>NC_069381.1:144492500-144808472 GCF_027475565.1 Acinonyx jubatus | reverse complement strand
GGCATCCCCGCCCCCCTCTCCCCCCCAGCCCTAACTGTTCTCCAGATTTCTGCTTCCGGCTCTTCCTGGAACTTGCAACACATCTGCCTGCCCTGGGCATTTGCTCAATTCCTTCTGCCTGGATTATGCTTCCCGCAGATAGTTGTATGGCATAGGTCTCTGTTAGAATATATCACACCAAACAGGCCTTTCTTGCCATGCTTTGCCATTCACTGTCCACTTAGCCTGTTTTCTTTCTCTTTTTCTTCCTTTTTTTGAGGGAGAGACAGAGCACAAGCGCATCTGCATGTGAGCAGGGGAGGGGCAGGGAGAGAGGGGGAAGGAGAGAGAGAATCACAAGCAGGCTCCACGCTCAGCGCTGAGCCCCACTTGGGGCTCCATCTACAATCCTGAGATCATGACCTGAGCTGAAATCACGAGTCAGATGCTTAGCCAACTGAGCCACCCACACGCCTCTTATTTTTCTTTATAGTACTTTGCATTAACTGGTATTATATTATATCATATACCTTGAGCCCTAGGACTAGGAAGGAGTCTTTTCTTAAGTTTGAAGATGTAGTTTTAAAACATGAAGAATAATATATTGTGCACAGTGAGAAATACTCTGCGGGACTCATTACCTGCCCACCCCTCCCCCATGTCTGTAATAAACCTTAAAGGTGGTTACAAACCCAGTCAGGAACGGTTTATCCAAATTTATAGTGGCTGTTGCAGAACGACATGATGGGAAAATTAGGTTGTTTGGTTTATATTTTCAACCCTACAAAGTTGAGTGTTTTCTGGGACTTAGCACGGAGAGGCAGAATACTGCATTGGCTTTACTTTTGGTACGGGTTCTTAAGTTCTTTTGCTTCATTTTTTTTTTCTTTTTTTCATTCTGAGGGCAGTTTTATTCATGTGTCCTCATTGCATTAAATAGGTACTAACCGGATTCACACTTAAATATTCTTCCTCACAAACCATTAAGTCGGGTTCTCATTTGGCTTCATGATTAGCTTCTTTTGGAGTTGTAGAGGAAAGCAAAGTATGTATCTTCTGTCAGTCTAGAGTGTGAAACCCATGCCCGACATAAAACAAACACTTTGGTTTCCACAGGACTAGTCATAGTGGGTTTTTACAGCTCTAACTTTGTCACAGCCTTTCAGCAACTTTCTTTTTTTAACACTAATGTGTGCAAAAGTTGAGGAACATTCACAGTGATGAAATAATTTACCTAGTGAGTGAACTTAAAATCGGCTAGTCAAACTTTTTTCCCCCCTTAGGATAGATTCCTTGAGATTAGGGGTTAACTAAATCCAGAATGTCTTATGGGGTGTTCTGCAAGTGTGATTTTATTTTATTTTTTTTTATTTTTTTAAATTTATTTTTGAGACAGAGAGAGAGCATGAATGGGGGAGGGTCAGAGAGAGGGAGACACAGAATCTGAAACAGGCTCCAGGCTCTGAGCTGTCAGCACAGAGCCCGACGGGGGCTGGAACTCATGGACCGTGAGATGACAACCTGAGCCGAAGTCGGACGCTTAACTGACTGAGCCACCCAGGCGCCCCTCTGCAAGTGTGATTTTAAAGAAATGCTCTCCATATATGTCGTGGTTAAAGAAAGTATTTGAACTTTGACTTGAATAGTTTCTTTAAGATTTGTTTAACAAGAAAAGCTTTCCTATAGGGAAGTTTTATTGTTTTTAGTGCTATATCTAACAAAATTGTAATTACAGTCACTTCTGTAATTAAAATAGGTTCAAATTCTCCCCCCCCCATATTAGTCAACACATTTTTATTAAACATTGCTGCAAAGTGCATAGTATCATAACAGTTATTGTAGGTACTCCCAAGGAAACAATAAGCTCCCACATTTAAGAAGATAATTTATTTAAGGAACACAAGACGTGCACACAAACAGCTGCCCAACCTTAGAAGCTGGTAATATAAGAGATGTTATAAGAAAATTATTAAGGTTGAGTGTGGGTACAGATATTAAATGATAACAAAGACATAGAAATGAGGTATGAGTTAAGTTGGAATATTCAAGAAAATTAATGAATTGATCCTGTAGGATGGGAAAAATATGTATAAGTGGAATTGACAGTGAAGTCCCCGGTAGGAAAAATGTCTGAAACAAAGGCAGGAATGCTCAAGGCAGTGAGTAACCTATAGAAGTAGCATAGAGGGGTTTTATAAGGTTCAGATTACAGCACTTAAACTTGATCCTACCTCTGAGGGAGACTGAGGGTCTTAAAGCAGCAAGGATGATGGGAAGTTGGTACAGGCGTACCTTGAGGATATTGCAGGTTTGATTTCAGACCACCGTAATAAAGCAAATATCACAGTGAAATGAGTCAAATTCATTCTTTCTTTTCCTAGTACATATAAAAGTTATGTTTACACTATCCTGTAGTCTTTTGAGCATGCAAGAGCATTATGTCCAAAAAGACAATGTAAATACGTTAATTAAAAAAATATTTCATGGCTAAAAAATGCCAACCATCCTCTGGGCTTTTGGCAAGTCCGAATTAATGATCATAGATCACCATAACAAGTATAATCATAATGAATAAGTTTCAAATATTGCAAGAATTATCAAAATGCAGCACAGAGACACAAAGCGAGCGAACATTGTCAGAAAAATGGCACTGACAGATTCACTTAATGCTGAGTTGCCATAAACCTTCAATTTGTAAAAAGTGCAATATCTGTGAAGTTCGATAAAGAGAAGCAAAGCAAACAAAGGTCCGCCTAGATTTAATCAAGGAACTAAAAACGTTACCTTCTTAGGAGATGTGTCAGACCTGAGGATTCCTCCATTACCTTTCTTCCCTAATTGGTGGATATTTAGAGATAGCAGACAGGGGAAGAATTTTAAGATGAGCTTTACAGTTGGTGTGATATAGGTGTCTTTATATGGTGCTTTTTTCTACTTTGTAATGTGTCTTACAAGCAAAGCAGAATATATTCACAAGGAAGATAGAAAAAGAAATTAGAGATTATTAAAGATTTCATCTTTAATAATTTAGTATTATTGCAAATATAACCCAGGGATTTTTACAACACACACACACACATACACACAGAGAGAGAGAGAGAGAGGGAGAGGGAGAGAGAGAGAGAGAGAGAGAGAAACAATCATTTCAAAAGGTCTTCCTCGTAATTCCATGTCTGCATGAAAATTTTCCAGGTGCCACTGAACTGTGTGCAGTACATTTCAAATATAATCAAATTGGGTTTAGAAATACTAATGGTGATTTCATAGAAGAACCCTTGCTTCAGCAACTTAGGAAATTACACTTGATTTTCTTTTGAGTGTTACTCAATTGTGCTTGAAATTGTTCGTTTGAACTCTTCTAAACAAGAAGCAGGTGGTTAAATGTGGGCACTGTTTAACATTTACACAAAACATTCCAAACACAATGCCCTTTTGCCCTTTGAATGTCAACCAGCTTTCTTCTCTCTCATAGCCCGTCCTTCCTTGGCCATTTGATTTGACCTCACTCCATCCCCAAAAGGAGAATTGGTTCAAAAGTAGTTACCTGCTAGGAAGCATTAAGCTATTTTTATAATCTTCCAGCTGAAGCTTTTAATGTGGCAACTGCTGGTTACTGAAGCAGTGTTAAGAAAAAGGAACTGCTGAGTTCGCCTTTTTTTTTTTCAAATGGTAAAACACAAGGTGACACAGAGATATAAGCGAACCAGAACAAGGAAATAGAGTCTAGTTTTCTGTACAGAGCAAAAGCAAGAGGGCAAAAACACATTTCAATTCTATATTGCAATCGACATCTTTGCTTTTATATAATACATGAACTAGTTCATGAAATGCATTTTTCTCTAAGTCAGCTTTTCCTTTACCAGAAATACATGGGTAGTATCATGAACTTCTTATTGAGAATCCATTTGCTACGAAGTACTTAGTAAATGCCCCCAATTTACAATCAGGTAGGACGATGACATTCAAAAATTCATAGGCTTGGCTACTTCTTTATTTCTTCTCTCCTTCCTGAAACAAACTTTTGTACAAGTAGGGTATCACTTTCTGTCCCCATCTGCTTTCCGCCCATTCACTTACCCTATCCACCACAGTGGACCTTTTCCTCATTCCTCTTCTATCTGCCTTCTCTATGCTCACAAATGACCTTATATAGTTTAGGACATGTTTAATTTATCCTGATCTACCTTGAATACCATCACATCACATTTACAGTTTACAAATTTTCATTTTCTCCCTCCTGTCCTTTGCGTTTTGTTGTTGTGCAATTTACTTATATATATGGTATAATTTTACAATACATTGATTTAATTTTTGCTTTAAATTGTCAAATATATTTTAAATAATGAAATTAAATTAAACAATTTTAAATGAAGACTCTTTTCTTTTTTATTATTATTATTATTATTATTTATTCATTTTTGAGAGACAGAGACAGAGTGTGAACAGGGGAGGGGCAGAGAGAGAGGGAGACACAGAATGTGAATCAGGCTCCAGGCTCAGAGCTATCAGCACAGAGCCTGATTCAGGGCTCAAACCCGTGACCTGTGAGATCATGACCTGAGCCGAAGTCAGACACCCAACTGACTGAGCCACCCAGGCTCCCCATAAATAAGGACTATTTTCCATCATATTTTCGATATCGTCATTTTTGTGTGTGTAGACCTGAGTTTTAATCTGATACTATTCAGTCAAATTTTCCTAACATTCCTTGTACAGCATTCAGTTTCCTTTCTCAGCTTTTGTTAATCTGAAAATACCTTTCACCTCTGAAGAATGTTTTCACTGGACATAGAATTCTAAATTAGCAGGATTTCTTATTTTGTTTGTGTTTCTTGTCAGCACTTTAAAGTCATTGTTTCCTTATCTTCCCATTTGCGTTGTTTCTGATGAGAAGGTCAGTGCTAATTCTTATCTTCCTCTTTGTGTGTTGTGGACTTTTGCTCTTGTCCTACGATTTTCTCTTTTCACAGGTCTTCGGCAATCAGATTATGATGGGCCTTGGTGTAGTTCTTAGTTTTCATTCTACTTTTGTTTCATTGAATTTCTTGGATCTGTGTATGTACAATTTTCATCAAATCTGGAAAATTGCTAATTCCCACAATTTCTTCAGAATTTTTCTGCCACATAAACTGTCTTCTCTTTTATAGAGAGCTTCAAATACATGTGTATGAGACATCTTGGCGTTGCTTTGTTGGTAACTGAGTAGAAACTCGGTTCATTTTTTCTGCTGGTTTTTTCTCTCTGTGCTTCAACTTGATTTATTTTGATTTCTTGTGACTTCAAGTTCATTATTCCTTTGTTTTGCATTTTTTCTATCTCCTGATTCATTCTTCTGGTGAAATTTTCATTTCAGATATTGTCTTTTTCACCACTAGAAGTATTATTTAGATCTTTTTAAATACCATATCTCTTCTCACTATTTTCGTATGTACTTGTAGTCCTTAAGTGTATTGATAATACTGTGATAAAGTCTTTGTCTTCCTCTAGGCCTGTTTTTTAATTGCTTTTTCTCTTGTTTATGGATCATATTTTCCTTATTTGCATGCCTAGTAATTTTTTATTAGATGCTAGACATCATAAAGTTTATATTATTGAGTGTCTGGATTTTATTGTCATTTTTTTTCTGGAGATTGGAAGTTTGATTTAGAAGGCATTGAAAAGGCTTGAAGAATAATTTTTATTCTTTTAGGTCTTGTCATTTTAACCGTTGTTAGGGTGGGTCTAGAGTAGCCTAATCCTAGAGCTAGTTTAACCATACTGGACAGGTGTGACTCTCTTAGGATTTTAACTGAGTGCCCCAGGTTTCAATCTTTTCATATTACGCCTGATTAATACTCAAACATATCCCAGACCTGTGTCAAGTCTGTAAATTGTGCAGTTTACAGCTTCTCAATAAGTGTTCTTTGCCTTGTCTCACGAAGATGCACCTCAAGTAGCACAACTTAGCACTTAGCAAAAGAATCAAAGGTCCCTCAGTGGAGACTTTGGAAACTATTTCTCTGTAAAACTCCCCCTTGTTCTGCAAATACAAGTTATCTTAGCTTTCTCAAACTCCAGGCTCTGTCTCCTCAACTCAACCAGACTGCCATACTTAGCTTGGTTCCTCCTTTCTCACCCTCCTCCAAGGAGTGCATGTAGGAAAAGATCCTAATGGGGATGCTTGTTTCATGTGTTTCCCTTGTTTTATGGATTATAATCCGGTGCTGCTTCCTATTGTTGAAAGTTTGATATATATGTATATGCATATGTATCTCATGTATATATATTTTATGTATATATCTCATGTATATTTCACACATTTATTGCACATATATTTCATCCATTTCAGAATTTCAGCTGTTTATGGCAGGAAGGCAATTATAGTACCAGATACTGTTATGGATGGAAGCAGAAGAGTCTTTATTTTTTTTTAAAGTTCCTAATGTATTTTATTTGTTTTTCCAATTATTTATCCAGAAGCTTATCTAGTCCATGGACTCAGTCTATTAAAACTAATTCAGGTCAAATGCAACAGAACCAGTACCTAATGTAAAATTTTGGAAGTGTTCAATTTATTAATATGTGTTTGTAATATAAGGAGTGACTAGGGGACAAGGAGAAAGGTCACAAGAGCTTCATGATTATTTGTTCATATTGAGGGGTTGGTATAAACAGATGAGGGGGGATAGTGAATGATACTAACTTTTTTGTAAAGTTTATTTATTTGTTTTGAGAGAGAGAGCACAAATGAGGGAGGAGCAGAGAAAGGGAGAGAGAGAGACAGAGAGACAGAGAGACAGAGAGAGAGAGAGAGAGAGAGATAATCCCAAGCAGGCTCTGCACTGGCAGCACAGAGCCCAACACAGGGCTCGAACCCACGCACCATGAGATCATGACCTGAGGTGAAACCAAGAGTTCGCCGCTTAACCGACTGAGCCACCCAAGCACCCCTGAATGATAATAACTTTAGAAGAATGGACTACTTGTATGCAGTGCAAACATCTTCAGAATTGTACCTGCAATGTTCAATTTCATCATAGACATAGCTTGAACATAATATTTTGTATGGTACCTATATTACTTGGATCTTTTGTGTTAGTTCTCTCCAAATTTGCAACTTTTACAGAACTCTAAAACAAAACCACTGATTATTATTCTAAATGAATGTAGGTAATTATATATACTTTTGATACTTCTATCTTATTTCTGACAATTATCACTTTTTTCCTCCTTGAGAATGGTGAGGAGCCTTTACAGGATTTTGTCCCCAGGCTTCAAGCTCCCTAGCTGACACTGAGTGGAGCAGAGATGAGTTGTTGTCCTTACCAGACTTAATCAGCTTACAGAATCATGAGCAAAATAAATATCAAAATTTTAAGCCACTAGATTATGAGGGATTGTTATGCAGCAATAAATAACTCAAATGAACACCAAGAATACTGTAAGCTAGGTATGATCACCTATTTTACAGGTGAAGAAATATGCTAAAAGTCACATAGTATGTGACGTGGTTCTTAATGTGGCACTTATGCTCCCCTGTAATGACTACCACTTTTTCTTCTTTTCTTTTCCGGTTGTGTGTATTCTTTCATTTCCTGTTCTTTGTTACTCAAGAAGGGGTAGATAATGGGAATTACATTGGTAAGGATTGGTATAGAAGAGGAAAATAATTTTCTTTCATTAGTTCCTCCTTCACATGGCTTGGCCACCTCTGAGTCATAATCCACATAAATTTAGCTTAAAGTCTTCTGAGGATAGATTCATGAAACCAGAGCTTGTTTATTGAAATTTGAAAAAAAAAAAAAAAAAACAACTCCAGGGGCAGGCTGACACTGTCGTCAGTGGCTTTCACAACTACCATAATCTACCTACTTTGGTGCCCACTCTAATGAAATAGGAATACTGAATTACTGCAAATTGATTTCATTTTCAGTTGAGAGACCTGATTTAAGGGCAGGATGGAACAAACAGACAATATGTGTTTGCTTAAAAATATGCAATGCATATTGATTGGATTATAAAATGATAGAAAATGTAAATATTTTTGCATCAATGCTCCTTTCTCCTTCTGCTAATTTCTCCATAGGAAACATGTGTAAAATTGACCTTCCACACACAGAAGATAGGTCCCTTTTCCTATATATATATATATATTTATTTTTTTTTTAATAGTGTACTCTAGTGTATGTATGATACAGACCATAGCAGTAGTTTTTATTCACGTTTTTCCTGGTCATTGATATTTTAAGAATCTAATGGGTCTTCTCCACATCAAAAAAATATATGTGCACAGATATATACTGACTAGCTTTTACATTCAATCCAAATTATCTTTAATGATCATGAATATACCCCATGTTCAGGCAGTATTTGGGGTGAAGATAGAAGAGAAATATATATATATATTTTGAGACTGGGAACCTGCCATGTGTTGAACATATACTTTTTGATGTAAATTATTTTGTCTAACTCTTTTTTTTTTAAGTTTACTTATTTTTGAGAGAGAGACAGAGAGAGTGAGCAGGGGAAGGGTAGAGAGAGATGGAGAGAGAGATTCCCAAGCAGGCTCCACATGTCAGCTTGGAGCCCAATGTGGGGCTTCAACTTACAAACTATGAGATCATAACCTGAGCCGAAACCATGAGTCAGACACTTAACCAACTGAGCCACCCAGGCATGCTTACTTGGTTTAACTCTTTTGAGGCATACTGTATGTTTCCAAAAATGGTGGCAATAATATGTTTTAGTCTCGCATGCCCTTCCAGAAACTTGTCACAGTCCTGTCTATGGAATCTTTCTTTCTGCCACTTGAACTTAGGGCCAATATAACTGCCTCAATGAAAAGACTACAGCAGAAGGGACCTACATGACTTTTGAGTCAAAGTCTTGAAAGGCAATACATATTATTTCTGGCTCACTATTTTTCTCAAAATGTTCACTCTTGGAATTCAGCTACATGGTGGAAGTTAAGGACACGTGGAAAGGTCATGCATAGAAGTTTTGACCAACAGCTCCAGTAAAGATCTCAGCCAACAGCCAGTATCAACCATCATACATATGAGTTAAGAAGCCCTCAGATGATTTCAGGATCCTGTCTGAGAGCCATTCATAAACTTTAGGTCTACCAGGTAAGTTACCAAGCCCATCATGGAGCAGAGGTGAAATGTTAATTCAGTCCTTAGTCTTTGAGATGCCCCTGCTAAGCCTGAACTGAACAGAGATGAACAATCCCACAGGGTATTCCTCAAACTGCAGATTTCTGAGCAAAATAAATATCATTATTTTAGGCCATTAAGTTTTAGGGTGCTTTTATAAGCAGCAGTGCATAACCAGAACACATTTCAATTTTAAGAAGTAAAGTGTGGACAGAATTAAACCTAAGTTATGTGGCGGCAGCTTTAGGACCAGGAGGCAGGCAGAAATGGGAAGCATCTTTAAAAGTGTCAGTGAAATCTTAAAGGGGTCAAAGAGACCATTATAGGAAGCCTCATGGATCTAAAAAGGATGTTGGTGAAGACTTAAAAGAAAGAGTGGAAAATGGCATTGGAAGGTGGAGAAGAGGAGACTCTTGTGATTTGGTGACAGAAAGTTTAGCAACAATGTCTCCTGCAGTAAGGTGGAAAATAAGAAACATACCTATTTTGTAGCTAAGAAGATTTGCAGAAAGAGGGTTGAGAATGCTTTGCCACCTGTCTGTTTCTAGCTGCCTGTAGTAAAATGTAAGGAAGAGAGATGAGCTAAAGAAAGAACTGTTATATATAAAGTCTCCAGGACTTGCTGGGTTGGAAAAGAAAACCGTTTCTCATTCCCAGCCTCTCCAGATGGCAAATGATGCTAAAATTAAGATGTGGCTTCTGAGCAGAGATCAAATCCAGGGTGCTGTCAGGAAAACATGGTCTAAATTTAAAACCATTTGTTAAAACCTCATAAAATTTTAAGATAGTGTCTTATAGACCACTTCAAATAGACAGAAGTACCCCTAAGGATCTTAAGGGATGCTTCACAGATCCCTTACATAAAACAATAGGGTTTCTAAGAATCATAAGGTAGGTGCCTTTAAAGAAATCCCAAGTTAGAAAAAAGGCTTATCTCAGTGATATTTGGACATATTACTTTTGTGTACTGGGGTGGATTGTAAAGTGATTCATAAGAAACCCACAAATTGTTTAAAGGAATTTTCTCTTCTTGTACTGAAAAGGATAAAGACTGTACACAATTAAGAGGGCTTTGTATTCCAAAAAAATCTATGGGCAGAAAGCAGAGTAAGAAAATCATTCAACTACAAAGATGATCTACGTTTTTATGGAATAGAAAAGATAGGACAGCGGGTTGAAAGAACACAAAGACAGAGCAAAAGGAGCCCTGGAGAACTCTTAGGTGATAAGACAGCCCTGGTCAAGGAACTGATAACCATTTCTGGTTGTATTTTGGAATGAACCAGACAGCTGTGTTTCATCCTGTTTCTTCTTTTTGAATGTGAGTACATTTAATAGTTTTTCCCCATCTATCACATCATTGTTTGTCAGGTGTGTGTGGAATAGAGGAATCATCTGCAGATCCAGAGGAATGGCAGTCAAGGCTAAACCCAAGGAACCACACCCAAAGAACTTCATCTGATTTAGTTGACAAAATCCAGGATCTCAAGCCGATGCCTGATGAGCTTGAGAGAGGGATCATGGCAAAGAAAGTGAATCTGTTTATTTTATTTTATTTTATTTTATTTTATTTTATTTTATTTATTTTATTTTATTTGAGAGAGAGAGAGAGCATGTGTGCACAAGTGGGGGGCGGGGAGAGGGGCAGAGGGAGAGAAAGAATGATAAGCAGGCTCCACGTGGAGCTGAAAGTAGGACTCCAAACCATGGCCAGAACCAAAATCAATAGTCAGATGCTCAACCAACTGAGCCACCGAGGTGCCCTGAAAGTGGGTATACTTTGCATGTTGAAGAGATGTGAATTGTTATGGCCTAAAAGTGCATCGTGGCAGATTTTAGTTTCCAAGAACAGCCTCCATAATACTTTTGGTTCCAGATGCTCTTTCGGGAGGTTGCTATCACTCCTCTCAATGGAATGCATACCCCATCTCCTAAAACCTGGGTCTACCTTAGTGAGTATATCAGTGAATAAAATGCTGCAGAAGTGATGCTGTGGCCAGGACATAAAAAGGAATAGAGCTTCCACCTAACCTTGTTCTCTTGGAATGTTGACCTTTGGAATCCCATGTTGGGAGGAAAGCCAAACTACGTGGATAGGCCACGTATAGATGTTCTGGCTGACAGCACCAGCTATGGTATCAGGCAGCACCAAGAATCAATTGCCAGACTTGTGAGTAATGGAACCTTTACGTTTCCCCAGGCTTCAAGCTCCCTAGCTGACACTGAGTGGAGCAGAGATGAGTTATCCTTACCAGACTTTGATCAGCTTACAGAATTATGAGCAAAATAAACACCAAATTTTAAACCACTAGATTATGAGGTGATTGTTATGCGGCAATAAATAACTCAGATGAACACCGAGAATACTGTAAGCTAGGTATTATCATCTATTTTACGGATGAAGAAATATACCAAAAGTCACATAGTGTGTAAGTGGGAGAGCTGAGCTGTGAATCCCAGGGTACATGAATCCACAGTGTGAATTCTTTCCACTCTTTGACCCAATTCTGGGGAAAGGCATAGGCTGACCAGAAAGACACTGAGTTGAACTAAAAAGTCCATTAAGCTCTAGCCTGAGAAGACTGAGCCCAGCAGAAAGAAGAGATTTGTAGCTTGCCAAGTGTATACAGGCCTTCCTTGAAAACAAGGCACACTTTTCAGTCAAGAAAATTTATGGTCAAATTCTGCCCTTATATTTATGAGCTTTGTTGTGACCTTGAGAAAGCCACACAATTTCTCTGTGGGCAAGTTTCCGAAATTGGGAAATGATGCTATCTATAATATCTGTCTTGCAAAATTGTTGTAGGGATTATAATTTTTGTATCCAAAAAAGAAAAACAATTGTTATGAGTCTGAATGTCTTAATGTAGTCATCTCTAAGTCTTGCTGGAATATGAGTAGTACACATTCATTCTCTCTGACTTCTGATCAAAATGTCCACGCTGAATTTGGCCATTAACCCTTTTTCCTTTGAAAGCATACTGCCACCTGCCATCTTTTCCCTGAGTTTCAGATACTCACTGCCCTCAGAGCCTCTAGGTGTCTGGATCTGCCATTTCCCCTACTTCTCCAAAAGGCTTTTCACATCTCCTCCCCTTAAATTCTGCCGTGAATTTTAGCTAAAAAAGATTATTTGTTTAATGACACCCAGGTGCAAATGAGGATTAACCCTATGAGACCTTTGCACCTTAAAAGAACAGCTCATTAACTACTATGAATCTTAAATGTTAGAAGTTGTGGGAGAGACAATTTTGTTCCCAGAGTTCTTTGCCTACTCTCTATTTCCACCCACAATAAGCAAAAAATATTCCTGAAAGCTACTTTGTAACCTCTCTGCACCCCTTTTGGAAAAAACTCCATATCCCAACAGGACCCAACAGAAACTAATTATTGCCTGGGGAGAGACCTGAGATTGGCAGCAAGCACAAATGAACTTTATTTTAAAATTGTGACAATTTTTTTTCCACTTCTTATCCTCCTCCAATAGTGGATGGAGTTGGGTGGGAGAGGAGGCTGCTATTTACTTATTTCCTTTAATGTAGCAAGTGCTTTATTAGTTTGGCTCTCATTTAATGTCATTATCTGCTTGTGTATTTAATCTCTGGGTTAGCCAAACTTCATTTTCTTAGAAATATATTCACTATTAGTAATTATTTATATCCTATAAGATAGGATCTTATATCCTATAAGAGAAAGATAGAAGAAACAAGGAAAGAAAGAAAGAAAGAAAGAAAGAAAGAAAGAAGAAAGAAACAAAGGAAAAGGAAGGAAGAAAGAAAGAAAATGGTATATGCTGTTCCTTTGACTTTGGCAGGGTGACTTTATTCCATTTTGTCTGACAAAAGCATTTATGTTGACCTGTAAAGGCTCATGAGGTAGAAATTACAGAGAATTAAGTGTGTAACTGCAAGGTCTTCTGAACAGGCACTTGATTCACTCCTTAGGAAATATTCAAGAGAGGTTTTTACAGCTCAGGATAATGAGGGAGATGAAAGGGAATGGGAGTAAATAGAGCTTGTATTGTATCACACATGTTTTTATTCATTGATAGTGTCCCCCCCCCAAAAAAATTAAAAACAACATAAAGGCATTAAAATTTAATCAATATGTGACACTATATGAACCTAAACAATATTGAACAGTCCCATCCATATATCTGGCTCAATACAAAGTTGTTAATTTCATTACATTTCCTTTGGATTTAGTACTTTGAATTTTTATTTTGTTTAAGTGTTCTGTCTTAAAATAATTAAACCCACAATTTTATTATAGTAACTTTCCACTTTCTTTAGCTTCAATCTGGTTCCCATAATTGACATTATGTCTCAATTAATGTCACTTTAGGGTGCCAGTACCTATTCTAGTCTCAAAGTTCCCATGGCTGGCTGTGAATCAGAATTTTCTGGAGAGATTTGAAAATTATAGATTTCTACGGCCCATTCAGAGCTCATGCACCATAAATCTTTTCTTGTCTATCCCTGCTTTTCTACTTTCATTACCACTTAAGTCCAAATTTTCATTTGCTGGGTTGGCAATTATTCATTAAGTGATGTCTCCAACTAGCCTCTTGTTTTCCCAAGAATGTCTTTTCCAGATTAATATTACTAAAATAGTCCATCATATTTGTTTTACCAATGTTCAACAACTGTTAATTTATCCCAGTTGCTCTCAGGAATACAATTAACTACCTTTAGTATGACATTTAAGGTTTCTACCACTTACCTTCTACGTACCTTTCCAATATACATCAGTTTCTAAATAAATTGAGTTTCCATTAGCCCATAAGTTTGATGAATCTTTCTGTCTTTGTTTGGGCTGCCCTGACAAATTACCATAGAGTGAATAGTTTAAAAACAAAACATTATTTTCCATGATTCTGGGGGCTGAGAAGTCAAACATTAAAGTGCTGGGAGATTCAGTGTCTGATGAGGGCTCTTCTCCTGGTTTACAGACAGCTGCCTTCTCGCTGGAAGCTCTGGTTTCCCTTCCTCTTCTTAGGGCATTAATCCCAGTTTGGGGCCTCCACCCTCATGACCTCATCTAAACCGAATTACCTCCCAAAGGCCCATATTCAGTAAAAAACATTATCTTTCCTATTAAAATCCTTTCTTCCTATGATTTTTTGATATCATAAATTATTTTTTCAATGTTTATTTATTTTGAGAGAGAAAGAGAGAGCACAAGCAAGGGAGGGGCAGAGATAGAGACAGAGTGGGAGTGAGAGAATCCCAAGCAGGCTCCGTGCTCTCAGCACAGAGCCCAGTGCAGGGCTCGATCTCATGAACCTGAGCCAAATGCAAGAGTTGGACACTTAACCAACTAAGCCACCCAGGTGCCCCTTATAAAATATATTTTTTAACTTTATGTTGAAAAAACCAGACTTACAGAAACATTGCTAGTATAAAGAATTCCTGATTACCCTTTATTTAGTTTCCTCATGTTAATGTTTTACATTTGTTATATCATTCTCTTTCACATATATGGCAGACATGATGCTTCTTTACCTTTACCTACTTAAATATGTATCTCCTAAACACAAGGACATTCTCCTAGATAACCACAGTACAATGATCCAAATAAGAAATTAACATTGATACAATTCTATCCTCTAATCAACAGAAAATGAAAAGACAAGACATTAAATAGAAGAAAATATTGGCAAAATATATATGCACAAAGGCCTCGTTTTGAGAATATAAAAATTCTTGTTTTGAGAATATAAAAAGAATTCTTATAATTCAATTATGAGAAACTAAATACTCCTCTCCCCACTGGACAAAAAAATTAGAACACATCACAGAAGAATATTAACAAATGGTTAAAAAGTGGATGAGGAGATACTCAATATAAGAAATGCAAGTTAAAGCTACAATGAGATACTATTAAACACTCTGTAAAATATCTATAAACATAGAGATAATATAACAACCCCAAATGTTGCAAACTATGAAGTAATTGGAGCTATCACACATTGTTTGTGGAATATAAAATCATTCAGTCATTCTGAAAAACCGGTAATTTCTTAAAAAAGATAAACAATAGATTTTCCCTAAGAATCATCATTTCCATTCCTCTTTAATTATCTGGGAAAAATGAAAACATGTGCCCACAAAAAGATTGTACAAGTGTACTCATACCGTCTTTATGTATAAAAGCCAATAGCTAGAAACCACTAGAATGTCCATGATTAGAAGAGATCAATTGTAGTATATTCATACAATGGAATAAGACGGTGAAAGGAGGCATATTAAAGATTCAACTATGTGATATATCTCATAGACATCATGTTGAGAGCAAGACTCAAGACACAAAAGAATAAAAACTATATGATTCAATTTATGTAAGTTTAAAATAATCAAATGTATTCTGTAATGATAGAAATCAGACCAGTTCTTGCCGTGGCAGAGAGTACACTGACTGGAAAGGGTCATGAGAAAACTTTCTGATGAGATGGAAATGTTCTATATCTTGATTGGAATGTGGAATTTCCAGGTACATACATTTATCAAAGTTGATTGGCTCATGGCATTTCACTATGTCAATATATCTGAACAATAAATGTAATAAAAAAATTGTAGGTAAGGTGCACTTGAACTACAGAGATATGTAGGTTTACCAGAAGTAGAGCTAGTAACATCTCTAGAGGGGAAGGCCAGGGTGGGAGCAGAGTTTTCCAAAATTTGGGAGAGTGAGTTCCCTATAGCAGGCCAGTGAACTGACTTCATATAGGGACACAAACAACCTTTGGTGAGCTTGCAGGGATGAAACCAGATAGAAATCAATTATCTTCTATCCTTTCCATTTCCTGCTGGGCCTCTCCATTGCTTGGACCATTTGAAAGCCAAAGGGCATGGGAGTACTGTACATGTAGTCCCTATAGGTCAGCTTATAGAGTAGAGAGAAGGAAGGAGATGGGATCTTCAGATGAGAACACAAGGTGTCTTTATTCACCTTATTTTTACTCAACGTCAAAGGACATTATTTAACTGTCATAATGGTGGCTTGGCCAAGAGATTCCACAGATTGGGGGAGGGGGGGTGGTAAGTGAGTTGAGGATACAAGAAAGAGTGATTGGAATGATTGGTTCTGGAATTTAACTTGCATAGTAATGAAAATGAGCACAGAATGGAATGAGAGACAGTGTGATCTTGGTAGGATCAATAGACAAGGCCCAGTGGGGTCTAAGGATTATTGAAGTTGGAGTACCAGAAGGGGGCTTGACAAATAAAACTCTGGAGGGATTTCAATTAATACTAGTGAAAAGTCAAGTATATGTCCATGGGCATCAGTGGCTAAGGTAGCACAGAATACAAAATGATTGAAGAAGAGGAAATCAAGGAGCCAAACAATCAAAGTAATGGAAGGATTATCTGCTTATACATTGAAATCATCGAGAATTATCACAGGATGGTGAGAATGACAGAGAGTGAGGAGCTAAATGTTTCAAAAGAATGATGAGGAGTAATGAGGGATGAACCAGAGATGACTACAATCAGGAGGAGTGGGTGGTATAGTCTGTTCACTTGAGTCATCCTTGATACCTTCTCTCTCTCAGTGCCAGAGTTAACCAATCATTTAGTCCTGTCAATCTATTGTTTTTCCCCAATATTAGCACTATTTTCCAGTCACCAGCCAGATTTTTAAAAAAATCATTTCTTTCTGTTTCAGAGCATCTGTTTCCTAGTTGGTCTTCTAGTAGCTACTTTCGTCAGTTTGTTTTCTTTGCTGCTGTCACAGTGAACTTTTCTCAGTAAATATGATCATGCAATTCCCCCTTACCTTCTTCTAATCCAGCACTTAAAATGTTTGAGTGGGTCTCTGCTGATTTGAAGATTAGGAGCAAAATCATTCAGGCTTGAAAGGGTCTGAATGATCTGGCTCAGGTCTACCCATCTAGTCTGGTAACATATTCCCCCATAACCTCTCCATGCATCAGTCATGCTAGCCTTCCTGTCCTTTCCTCCTACTGGTTCTCCACACAAGCTGCTTGCTTTGCATGGGATGTGTACTCCTTTACCTCTCTGTGTTTCACCAGATTAATTAGGAGTCATCAACTAAAGCGCTGTTCAGATATCGCCTGCCTAAGAAAACCATTCCCACCATTTCCCAGACTGGGTCTATGCTGGTTACACCCTTCTTATATGGAACTGTATGAGTGCTTCTTAAGGAAGATATCCAAAGAGTTGTCTCATATGGGAATTATTTAAAATTTATGTTGGCTTCTCATTCATTTAGAGTTATGCTTCAGCTGGTTGCTGGGACAGAAGGGACTAATTGGCATGAATAAGAGAACATTTTTTGGGGTTGCCTGGGTGGCTCAATTGGCTAAGTATCCGACTTCAGCTCAGGTCATGACCTCATAGTTTGTGGGTTTGAGCCCTGTGTCAGACTCTGTGCGGACAGGTCAGAGCCTGGAGCCTGCTTCGGATTCTGTGTCTCCCTCTGTCTCTCTGCTCCTCCTCTGCTCTCTCTCTCTCAAAAATAAATAAACATTTAAAAAATTTAAAAGAGAGAGAACACCTTTAAAGAAGTCACAAGTGAAGTCTGGTTTCATGACACAGTTTCACAGCACGAGAGTCTACTGGAGGAAAGTTGCTTTGCATAAGTGTGTAACTTTGACTGGAAGCTCCCTCCAATGCAATGTTTAGAGCCCAGTGATTCTAATTCTGCTTTGAAGAATAAGGACTGATTTGGGGCTACATGCTTTTGTTCAGTGTGAAACAGGTTCCACTGGATCTAAACCAGCAGGGGTGCTGTCGTATAAGAAAAGCCCAGAGCCTCCAAGCAGCACAATGTGCCTTTAATAGTGACACCATGTGGTACCATGTGGTACCAACAATCGTGTACCAGTTCAGTGGTCTTAAACTTGATTTCCATTAGCTTTAAAAACATACCAATACTAGAAATTTACTTAAAAAATTATTGAATTGTATACCTACAGTGGGTGAATTTATGGTGCAAATTATACCTCAATAAAGTGAGAAAAAGTGTAAAAAATGACACCAATGCTTGGTGCCATCTTTCAGTCAGTTATGTCAGAACCTCTGGGGTAGGGCTTGGACATCATTAGGTATGAAAATCTCCCCAGGAAGATTTAGCAATAACTAACAAAGGTACATATGCATTTCCCTTCTGACTCAATCCTGTTTCCAGAAAGTTACTCTGAAGACAGCAATACAAACAACATACACAGTGCTATTCATTGGAGCACTGTTTGTGAATGCAAAATATGGAAAAACACTTAAATACTCATACATAAGAGAGTAGTAGAATAAACTATGGTTCATCCACACAATAGAGAGTATTATGCAGCTGTAAAAAAAAATGAAGAATACCTTTCCAAACCAACGTTCAGTGATATCCAGAATATATTTTTATATGAAAGAAAAATACATATATCAATAGTAGGGTACCCTTCAAGTAAAAATAAAGGAGATATAAAAATATATACATACCTCTTCTCATTTGGGCAAAAAGGAATATGGGAAGAATAAATTATACACTAAAGTGATGGATTATCTACAGAGGTAAGTGGGAATGGAGTGGAAAGGATGTGGGAGTAAGAGTGGGTAGAAAGCATGCATGGGGGCACACTTCTAAGCCCACCATCTTGTATAGTTCTGACTTTTAGGACCAAGTGGTGTTTCACATATTAAAAAATAGGTAATTAATATCCATCAAGATGTGGGGGGGGGGCCCAAAGAGAATACACATGGTGACCAATGAATCTAACTGCTAGAAATAAATACCACAACTGTAACAAATGAGATATAAAGGAAGATAAGCCTAATATTGGAAAACAGTACTTTGAACATGGTCTACAAGGCCAAAGACACAAATATTACCCTCTTGTTAGTAAATTTATTTTCATCAGAGGTTTGTATTAGTAATTCTGTAACTACGTATACTCTAAAATTGAATAAAGAAGTAAATAAACTGTGGATAGTGAGGGCCAATTTATTACTGTCCAAAGGAGTTACAAATGAGGAAAGAGGGAAGGCTAGAATGAACCCTGTGGATAAGGATCATAGAGATAAGATTTAACTACTGGTTTTCAATACATATATAGAGAGAGGTAGATGCAGAGATAGATACAGGTGTGCATGTATTTGTGTGTGTATGCATGTATATATTTCCTTGCTCTGGTTCACTTAGAAGACCTAGAAACAATGACCTCAGCAATAAATATACCTAATGCCCTAGCCTTGGTTTTTTAAGCACTATTTTTCAATAAAATAGCTGAGTCCAGGGCTGAGCACAGAAAACACGAAGAAAGTCTGGATCATGTTGTGGTACTAGAAAGTAAACGTTGAAGAGGGGTGGAAGCTTAATGAAAAGATTAGATACCAACCTGAAGTAGCTCCCAATTGCCAAAGCTGGGAATATTAGATTATAATTCATAGGATAAAATAAATATCCAAGTCTGTATGGATAAAACAGATAATTGAACAAGTAACTAAATAAACACAAAAGAAAGGACTGGTTTTCCTTACAGTAGAATTGCAATGAGTAAATGTAAAATGAATGGTGGAAATATAAAATCACCATTTGGCAAATGCCACTGTAATAATTGTTTTAGGGAAGCCTCAATGGATGCTAAAATTAGTGGGTAAACATATAATTAGAAACAAGATATTTGCATAATCTCAGAATATCTCACCACAAGATGCTAATTACAAAGAAAAAGTAGTATCCTTACAGTGGAGAAACTTGGCAGACACTATCCAACCAAGTAATAAAAATTAACGTCGCCAATAATGTGACACATTGACATCCTGGACTTCCTGACAGGATGCCCTGAGGGTATGATGCTATTTCTGCAATTTCTTGTCAAAAATACATAACTTCCATTTAATCATGAAGAAACACCAGACAAACCCAAATTGAAGAACATTTTACAAACCAACTGACCCGTACTCTTCAAAAATATCAAGGTCACGAAAGACAAAGAGAAAGTGACTGAGGACCAGTCCCAGATTGGAGGTGACTGAGAAGACATACTTGATTTTGTCTTGTTTGGGGTTTGGGGGAGGCTCTCTGGAGAGCCAGGCAGGACTTGGTGCTATTAGAATAGGTGATTCCTTGAGTAATTGAAGTGATGGGGACAAATGCATAATCCAGGAGGCGGTACAAGTCACAGAGTTTAAGAATGATCTTGTGGTACCCTGTACTTTTCCAGCGTAGCATTTATCAAATTACAGTCACATGTCTGTTTCCCCTACTAGAATATAAGCTCCATGAACACAGATAGGTGCCCATCTATCTCATCCACTACTCTGTCCCAGTGCTGAATACATTGTTCAATAAACATGCAGAAAACCATAACCTTAGTCTTTCTTTGCTGAGCAAGCCCCTGCAAGCACCTTTGTCTCTCACCTTTGCTCTTGAGTACCCACCACTGGTTGGAATGCTCTGTTCCCAAGTGACTGAATGCTCCATTCACAAGTGACTGAATGCTCCATTCCTTTATTTAATGCCTCTCTTCCTTCAGGCTCAATGCAAGCCCTATATTTATTGGGAAGCATCTCTGGCTTTGGAGACTAGATGTAAGTATGCAAGTGCCCGTTCTTTCACCCTCCAGCTTCTAATCCACCTCCAGTCTTTCTTTCTTTCCAGGCAAGGTTACTTAAACAATAAAGAAATGTCTTTGGGGGCACCTGGATGGCTCCATCGATTGAGGATCCAACTTTGGCTCAGGTTGAAGTCCTTCATGAGTTTGAACCCCGCATCAAGCTAGCTGCTGTCAGAGTAGAGTCCACTTCAGACCCTCTGTCCCCCCTCTCTCTGCCTCTCCCCCCGCCCCTCAAAAAATAGAAAAAGAAAGGCCTTTAAAGTTTTGAGCAATGATTTTCATGCTGTTTTTAACGTTTATCTTGTTGTTTTGTAATTACTGATGAACACATTGTTTGCTTATGTTTACAGGCTCCTTTTCTAAAAAGAAATCATATAATACACAGGGGTGTACATAAATAATACAGGTAAAAATGGAACTGCTCTCATCTGGTTGGGGGAAGGGAGGGGAGGAGAGAGGAGTGGACTGAGGAATAATGCAGAGCCTTCCCAAGTGACCACCACACTCCTAGTCGCCACTCCACTCTGGGAGCCTTTGAGGTACAGTTGACAAACTTTTTGACCATAGTTTGAAAACTCTGGGCTAGAAGTTTGTCTCCTGTGAACTATGGCACTCATTCTGCTCCCTTCCATTTTGTATTTACCATGCTATAAACTGGACTAGAAGAATGGAGTATATCTTTTTAAACCCAAGACCTGGCACAAAGCCTTCATCTACTGGTTCACTTGGTGAAAGTTTCTTGGTAATGATCACAGGGCCAAGGTTTCCAGAAATTTTCTTGAGACGGTTCCAGAACCGGACCTAGGGACAGAAAGGGAAGTTTTGAATTAGGGGGCAGAGGTCATTCTCTTATATCGACGTGCAGTAATGTCAGACAGAGGAGGCTATGCAGTGGGGAGCCATTAGGAGTTTTGAAGGACACAGGGGGATTTAGTAGGTTCAGGATGGATTGAGGTGGGGGGCCCGACAAGGCCTGTGAGCGCAATAGCCCACTGTGACCTGAGACAGCCTAAAACCAGAAACAAATGATCACGCTCTGTCTTACATTAATCCCCCAGGGTGGCTCCTCAGCAAGCTATTCTGGGAAGATAATTGGAACTCGCTAGTTTCCAGGTACCTTGAAGATCAAATCCCAACAAAATGTGGGCAGCCTCCAAAGCAAAACTTTCCTTGACATTCCTCAGTCTCCATCCCACAGCCCCTATTCTCAGCTCAAGCCTGAACTCTTTTTCAGATCCAGATGAGAAAATGATAACTGCTCTAATTATGCGGGAACCCTGCTCGGGGTAATTGTGCTGGTTTGAATGGTGGCTCCAGTGAGCCGGCTGTTGGTGGGAGCATCCTGCCCTCTGCTGGATATGGCGGGAAGAATGAATGTGCATGGCCTGCGAAGGGATTAATTAGATGGAAAGTTTTTGATTTTATCCGAAAACAAATATTTGCTTGCATGGTGATGAGGTCTAATTAATCAGAGAACACATCCTTTCAATGACATCTGGTTTCTTAGGGGATTTCCAGGTATCCAGGAAAAAATCATTATCATGTGTATACTTCTTGCTCAGTAAACGGGGGTACAGACATTTGTAAAGAAATGTAAAGAACTAAAGCTGTGTCTCTAATAAGTTTTAAAGTATTCACATGGCCTGATGGGGTAGAAAACACTTTGGGAGTACCATCAAACTGCTGGAGTTTAATTCCGCAAGATACTAAATCTCTCCAAAATGAAGTCTCTTCATGTGTCAGGTGCCAAACCCACTTTGAAATGTTGTTGTGAGGTTGGAGCCAGCTGATCATCTATATGAAAGTATTTTACTGTGCCCACCAGAACTGTGAGATTAGATATATATATATATATATATATATATATATATATATATATATAATGCACAGGTTCATACAAGAGTATACATACACACATGAGGTTCACACAAAAGTACCAGGCAACACTGTTTGATCATTGACTCTTAGTGAATTCTGAAAATTGACTTTGGGTAAAACTAGAAAACAGATACCAATATTTCAAGTCTAGAGAATGAAAGAAACCTTCCTAAACATATTGAAAGAAAGCAGGATATCCTAAAATAATTTTTTGCGAGTGGCTCTGGAGACAGAGCAACTTTTTACTAAGTAGTATTTACCTTCAACTGCCCATCATTATGTTCTGTATAACCGCTAAGAATGTCTATATTTCTCACTTTTATAAACAGAAAAATGGCCACGACGAATTCTAAGAATAATTCTTTACAGAAATCCAATCCTTCTCTTTCCTCCTTTCTTCTTTTGTTCTGGGTCCTTCCCTATTCCTCTCCCTCCTGTTCTCCTCCTGTTTGATTTGAAACCAGAAATAAGTTGTTTCCACTAGCATTGTTGTTGCTGTTGAGGGTGAGTCATTTCTTGTCCCCTACAGCAATTGCGTAAGCATGCCTATCCTTTCTTTTCAGTGCCATTATTACCACTGGAGTAGCATATGGTCCCAGCTCTTAAGTCGCTGGTCATCCAAACGGTGCAAAGCTGAATGACAACGGTGTTTGATAATATAGTAGCTCTTGAATCAAAAATAATTTTAAATGAAAATTTTATTTAATTAATTTTATTCTCTTCATTAGCAACTCTGTTTAATAAAGGATTTTAAAACCTCCCATTTGTGCTTCCAGATGAAGAGTAAAACCAAGTGTAATTGATCACCTTGCCAGCCTCCATAAGTGCTATATTGATGTTCTGTAGAAAATTTAACTTCATCAAAAATTTAATACTAGCTGCTGAAGATACAAAGGAATAAAATATGATCTCAAAACCTGAGACATTCAAGCTTTAGAGACCTATATAAATAAATATGTGATAAGGTGGCAGTGTGGGAGTTGAGGAAGAAATAACCAAAAGAATTCATCTAATCTTGAAGAATGAAAAATTTTCCAGGTGGGCAAAGTGTGTGTGTGTGTGTGTGTGTGTGTGTGTGTGTTGGAGTAGGAGGCAGGGGAGCAGCCTTCAAGGCAGAAAGGCAGAGCGTGATATTGTATTATGGACATACGTGCTGTGACAAGAGTAACGGAGGGGGAGGTTGAGGCTGGAAAGGCAGTTTGGGGCCAAATGAAGACCCTATTTAAGGACTAAGATATGGGGCTTGAATCTCACTGAGTTTGTGTGTTAACCTATACGCTTGAGTGGCAGATCAACATTAGAACTCTAATATTTTCTGTCAGTAGGGAAGTGTTTGCTGGGGAGGAAGGCTGGGTTTAAAGTGGTGCTATAATTCCCTAGACTTTTAAAATATGTGTAAGTTGCTGACGGAGGAGTGCAACAGCCTCTATGTTCAGCCTCAAAGTGGGTTGAGCTAGTGACTCCCAGGACAGACTAGAATCCTTACTTAACATCTTTAAAACATAAAGGCTTACCTCCCTTTTGATTCATCAGAAAGTCATGCATTTTTTAAAAGCAGTTACCAGACTCTTGTCTAGTTAGTCTTAGATAACCCTATACTCTAAAATATCTGGAATCCATTGACTGAAGAGAAGGGTTCAGAACTGGCATAAGTCATTTTCTGCATCCCATCAGCCATCTTTTCACATAAAATAAAAAGGAGTCAGGAGAAGACCTGTGGATAATGGCTCTCTGCTTCACCAAATATGCTTGCTCATCTGATTAATCATTTTTAGAAAGCCAGATTATTTATATAAACTGCTTGGTATGATGTTACTGATCTTAACTCTCCTTGTTCGACCACAGTAATTCCATGAACATGGCAAGAGACAGGACTGCTCCCAGTAAAGCTTTGTTTATGGTATCTTAAAAGAAAGCACTTTGAGTTGATATTCCCAATTCCTATCGTCATAATGCTATTTACAGGTAGCTTAAAAAGTTTTTCTGTTGTGTGTTTGCTCAGCACTTAGCACATTATAGACATTCTGAAGAATGGAACAAATTCCATTAAACAATTTGGACAAACACAAAGCATAAAGAAGCGTATGCAGCAGAGTCTGGTGCTTCGTGCCCCCCACTGCTGCCGTAGGAGCGCAGACCATGTCTGTCTTGTTTGTTCTTCTGCCTCTCATCTCCAGCACATAGTTGGTGTTCAATAAATACCTGAGGAATAATGAAACAATGAAGAGAGTCCCTTTTCTCTTGACTTTGCTTGCAGTGGTTACCCTAAGGGCATAATAAAGGAATATTTGCTCCATGACTACTTGGGCTCATGAGTTAATGTTTGCAAAGCGCTTTGAACTTCTTGGGAAAAAGAATGGTGTTTTTGTTGGCATTGTATCATGTTTGCAGTGGCACATGAATTACTCCTCCTTCTCTTCCTCCAGCTGCTCGCACTGTGCCCTCCCCCAGCTCCATGCCAGGCCAGCATCTCGCAGAGGACAGCTGCACGGGTCTTCCTGCCTTCCTCCAGCCACCTCCAGCCCTAAAGGAGAGGTAGGGACAGAGCAAATGCTGGAAAGATTTCTTTCAGGCCTCCTTAAGACACTCCGGGGAAATGGAATTGGGGTCGATCCTAATGACCTTTAGAGCAAATAGTGTATAGAGGGCTCCCCAGCCATGGAAGGAGCTGTTAGGGCAGACAGGCTGACCCATGGGGACTAGATTCTGAAGGAGAACTAGAGGATGTCATACAGGCGACTGGGAGAATGTGCCAACATGGGTGGTTTCTTTAATGTATGTAGTTTTAAACACATAATACAAAGCCTTGACAAGTTACTGGCAGAAAATAGTGTTGCATTACAAGGAACTCATAGGACAAACCAGATATCTTCTGTATGGGTACATTTCAACTGTTGTGACCACTTTCTCCATAATATTTAAATATTTGATAGTGGCAAAAAAAGGAGGTCTATCTCAATAGATACAGGCTTCAATGTTTTCCAATGTGTTTATGACTATAAAAATTGCCTTTATTTCTAGGAACTCGATCATTAAGCAGTTCAAGTGTGATCTGGGAAACAAAAGGTTTTTGTGTTTGTGCTTGTTTTGTTTTATTAAGAATGGCTGTCCTTTATGAACAAATTCAAGAAAAAGAGGTTTGGGTTTTTTGTTTGGGTGTTTTTGTTTTGAGGTTACAATATATTAACTCTCAGCTGACCACACACAACAAACATCTCAAAGTAATTCAGGGAGAGCCGGTTACAAGCAGAAAAACCAAATTGAGTATCAGCGGCAGAGTTTGCCTTAAAGGAAGGAACAGGTCCTATTTTCCACAACTTTGAAGTGACTTGTTTTCCAGAGCAAATCATGAGGTTTTCTCTGTGTGTGGAAAATTTTCCATAATACATATTCATATGCTGGTTGCTGTACATGTAGCAAATTTGCTCTCTCTCTCTATTGTTCCTAAGGACTGGAAACGAATGTTATGTGGACAAAAACTAACATGGTTCCCTGTTAAAAAGACCACACAAACGATGTCTGTCTTGCTTCAAAGAAAAAACTGAGGTAAGTCTGGGTTTAGCTGACGGCACTAAATAAACCAAAAGTCTTCGATTTTGTTTTAAGAAACTATGGAAGGAAACTTCTCTCCAATTAAATTAGACTTATTAATCTGAAAACAAACACAAGCTGAGTATATTTTGTGGTTAGGTTATAGTAAGCAGCATTTGAAACTCTGAGACCTCAGTGTCCCCATAAAAGCCACCCGTGAAACATTTATTTGGGGGTGACTCCAGATAAGAAATGGTTTCTTCCCCCACTTGATTCATTATAAAATAAAGCGCCATGATTTCCCATTTGTTTGGGGCTTGAAAATCACATAGGTATTATTGAATTGTTACGGTTTTTTTTTCCCATCTCTTTATTTGTGAGGTATTTGAAACTAGACAGTTTGCCCAGGTCCTAAAATAAACACACGGGATCCCCCTTCAGGAAAGAGGAGAAGGGCGGTATGAATCAGGGTAAGATCAAATTTCTTTTTCAGAACGTCAGTGTCCTGTGGTATTGCATGGAGCTGTAAATTCATGTAGAGCAGACGGCAGGCAACGTCATGTGGCCTGGCTTGGAGACCAGGAGGAATCACTGTCTGAGATTTGCCAACCAAAGTTCTATGGTAAGTTTGAGTTTGCAACGCGCGGGTTGATTCTCCTCTTGTGTTATTTTCTTGGGGGTGGGGCGGGGAGGAAGCAAACAAGAGTGAACGAAGTGTTATATATTAAGATAAATAAAATATTGAGGGAATTATTACTGGGAAGTCCTTAGTCAAGTGTTTAGTGAGTAAGCTGATTGGCTCTTTGGGGTTTCTTTCCTAAATATTTTGGGCTTCTACTTGCTGTTACTCGGTCTCTCTTTTTTGTTCTTGTTGTTCTTGTCACTAGATCTCTTCTACTTTTTCTTATATTATAGGGTCAGCAGATTTGGTGGTGGGAATGCGTTCTGTAAAAGGCAGATGTGGAGTTTGTGACATGCGTGCTATTTTTGGTAACAGCCAGAAAGGTCCAATAAATACAGGAGTGTGACATTATGGCCAGGAAAAGGGAAAAGAGTAGAGAATGGCCTGGAAAGTTGAAAGCTCTTATTAAGAGAAAGGAAAAAGCTGGTGAGAAGCCAAGTTTAAACTGGCTAAGCACTAGAGCTCAAACATGGTATCCTAATGATGAAGGCAGAGCAAAGCAGCTCATGAAAACTCTCTCTCTTTCTGTGTGTGTGTGTGTGTGTCTGTGTGTGTGTGTGTTTAGGGAAAAGAATTGGGTATTTTCTTATCTATATATACACTAGTCTTTCTTTTTTTAATTTTTTTTTTCAACGTTTATTTATTTTTGGGACAGAGAGAGACAGAGCATGAATGGGGGAGGGGCAGAGAGAGAGGGAGACACAGAATCGGAAACAGGCTCCAGGCTCCGAGCCATCAGGCCAGAGCCTGACGCGGGGCTCGAACTCACAGACCGTGAGATCGTGACCTGGCTGAAGTCGGACGCTTAACCGACTGCGCCACCCAGGCGCCCCTACACTAGTCTTTCTAAGGACAGGAGCTCTGTCCTTAGCTCCGTATCATCTGCAAAGAATAAACAATCAAACATTTATTGAACAAAAACCGATCTCTCTTTGTAGCTGCTACAAAACAAACAAACAAACAAACAAACAAGAAACAAGTCAGCAAGCCAATTGCTTTCAGGTACTTTCTGTGTGATGGGCCTGAATAAAGTAAGCGGAACTCAGACAGAGGCAGCTGAAACCCAATCAAATAATTTGTCCGTCAAATGGTGATCAGTGAGTGTATCATCAAGAATTCCCTCAAACCCCTCATTACGGCAGTCACACTTTTGGGTTAGGCCACCAGGGGGCAGGGCATTGTCTCCAGGAAAGGTTTGTTAAAGGACAGTTGGCATCAAAAACACAGGGCAGTGGATCTCAAACTTTTTCAAGTATGACAAGTGTTCAAGTCCTGGTTCCTGGGTCTTACCTGTAGTGATTCTGATTCAGCCAGTCAGGGTGGGGTGGTGGGGGAATATCCCTGGGGATCTTCATTTTGTAAAAGATGCAGAAAATGTGTGGGGTTTCTCTAGCTTGTTAACCTCATGAGAAGACTGTTCAGAGCCCGCCAGGAGCCTGGCTGTGAGAGAGACTCATAGCAGTTGAGATGAAGAAGCCGTGCCTTTGTCACACACACCTGGGTTTGAATCCTCTGTGGCAGTGGGCAAAGTGCTTTTCTTGTTGGAAATTCAGGTTCCTCCTATTTGAGGACGGCCATCTTGTCTACCTCCAGGGGTTTAATGGTCCACAGAAAGCACTTAGGGGAGGGATATACAATAATGCAATTAGTAAATATTACTTCTTGCAGTGGGGAGAGAAGTGGTTAAGACCTCAGTGGCCAGGAAAATGGTTCTGGGAAGATAGAGACAGGGGTAACCAACAGGAGGCTAGTTCTTGGACCTTGGGGGTCCAGGGGCAAGGTGTGACCGACAGGAGGCTAGTTCTTGGATCTTGGGGGTCCAGGGGCAAGGTCTGAAGATAGATCACAGAGTGGAAAAATGCATAAACATGAGGACAGGAGGCACCCTTTCTCACCATTACAAATGTTTCCCAGAAGTGGTAATAAGCCACCCAGATGGCACAGTTAATTGGAATTATAATTGATCCCCAAATAGCATTTATGTCAATAGTTAATTGATTTTCCTCAGGAAAACCATTGTAAGAACTTCTAAAAGGGAACAAAATGAAATGCACCAAATTCGGCAAGTTGTTCCTATCTGCCACCCACTCTCCACGGGAGGAGTAATGAATGAAGAGAAAAATGGAAAGGAACAGGGACTACAAATCAAATAGACTGTCATGAAATGAAATCCTTTTCTGGCAATTCAGTGCGATGTCAGGTTGTACTGAACCGTCTGGCTCGCGTGCATGTGACCGTTGCCAGGGACTCTCCCAAGGAGAAGCATGAAGAGTAGAGGAAACAGGCTGATACCTTTGTTAGGTGTCTTTCCTAAAAGACAAAGATAAAATTTAGAGGCCCCGAAATGTATGCTATGACTGCAACAGCCAACAAATTAATAGACGGGGAGTATGAAGGACCAGTGGGGGTGAGATGCAACCAGACTGTCCCTGGGCAAATCATTTACCCTCTTTGGGCCTTACTTTCCTCCCTAAGTGCCCTTCTAGCCCTGACGCACTGTGATAAGGCATAGATAGTGGGGCAAATCCCAAAGCATTCGTATTTGTACCTGGAATGTAGTCCCTAAACTAGGGGACCTAAATTATTGCCAAATGCTAGCTGTTTTGAAGAACTTTGTTCACCCTGAAACATGAATTGTTCTGGGCTTTTCTATAAACCCAAATTTCAACTGAAATATATTTTAACCAGTGCTGTTATTTCTATTGATGTTATTCATATCCTCTCAGTAAACATCCATGATAACGCATGGTAATGATAAATAAATGATGAAGGAAAAAATGCTAACCATTTTTGAACACGGTGACCTCCTACATATTATGCTTATCATATTTCCTCTTTAATCCTTACACTAACACTGTTAGAAGGCATCATTGTGGCCATTTTTCATGAGGATTCTAAGGAGTCACAGAGGTAGCAAATGGCAGAGCTGGGATTTGAAGCCAGGTCTTTTCTAACTCTAAAATCCATGTTTCTATCCTGTAACATACCATAAATCTACTCTACTAAGTACATGCATAGTATGCCTGTATAGTTTGTTTCTCAATTCAGGGTCTTCCATTATTCAAAAATACAATTCAGGGGCACCTGGGTGGCTCAGTCGGTTGAGGGTCTGACTCCTGGTTTCGTCTCAGGTCATGATCTCACGGTCTGTGGGTTAGAGCCCCAAGTCAGGCTCTGTGCTGACAGTGCAGAACCTGCTTGGGAATCTCTCCTTTTCTCTCTGCCCCTCCCCTGCTCGCGCTCACTCTCTCTTTCAAAATAAGCAAATAAACATAAAAAAAAAATAGAATGCAAAGTGTACATATATTGTCTTCCTCCTTCACTTTTTACTTGTGACCACTTTAGGGGGCCACATCAATATCACATTGTTTTTTAAACTGAATAATGAGTTTACTGACTAGTCTGAACTTGGCCTGCGGGCATACACGTGAAAGTAACAATGTTTCCGTCTCCAGTTGCTTAAGCTTTGTCAAAATTCTCTTTTCTCTGGACAGATACCATGACCTTTGGTCAGTTTTTCTGTGGAAAAAAAAAATGACAACAAAACACAAGTGACTCCTTGTTATAAAAATTCAGTCTCGAGCCGGTTTTAAAGTATCCCCTTTGACATCATCAGTTAGGACAAGGTCTTAGAATGGGAGGGTGGGGTTTGCTTTGCCTCTGGGACACCATCTCTGTCTCCCTTTTCCAGGCTACAACAACTTGAGGAGATGTGGGGCAGGGAGGAAGGAGAAGAAAAGGCCAAGTTTCTCACATTTAATAGTGAGGTTTTCATCCTTCTGTGAAAGATTTTCTCTTCCTCTGGTTAAGGTTGACTGGCAGGCTGAAGCTCCCGGTATGGTAGGCGTCCATATAGCAGTTTTCAGAGGGCCCTTTGGGGGCCTTTCCAAGCTAATGGTATAGGCGATCCAGCTCCAGTAAGATCTTATACGTGTAACACCCACCCCCCCCTTCTCCAACACTACCACCCACCCTACTGCTGCTGGGCTCTGCTCGGTCAGCAGCCAGCCCTCGTGCACGGAATATGGCAAGATTGCACTAACTGGCTACTTCCCCTGAGTTCCCTTGGCCCACAGACAAAAGCTTGCAAGTGGCCCCGGGGCTGTGCCCTCTCTCCACGTCCCTTTTTTCCCTCAGTTCAAATAGATACAGTAAGTGAACTGGCAAGGCAACTGCATACGCAGATGTCCAAGTTAGTCATGAAATGCTGGCATTCTCCCCCTAGAGCCCCCTCTCCCTGGCTTTAAGAATGGCTCTCTTGGCAGCCCCCGCACTTGGCTCAGCGGTGAGAGGTGTGTCCTTGGGGAGCGGATAAAAAACCCTCAGCATCACTCTTTCCGCCCCCCGCCCCCCCCCCCCCCCCCCCGTATTAAGGCCGCCTCACAGCTTTGAAGACTTGCTGCTTTTCTTTCCCCTCCAATCTTCCTTCTAGACTTCACTGGGGGAGGGGAGGACACGGTGCGGAGTGGCAATTGAGAGCAGTGGGGCCACTTACCTTTCCCTCAGGGAGCCTGGGAGGAGTTGATGGCTGCAGGTGTCCTCCAGCTTCTTTATCTCAATATTGGGACTCCAGTAGTTCATTCCGCGGCGGCAGGAAAACTTACACTTAATAGCTTATTAACATTTGTGCCCTTCTGGGGACAAATATTGATATCAAATGAAAAACTTCTTATTTGCTAAAGACACTGCCAAGAGAATGAAAAGGCAAGCCACAGACTGGTAGAAAATACTTGCAAAAGGCATACCGAATGAAAGGTTGTTATCCAAAAAGTACAAATGACACCTAAAACTCAATTATAAGAAAATGAACAAGCTGATGAAATAAATGTGCAAAAGATTTGCACAGACTCCTTGTTGAAGAAGATACACAAGACGATGGTTAAGCATTTGTATGATCCCCGTATCACAATGAAATTCCACTACACACCTGTTAGGACAGTGAAATCCAAATTATTGACAACACCAAATGCTGGGGCCATGAGGTGGAATGACAGGAACTCTCATCCATTGCTAATGAGAATGAGAAAACAGTACAGCCACTACGGAAGAGAGTTTGGCAGTTTTTGACAACACTAAAAATACTCTTACCCTACAATACAAGGATTGCACTCCTTAATGTTTACCCAAATGACCTAAAAAACAAAACAAAACAAAACAAAACAAAACAAAACAAAACCAACTTATGTTTATATAAAAGCCTACACAAGGATGTTTATAGCTGCTTTATTCATAATTTCCAAAGTTTGGATGCAACTAAGATGTCCTTTAGTGGATGAATAGATAAAGTGTGATATGTTCACACAATGGAATATTATTCAGTACTAAAGATAATGATCTATCAAACCATGAAAAGCAATGGAGAAACCATAAATGCATATTACTGAGGAAAAGAAGCCAATCTGAGAAGGCTACATATTGTATGATTCCAGCTATATGACATTCTCAAAAAGGCAACACTAGAGGACAACAAAAAGATTAGTTGTTGCCAGCATGTCAGAGGAGGGAAGGATGAATAGATAGAGCACAGAGGATATTTAGGAAGTGAAACTAATCTGTAAAATATTACAGTGGTGGATACATGTCATTACCTATTTTTCCAAACTCATAGAACATACAGCACCAAGAGTCAACCCTAATGTAAACCCTGGACTTTCAATGAGAATGATGTACCAGTGTAGGTTCAATAACTGTAACAAATCTCCCCGAGTGTGAGGTTGATAGTGGGAGAGACTGTGCGTGTGTAGGGGCAAAGGGGATATAAGGACTCTATACTCTCTGTTACATTTTGCTGTGAACCTAAATGTGCTCTAAAAAAGAAAGTCTTTTAAGAATTAACTTACATTAAAAACATTCTTGGGGCGCCTGGGTGGCTTAGCCAGCAACTCTTGATTTTGGCTCAGCTCATGATCTTGCAGGTTATGGGATGGAGAGATCAAGCCCTGTGCACTGTGGATCCTCTCTCCCTCTCTCTCTGCCCCTCTCCCACTTGCTCTCCCCCTCTCTCAAAATAAATAAAAAATAAACTTAAAAAATATATTCTTATAAACAGTCATAGGTAGCCAAAATAGAGAAATCTGCTTTCTACTTTTAAAAAAAATATATAATGTTTATTTATTTTTGAGAGAGAGAGAAGGGGAGGGGCAGAGAGAGAGGGAGAGAATTGCAAATGGGCTCCAGGCTCTGAGCTGTGAGTCCTGAGCCTCACGAACTGCAAGATTGTGACCTGAGCCAAAGTCGGAGGTTTAACTGACTGAGGCACCCAGGCGCCCCAAGATATCTGCTTTCTAAATGGATGACAGATTTCTTCACATCTGTATAGAACCAAGTAATTTGTTACATGTTTGTCCATCCTTTGGGCAAAGAATGTCTAGCAAATGATAGATGCAATTTAGTCTTCTACGTCCTCTCTATATGTTATACTAGGAGACACTGATCCTGAGATGACTAGGCAGCAGCACAGGTGGATGAGTAGAGACACCTCTTCCAGGAAGCCTTCTCTTTGATAGTGCAGCTACCTCAAGTCTACAGAGAATCCTGCACCACAGTTACCGTTCCAAACAATGTAACTCTTCAGTGACTCATTGTTACCTAAAAAAACAGCAATCTCCAAAAGCTGGGATGCTCTTTTCTTAGAACACTCTTTTCTCTGTTCACAACTTCAGTTGGTGTTTACTTGGTACTAGAGGCAGAGAAAGACAAAACCAAAGCTGTCAAATTAAACATGGCAGAGCTCTGAGACATTTAGTCACTTGGGCAAAAATGACATTTAACTATTATAGTACTATTTTACTTTTAACTGTAGACACCCATTCTGTGTGTTGGCCTCTCAGACACCTTCTATCAAAATAAGATGTTTTAGGGGCACCTGGGTGGCTTAGTCAGTTAAGCATCCAACTCTTGATTCCAGCTCAGGGGAGGATCTCACAGTTCGTGGGATCGAGCCCCATGTTGGGCTCCATGTTGACAGCATAGAGCCTGCTTGGGATTCTCTCACAGACCAAGTTTTAACTGGCAGTAATCAAGGTTGTCAGAAGTTCTTCAGGATGGATGGAAAATTTCTACCAAAATTTTACCAATATCCATAGACAGCCTTAAAACATCCATCATTTCAAACCAATATTTTTAGATAAGGATTTATCCTCTGAAAATGGTTACGTGGACAACTATTTATGTTCAAGTTTTCATCACATTATTTCTAATAGTGAAATGTTAGAAACTACTTAATGTTTAATAAGGTTGGATGAGTTGGTAATAACTGGAAAATACGGCATGGCTATAGAGTGGACTATCTCTCTACAATTAAAATCATGTTGTGAGTAGTTCTTAGTGAGTAGAGAACATGGTTAAGTGTAGCAAGAGAGGATATGCAATTATTTATGCGTCCAGTTAAAAATAATAACAACAAAAAAGGACTTGAAAGATCATGACATATGTTCCTCATGGTTACAGGTAGTGGTGGGGATTTCTATCTCTTACAGGCTGCCTTAAAACAGAGACAAGAATGGGTGGAAAATTATTTTAAACAAACAAAAGAAGAAGTATGGGGGCAAAATAGAGACAAAGGAAGAGGGGCAGATCACTGAAAATGATGAGAGGTACACAAATATGATCTCAAATCAGAGATGATCGCACAGCCAGGAGGAAGTCTAGAGTGAATAAAAATGTTGAAACAATGAATGCTCTTGGTCCGCCCCTTCAAAGCAATGGAGTCAAGAGAAAAACTGCAAGGATGGGTGCCTCTGTCTCTAATTTTGAAAACAGATGCCAGTCCATCCCCTGGGATATGTTGATAAAAGCTGGTGTTTTTCTAAAACAAACCAGTTCTCTTCCCAAACTCACGTCTTTACAGATGTCATGTAGATTTTCAGTATTACCTCTAAAATGTCTGGTTAAGATGTTTCCAAAGGAATGAGTCTGGCACATGAAAAGATGCTCAAGATCACTCATCATCAGGGAAATACAAATCAAAACCACGATGAGATACCACCTCACACCTGTCAGCATGGCTAAAATTAACAACACAGGAAACAACAGCTGTTGATGGAAATGCAAACTGGTGCAGTCACTTTGGAGAAGAGTATGGAGGTGCCTCAGAATGTTAAATATAGAACTATCCTACAATCCAGCAATTGTACTACTAGGTATTTACCCAAATGATACAAAAGTACTGATTTGAAGGGGCATATGCAGCATTATCAACAGCATGTTTACGGCAGCATTATCAACAATAGCCAAACTATGGAAAGAGCGAAAATATGCATCAACTGATGAATGGATAAATAAGAAGGGGGAGATAGATAGATAGATAGATAGATAGATAGATAGATAATGGAATATTACTAAGCCATCGAAAAGAATGAAATCTTGCCATTTACAATGACATGGATGTAACTAGAGTGTATTATGCTAAGCAAAATAAGTCAAGTCAGAGAAACACAAATGCCATATCATTTCACTCATATGTAGAATTTAAGAAACACTAGAGATGAACATAGGGGAAGGGAAACAAAGAGAGCGGGAAGCAAACCATAAGAGACTCTTAACTATAGAGAACAAACTGAGGGTTGCTGGAGGGGAGGTAGGTGGGGGGATGGGGTGGACAGGTGATGGGTATTAAAAAGGACACTTCGGATGAGCACTGGGTGTTGCATGTAAGTGATGCTACAAATCTAAATTCTACCCCTGAAACAATATTACACTATATGTTTACTAATTAGAATTTAAATAAAAACTTGAAATTAAAAAAAAAAAAAGGAATGAGTCTTGGAATTCAGTCTTTAGCATTTCTCTGTTATTAAATCTCTGAACTTTCCAGTCCCTGCTATATTATAAACTAGGGAGGAGGGCAGCAACAAAAGTAGATGTAATTGGTCTGTTAGCTGTTACTTTCATTTTTCTATAAATATACACAGAATTTTCCAATCCCCCCCCATTTCAATTGAACTTTATAAAATGTCTTAGAGAAAATTGAAGGTCTAATTATTTTCTTCAAACGCTTGTCTCCCCTGGGAGGTTGGATGTATTTATCTCTTGTAAGCTCTGCTCCATGGCCGGACCAGAAGGATTTATTTCCCTACATTTTGGTTCTCATCTTGACCTCTTGGTTCTAATCAAACCCTTCTGGAATCAGGCTCTAACATCCAGTATCCTGGATCCTTGATCCACACTCAAGTTTCTCCTCTCAGTTTCTGTCTCCTCAACTTACCTGGGATCTCTTCCTATGTTCCCTTGCACTAGCCTGCCTACCTGCCCACAGTGAGTGGCCATTTATGTAGGTATGGTAGAAAAGAATGTTGTTTACTTTCGTTGTTTTTTTAGGAGGTATCTGTGTTTGGTTCAACCATGAACATAATTATTTTTAATGAACTTGAACAGAAATCAGGTGTATTTAAAGCTGCATTTTCCATTGAGTCATCATTGAACTGTTTTATATAGAGAATAACATTTTCTTTCCTCTCTCTTAGTAAGATCCCATGGGGTTCTCCATCAGCCCAGGATATGAGATTCTGGCTGTTGGATCTCAAAAGGTGATATCACCAATCCCAGGGCATGAATCATCATAGCCTGTGCATCGTTTCACTGGTTGCTCTGTGAGGTCTAGGAGATGATGCCTATGAATTCGTCTCCTCCAAGGTCACCTTCTCTCCTCTCTCATCTCCACTTTATCTCAAAAGGCAGTTTTGGCTGTCACCACACGCAGTACCCCAGGTGCCAGATTTTCAGATGCAAATGGTATTCTGCCACTTTACAGGAACGTCTTGTCACTCAGGCCAGCTCATTCTTTCAGGGAGGACACACCTACCAGTAGTACAGTGGTGGTTTTAGCTGCTGTTTTGTAAAGACAGAGGTCACAATCAGAGTTGTAAAGTGCTCATTTAAAACCAGCATGTCTACAGGTAGTTTCAAATGCCCATCAAGTCACTAAATCTCTTTAGAGGTGTGGAGCCATTTCAGACTTCCATGCCACATAAAGCCCCTCTGTTTCCTGTTGGAAATCCTGACGTTGTTATTAACTTCTCATGTCAACCCTGCCCGCCACTGCTTCTACCTCTAGTATTCAGTAATTCATTTAGCAAATGCAAAGTGCAGAGCACTCTGGTAGGTGCTAGAGATACAAGTGCAAAAGAGTTGAGACCCTGCCCTGAGGCAGCTTACAACCTGTTGGGAAATACAGAAGAGAAAAAGCCAGTGAATGATGTGGGGTGGTAAGAAAAATCCCCCATGCTGTGGGAATGTAAGTACATGAGAGGGACATTGAGAATAGCTTTTGGAGAGGGGAAATTTCCTGGAGAAGCAATCTAGAGCCTGAAGAAGAGTGGCAAAGCTGTCTGGTGCTTCCAGATCCCTCCTCCATGGGAGGCATCTGCATGATGCATGTGACACGGGCACACACTGGGATTCCAGAAGCACCAGGATGATAGGGCAGTAAATCGCCCAAAGCAAGCTTGGCCAGGCTCTGGGGAAACAACAATCATTAATCTCTAGTTTGGGTAGTGTTCCAGTTTGTTAACGTTTGGGGGCATTCTCTCAGTGTCACTTAATACACGTTAAAGACAAAAATACATAAATGGTTTATTTCTTTTTGTGGGCAAAATTCTGAATGTGCCCTGTTGGATCCAAAGTTCCCTCCGGGGTTTGACTGCAGATCTAACTTTCCTGGAGGCTGGCTCGAGCCCCAGAGTGACCTCTGAGAATGGACCCACCTTGTGAATAACCCCACTAGAGAGGATCTGTCTGGGCAAGGCTGAAATGATACTACTTGTGCGGCTGATGCTACTTCTACTACAGCTTGGCGTTGTTGTTTTTGTTGAGTGACAATACTGCAGGCACTGTCCAAAGCATCGTTCGCTATCTCCAGAACAATCCTGCAAAAGCAGATGCATTATCTTCATTTTGCAGGTGAGGTTACGGAGGCACAGGGAGTGTAAAAAGCTTTGGGCCACTGTTCTCAGCTTATGGGACATATTAAAAATTCATATACAATAGGGAACACCGCATTGCTACTGAGCTCTGTTGATAATCCCTGAGGTTCAGAAGGCCCTTGTGCCCCAGCAGCGCTTCCTGGCCTGTGACACACTGGCAGCAACGTGCCCAGAAGAGCCCCGTGGGACTGGTGGCTGTGTCAGTTGCCACAGGTTTCAAGGAATTTTAGTCTTGGGCTTCTATAACAAAATACCACAGACTGGGTGACTTCAACAGCACACATTTATTTCTCCCAGTTCACAGGACTCAGATGCCCAAGGTCACGGTACCAACATGATTGGGTTCTTCTGAGAGCCCGATTCTATCTTGCTGTGTGTCATATGATGAGAAGATCACAGGGCGCCTGGGTGGCTCAGCCGGTTAAGCGTCCGACTTTGGCTCAGGTCGTGATCTCGAGGTTCGTGGGTTCGAGCCCCGCTTCGGGCTCTGTGCTGATAGTTCGGAGCCTGAAGCCTGCTTCAGATTCTGTGTCTCCCTCTCTCTTTGCTCCTCACCTGCTCCAACTCTGTCTTCCTCCCCTAAATAAATAAAATATCAAAAGAAAAATTAAAAAAAAAAAAAGATCAGAGAGAGGCAAGCCCCACCCTTATGCCATAATTACCTCCCAAAGGCCTAATCACCACATACTAACACACTGGGTGTTAGGGTTTCAATACATAAATGTGGTAGGGGTGGGGATGTAAACATACACTTCATAATACAAGGCAAACAAAGGGCCTTCTTGGGGGCAAGTAGGCCTTGTTAGAGGAATAACACAATCTGGAAGACCCCAGAGTCAGCGATCAGCGAGGAGCCCTGAGTAGCCCACCCCAGGCCAGCAGTGTCACCCGGCATTAGTTTTCTGTTTTGTTTTCTTTTTGTTTCTGTTTTGTACTGTCTGCTGCGTGTTGGTCGTTAGGGGCTTAGATGTGTTTTTTCTTGGCCAAAAAAATGATCGGAGTTACTATAGTTGAAACCACTCCTCTTGGGGATAGGGGAAAGTGTTGTCTGGATTATCAGATCAATATTGTTGACATCAGTAATTCCTAGGTAACCCTGTAAATCTACAGACTCTTTGACATGCTCTAAAACTTTTATTATCTAAAAAAACCCACCTTTTTAATGTGGGTTTACTTACTGTAAGAACACATAAACTGAGAAAGAACACAAGAAACTAATTAAAACTTTTTTCTATGCTAGTGGAGGGGCTGTTATGCATATGTGCGCTTTGACAGGTGGCTAAGAAAGTATAGAAATCTCTTACTTAGAGGGGTTCAAGATAGAGCAGGTGTCAAATTGGTTCTAATTAGACCATCGAGGAGGCACTTTTAGTGGTGGAGAAAGGCATGGCCTGGGCAGCTAAGAATAGAAGGTGCACTTAGCCACATGCCATGCGTTAGTGGGGCTCTGATTCTTGTTTTGAAGTAATGTCAACCTCAGTAGACACCTTTCTCCGCACTCCAACTTTATTGAATATAATTGACAAAATTGTAAGGTATTTATTTATTTTTTTATTAAAAAAATTTTTTTGTTGATTTTTTAGAGAAACGGAGCATAGGTGGGGGAGGGGCAGAGACAGAGGGAGACAGAATCCAAAGCAGGCTTCAGGCTCTGAGCTGTCAGCACAGAGCCCAACACGGGGCTCGAACCCACCAACCGTGAGGTCATGACCTGAGCTGAAATCAGCAGCTTAACCGACTGAGCCACCCAGGCACCCCTAGTTTTACTCTTTGAAAGTTTATTTATTTATTTTGAGAGAGAGAAAGAGAGCATGTGAGTGGAGGAGGAGCAGAGAGATAGGGAGAGAGAGAATGCCAAGCAGATTCCATGCTGTCAGTATGGAGCCCCATGAGGGGTTTGATGTCATGAGATCACGACCTGACCCGAAATCAAGAGACAGATGCTTAACCAACTGAGCCACCCACCCAGGTACCCCTGTAAGATATTTAAAGTGTACAACACAATGATTTTGACATTGTGAAAGGATTTGCTTCATTAGGTAATTATCACATCCATCACCTCACCCTTTTATTTTTTCATTTAAGTTCTACTCTCCTGGCAAATTTCAATAATATAATACAGTGTTCTCAACTACAGTCACAAGTTATACATGAGATCGTCAGACCTTATTCATATTCTACTGAGTGCCCTCTTGTTGAGGGACCTCTTGTGCTAAAGACTTATGATAAAAGGGTACTTAAAAGATATAAAAGAGAATCATTGACTCATTGTTATCTGAACATGCCCTTCCTTTCACTTTCTTTCCAGAATGTTGCCATCAGCAGTGACAATGACAAGTAGGGGAAAATGGTCTGGAGGAGGGCGGGGATGACTGCCGTACCACATAAATCTTGTGTCCAGTTGTTACTATTACTATTTTTGCTAGAGACCTGAACCATCTTTCAGAAGTCCCAGCTAAGCGTCACCGCAGAACCTTTGTAGGTTGTGTTTGTCCCCGTCAAGACAAGCTCCTATAGAGCTAATTAGGGATGCTTCGTGCCCCTGTCCAATCCACCCAAGGTATGAGAGGGAACTCTGGGTACATAGTTTGTATGGTGTACTCTTCATATTCATCTCAGTTCACACAGACATTTCCTCATATGCGTTATGCAGTGATGGAATCAGCAAGATTTGTTTGTTACTTAGTCATTCTCTTGGTTTATTTAATTTTATCCCTGTTTAAAAAGGGATTTCAAGTGGCTAAATTTTCGTAAAATTGAACAAGTTGGCTCTTGACCACATTTAGCATGATGTCTCTTCTTTTGCTATTTTTGTTGTTGCTTAATTCATTGTGAGCATAGAGAGTTCTCTTGCATTTGAGAGGCTGGCTTCACGGCTAAGTTAAGGAAAGGGAAATGGAGATACAACACGGTTCCTGACGTGCCAGAAGCTTGGAGGAGGTGAAACACCTGGTCCATAAGAAAAAATATCAAGTCTGGTCACCTTGAAGCAGCTGAAGCAATATTTTATCTGTTTCTAAGATACTTGGGGAAGTTAAATCAAACAGGAAACAACAGAAATTTCTGAGTCAGAGAGGAACTGCTCGTTACTCATTTGACTTTGCAAGCATGGTGATGATGCCATTGCCCTGAAACATACAACACTTAAGATAACTCATTGCCAATTATGAAAATACTATGGTTATACTCGCCCATCACGTAATCTCATGGCTGGCTGGCTTCACCTTCTCCATTTCGTTTAGAGTGCTCCAAACCTTCATACCTCTAGAAATAGATCATGTTGTCACCAACGTTTTAGAACGTGGGGCACTTTGATGACGAAGAAGTTAACTTATCCCTCCCTATCTTTTGGGTGACCTATATAACTTGAATGGGGAAACTATGTATGAGAACAAATGAAAAGATCAGTGTTCCCCTGATGTAGCTGAGACAACGCCTAGTTTCTCAAGATACAGGGAAAAGCTGAACACTAGATGCAAAAGTACTGTAAACACTGACCTTGCCGCCTGTGGATGGCAGTCATCTGTAAGACGCAGACAACTTGTTACACCCAATGAAAATCATGAAAGGGGAAGCAGAATGGGGAACTGGGATAGAAAGTTTTCTCTTAGTGGTCTCTTCACATTTTGGAAAATGAGTAGGTCCGTGTAGCATTTGCAGAAGTTTTCACATTGTAATCACTGCCATCATACACTGTCTCTTGTAATGACACCTAACAGGGCTGCTTCCGTTTTATCCTCTACTCTCAGTAGGAGAGACAATGTCTTTGTTCCTAAAGCAAAGGTCTGATTCTGTGACTTGGGACCCTCTGTCTGCGTGCCATGGCAACACTCAGCAGTTCAGGATCTCTTAGATCTTTTTATTTCTGTTTGTTGAGTGCTTACCAGCGTTGGGTGCTCATACAGCATTTAAATTTTCACAGAACCCTCTAAGGCTGGTCCTATTTTCTACAGATGTGAAAACAGAGGCATAGAGAGAGAAGAGGCAGCTCTTCCCAATGGCTTCATTGCATTCTGTCCCTGTAAGGTGCTTGCAGCAAAAGTCTAGCTTTTTCCTTCAACTTATTTTATCATTATTTTAGACATTTAAACAGTTTCTGTAGTTACGGAAGTAAGTCCATATATAGGGTGAAGCTTAAAACATACAAAGAGGTAGACAAAAAGAAGTCTTCCTTCCCTTACCCCCAAAGACTACTCCACAGAGGTAACTGGTATGAATTTTTAATGTATTCAGAGTTGCCTATGCATAAGCCCAGATATACATGCATACGCACGCATATTCAGTTTCATTTGTGGATCTCCTAAGGTAATTGTGTTATACCTTGACATATTATAGTCATTTGTGAACATGCTTATTTCCCTAAATTGACTGTGAGCTCTCTGAGGACATCATGCTATGCATGATGGTTCTGGTTATCTATCATTAAGTGACAAGTGATCCTAAGACTCAGAGGTTAAAATAAATGCTTCTTCTTCTTTTTTTCTCTTTTTTTCTTTTTACTCACATATCGACAATTTGACCAAGGTCCAAGGGGAACATAATCTTTGCTCCATTCAATATTGGGGGGGGTGGCTCAGAGGTAGGGCTAGAATCATGGGAAGGCTCAGTTGCTCTTATGTGGGTGCTTGATACTGGCTCTCTGTTGGAACTTCAAGTAACATGGTGGCCGGGACACCCATACATGGTCTTTCCATGGACCTACTTGGCTTCCTCAGAGCATGGTGGCTGGGTTGCATACATCTCAAGGGAACAGGATAGAAACTCCTTTTTTTTTTTTTTAATAACTTAACCTTGGATGTCACATGGCATATTTCTGCACTAGCCACAGCCTTATCTAGACTCAAGGGAATAGAATGTATATCCTACCTCTCAAAAATCACATTGTAAGGAAAGCCTATGGGATATCTATGAGGTCATCTTTATAAAATACAGTTATCCCCCAAGTAGCTTTTCATGTTAGGCTCATCCCTCTACTTTCCAGAACTTCATCTCATAGCTTTGTACATAGTAGATGATGGATCAATGTCCAGGAAATTGAATTGTTGAATCCTGGTTAGGAGGAGGAACAGGTAGAAGTTCTTTGCACTTCTGAACTGGGCTAACAAGGGAAGAGGGGGGATGGCTCATTCTCATGAGGATGCTGCCCATCATCTCAGAAAGAAGATCCAGGTATAAAATCTCACCAGAGACGATGGTTCGCGGTTGCTAGAAAAGGTGCTTATACGATGAATCACGGGAATCTACCCATGAAACCAAGAGCACACATTGTATGTTAGCTAACTTGACAATAAATTATATTTAAAAAGAAAAGGTTCTTATAAAATGGTTCCCCTGGGGTAACCGCAGATGCATTTGAGCTGTTTTCTTTGCCAAAAAGGTGTGTGAAAAGTACCATTTGACTGTGCAGGAGAAACCGGGACGAATGCTGTGCTGAGTTTCATGTGAGCAGGTGTGCTGAAAACTGCATCCTCTAGGGACTATAGTCCATGCATAAAGCCCTGCCCCGTCCTAGTGAAACTCACCTGGATGACTCAAGAGCCCGAGTAATGGTTTGGCAGTGGTTACGTGAGTATGGAAGTGAAAGCCTGGGGTAGAAAGGTGAGGGCCAAGTGTCCAGGCTGCGTTCTGTTGGCTCTTAGATTTCGTGGCAAAAATTATTATAGGTGCCTATGAGAGAAAAGCTTTGACACAATGGTATCTCTGTGGGCCTTCTGGTACTGACATGAAGTCTCTAACACCCGCTGAGTTCTGGCATCAAAGAACACATCTCCTGAACAAGCAAAGCGGGATGGGCTATGCACAGGAAGATGTGGAAACACGAGGGAAGTCCCTGTTCACAGAATTTGTTTCAAAACCCATTCCTATTACATCTTATTTTGTCGCTTCTGTTTGTGTATCTTCTCCTCTGTCCTGCCCTTCATCCTCTCACACGTGGTTTCCTCAGTCAGCTCTCCATCTCCTCTGCTCACTGGACATTGACACGTTTGTCGTCTCTTGGTGTCACATCATTTAAACCGATAACCTCAAATCAGACCAGCCTGGCCCCTGGGAATAATCTTTCCCCCACCTCCTTCCACATTCACATGTACACCTGCAGTACACATACTTGTTGCCTCCCTTGTGGGGGTTTTAACTGGGGAAATTCAAGCTCCAGGGGCTCTACTCTTCCTCCTAGTTTGGCCTCAATAGAGGGAGACCATACGATCATTAAGGTTCCATGATGATGTGCTTACAAGAGCTTAGAACCAGAGATATAATTTTAAAAGAGCTTGTGTTCATATTTAAGTGCATTTAGAAAAAACCAAACAGAGACACAAGGGCAATATCTTTGGCTAAATGTTTCTCAGTGACCTGTAGGAGCTTTCCGTCATGTTTGCCTACATTGGCTTCTCCACCCATGTGTATTGTTTGGGTTCATTTACCCTTTAGCTCATTATTATTTTTAACATTTAAACTACTTTAATAAAACATTACTCTTGAATAGGTCATTAAAGGCCACGTTCTTCCTCTACTGATAAGATTCACTAGTAGAGTATGACTTCTTGGTACCCACTGGGAGTTGTCTCATACAGGAAGAGGAAGCAACTGACACAAATTCCATTACAGTCTTTGGATGCTCAGGTCAGATTCTCTGATTGGACATTAGTCTGAAGGGATGGTCAGACTCTGATTATCTAGCTGAGTTCAAGATACACATTTAGTGCGGCTTTCAGAATTACTGTTTTTAGAAAACTACACAATCTCAACAATTGTTGACCTGCCATTACAAATGAATTCTGTAGCATGGGATAAGGAGAGGATTAGATTTTCCAATGCAATTTGATTTTTGGACCTCAGAGGTTGAGCACTGTTTGTAGGAGCTTGGCTACAGAAGTGGCAGTTAAATTGGAGTCCAACAGTGGAGTGAAATCATTAGGTTCCTTGCCATTCCTGCCCAAGGTATCATCATCCTCAGTATGGCTCAGAGTTCAACTTGCACTCCCATTGTGCCTTATACCTAAGAGTCACTATGTAAGTCCTATTCCTATACTTCTGTACTTCTGGCTTCTCCTCTTTCCCATTTTCCCCAATGGACACTACTCTGGTTCAAGCCTTTATTGCTTATTTCTAAGATTATGACATTAGTCTAACTGGCCTTTAGCTCTTTTTCCTCCAATTATCTTACAATCAAGTCAATTTTCCTAAAATTTCCACTTAGTTGACTTATACCTCTGCTCAAAAAAATGAGTGATTCCCCTTTGATTATTGAATCAAGTCAAAAGTATTTAGCATAGTAGATAAGAGCCCTTACCCATTCAGTCCCTGTAAGGTGCTTGGTAGCTGTCTCTTACTAAGCAGCCCACACTCCTGAAACACCAGCCTTGTTACCAGTCTCTGATCAGTTCTCTCTCTGTTTTCTCCTCTTGATGACTCCCTTTGGACCCTCATCCATATGTGAAATGTTGAGTCTTCCATAACCACCGTATCTAACTATTGAAATTATACTAGTATCTCTAAATTTGTCTTCCTCCTTTAAAGAGAGCTCCTGCCCCATCCCAAGAAGAAATCAGTCTCTCAGTTCTGTCTTCTTGAAATCCTTTGTACCATTTTCTGTCTTTTATTCTATGGAAGTGGGTATGTTGATCTCTTACTAGACTGTAGGCTCATTCTGGGCAGAGACAATGTTTTACAAAATTCAGCATTGCTTTTCCTTAGCTTAGAGCCAGATATATAGTGGGATTTTGCTAAAGGTTGTTGTTTTGAATTGAATTTTCACAGATTCTGGGGGAAAAGTTAAATTTAATCCAGACCATCAACTCGAGTTTTTCTCTATATAAAGCATATAAAGCGAGTGTGGTGAAATGTGTATGATTGGTTTGTTTTCGTATTACTTTGATTATATATTCTAAGTCAGACATTTTAAATATGATTTAATAAAGGATGCTTAAGAGATATAATTGTTGAAAGACAATAGGACAGTTTTCTCAAACACTGGATGCACAGTGAGTGCACTTATGTGTTAGTGTGTTAGAATTTGTCAAGTCTAACAACAAACTCCTAATACAGAGGAGACATATATATATACATATATATATATGTGTATATATATATATGTGTGTGTGTATATATATATATATATATGCCTTTATTTTCCTCATCTCTTTTTAGAGGTGACTCTATTGCTCTATTGTGTGGTATGCTTATGAGAAGTGAGACCACCAGTGTGTATTTCCATCTTCAACTATATTAATAAGATCCAACTAATGTGTAAGCTAGACTGAGGGTTAGGGTCACAGAAAATTGTACAGTAAAGTCATAAAACTGCTATTTTAAAGAAAAGCTGTTTTTGTGATTTGTTGTTCCAAATCTTCCTTCTCTCATATTAAAAGGTATCACTTTCAGAATTGACTCTCTTTGTACCTTGTAATAATTAGTTATCCTGTTTTCAGTTTTGAATAGTGCATCATTTTCCATCATTACCTTCAGGTAATGTATACTTTCTTGGGGGTAATGTTATTCATATTGGACTTGCTTTTTCAGTCCCGACCACACATTTACCTATTTCTCTTGAGCACAGGTCTTTTTTTTTTTTTTTTTTTTTTTTTTTTTTGAAGCCAGAGGGAACTTTGTTCACAGATGAACTATGTGACAGGAAGGGGGACATTTCCCACCTTCCTCTCTGTCTTACTGTTTCATCATGTATAACAATGTTTTCCACTCCTCTGTAGATAAGAATCTTTTTTGTGAATTTTCTATATTTAACACCAACACTAAATGCTGTTAAGCAACATCAGCCATTCTCACCACATCCACCCAGATTAAAAGTGAGTCAAAGACAATTAGGTTACTCTGGCAGGAACCGTCACCCCACAAACTGATAATTTTTGACAGTGTCTTTCAGTCCTTGTAGATGCAAACAATGTGTTTCTTCTGCAAATGCTAGGAGATAGACTAAGGTCATTTCCTTTTTTTACCTGTTTTTTACTTTTAAAAGAGAATACAATATTTTTCCTCATTTTACATTCTTTTTCCAAAAAAAATTAACAATTTTATTTATTTCTGAGAGACAGAGAGAGACACAGCACGAGTGGTAGAGGGGCAGAGAGAAAGGGAGATACAAAGCAGGCTCCAGGCTCTAAGCCATCAGCATAGAACGCAACGCAGGGCTCGAACCCACGAACCACGTGATTATGACCTGAGCCAAAGTTGGACATTTAACAATTGAGCCACCCAGGCACCCCCCCCCCCCACCTTATTTTACATTCTTGATCCTTTGCTTGACTTGTTAGGGCTAGATGGGTACTTAAGGATGCTCAGTTCTCATATGTAACCACTGGATTTCATCCAACTCTCTTCCCTAGAAGTCTTGCCTAACTTTGTAAAACTCCAAAAAAAGACACTCCACAAATTCCTTGACAGTACATGCTAATGTTGAATGGCCTTTCTTTTCTGGAAAATGTCACCTCAAGTAGTCATTTGAAGAGTGGTAACTGGGTTGCTCTTGTCTGGACATCAAGTCTTGTCCTCTTGTAGTTAATCAACAGAAATTATCAGGTCAGCCTTTGTGTTTTATCCAAACCATGTCATTCAACTCTTAGCTTCTTCCTGATTTCTTCTCTGCATCTTCTTCAAATATCCATAACTTATGACATGCTAAACTTGGGACTTTCTTTGCTTCTATCGCTAGTCTCCATATTTAAGTTTTTTTTATATGAAGTAAACTGAGTGGGCCAAAGTTTGCTTTTCACCAACCAGTTCAACTCAGGCTCTTCTAGTTAAGAAACTCAGGGACCAGGAAAAGATACTCCTGTGACCAGTTTTTCACAAAGGACATTTTAATCCTCCAATTTGAGTGTTTTCACACGCAGGTGTAACTTACTGTTAAACTGATATAAAAGACCACTCTTACCACCCCTTACCCCGAGTAAATTTGTTTTGGAATGAATTTATCTCTTCTAGTTTATTTAGAATAATGTTTTGTGTTCTTGGGCAAATCTAATACACTGTCTCTACCTAAGTTTCCTTGTGTGTCAAATGTAGCAGAGGAAGGGGATTGTCCCAAGGACTTTTTTACTCTAATCATATCTTTTAAATTTTGTGATTCTAGGTGAACCTTTAGTGTGGACAGAATGGTGATTAGAAAAGACCGTTGGGTAGAAAGACAAGAATTATAAAGTTGAACAAGATCTGGGTGCAAACAGAACAATCTTGCTCTCTCTGTGAGAGCCTTCCCCTAACTCAGGAAGAGTCTGACTTTTTCCTCCTCCTGCTGCTTTCCTTCTTATTCTTCTTTGTTTCCTGTTTTCCTCCTCTTTCTCCTATGTTCTGCCTTCTTTTTCTTTCTTTCCATTTTATTCTTCCAGAGGTAAGAAGGCATAATTTTCTAAGCAGCACACTTGGAACATTTTTGGAATGACTACCCCCAAGTTCTTATTCTTACGTAGACTCATATTGAACAAAAACCCTGTGGCAGTGTGCATGTGTGTTTTTTAAACTTTATTATTTGTGTATTAAATTGAGTTTGCATTTCCCAGTTTTCCACCTGAGACAACAAGGGCTTAGCAGAGAGAATATTTATTAGGATGTGAGACCCCTTTCATATGCATAGTATCTTTCTTTCTCATGGAAGAAGGGCATGCTAACCCAGTGTACATAGTTAGTACAATGGGTTTTTATTGTTTTAATATGTTAATCTTGTTTTCCATTGAAATGCCAGTTACCATGATTGAATTTATATTCTATCTCCTTTCCTACCCCACCTGAAATAACCAAGCATAAAAAAGTTTTTTAGTTTATTTAATTTAGCAGAACAGGCAAACAAAACAAAACAAAAACCAGTAGTTCATTCGGTGTTGTTATAACTCAGACTTTTTTCCAGGTACCTGAAGAAAGAATTTATTTTTTCTTTCCTATAATTATGTTTTAGTATTGAGGGTTATTTTTTGTCAGGGTATATTTCTAGCAATTTGGTTAAATGTTGTAAATCAGTCAGAGTCTTTAAAAAATTTGTCCTGCCAAGACTGTGAAATACATTCCTACATATTCATTTTTGAATTGATGGACGGATGACAGGCAGTAAGGCAGCGGGATTGAGCACTAAGCGATTCTTGTGTCAGGCTTCAGAAATCTTAGCAGTCTGATCTGTAGCACATGAAAAGGAGTAGGAAAAGAGCAAAAACCAGAAATATGTATGAGAGTTTGGTTTTCAAACAGAAAATAGCAGCAAAGAACTATTTTTATTAAGAGGAACAGAAAACTAGTAAAGCTAGAGAGCTAGAACAATAGATGCCATTATGGGCAAATGAACTGATGGTTTTATATTTTATTGAAAAGTTACCTGTGATCTTATGCCATGCCACAATCTTACTGATTAGTTGAAAGATCATAAAAATGATTAAAAGTCTAGTAGCCTGGAGTTATGCGGAAAGAAAAGAAAAAGGCAAAGTAGGTTCTAATGATGATCTTCTGGTAAAAGGTGGTGTGGTTTGGCAGAAGGAGCATTGGTGTGGGAAGTGGAAGCCCCATGCCTTACTCCACAGCTACTCCAGGGTTCCATGTCTCTCCAGGCAAGTGGCTTCACCTCTTTGGTTCAGATTGTCCCCATCAGTAAAATGAAGGCATTGTATTGAGTTATTTCTAAGGTCCCCCCATCTCAAACTTTATAATGGCTTCTCATCCACCAGGAATACAGGAGAAACGTACAAAGTATATGAAATTAGCCTTGGTGACAAAAAATGTACAGTATTTTTCAAGCTAGGGATGAAACAGTCATAAAACCTGGGGCAATTCTATTCAATCTGTGATGTTGGCATTTGGGTGCAACGCTTATCTTCTTTTCCTTCCCTTTACAAAGACCATTGTATCTTGTTTATTCTTAGCGGTTTTCAAAAAACAGCTGTAAAAAAAAAAAGGAATGTAAATAGAAAAATTAATGCGAACTACACTTTCTTCTGGGGAGATCGCTGGTTTCCTCTCAGCCTGCCCTGCTTTTTCTCAAACCTTGTTTGCATGCCAATTTTGTGTTTCTTTGCAAACCTTGTTAGAGTTTTTGTAAAAAAGTGGAGGAATAAGGAAAAGAAAAAGACAGACAATTACAAAACTATTACTAACAAACTACCAGTAGTTAAAAGCAAAATAACACACAACTGCATTCCTCTCTGTACCTAAATCCTTCAAGCACCCACGGAATTAAGTAAATAATTAACTACTGCTTACCTGGGGAATGACAAAGAGGGCCTCAGGGTTTGGTAAGCAGGGCTAGATGATCTTCAAGATCCCATTTAGTCCAACTGAGAACAAACTGAGGGTTGATGGGGGGCGGGAGGGAGGGGAAGGTGGGTGATGGGTATTGAGGAGGGCACCTTTTGGGATGAGCACTGGGTGTTGTATGGAAACCAATTTGACAGTAAATTTCATATATTGAAAAAAAAAAAAAAAAGATCCCATTTAGTCCATAGTTTTCATGACATGATTCCTGCCTTCAGGGAAATCACATTTAAAAAGTGGAGAAAAAGGGAAATTTACACTAAGCCATGGTGGTTCACTTGAAAATGACAAAAGCCATATTACAGACTAGCGTGTCCCTAAACACTGCCAGCATTTTCAAGTACGCTGTTTTTCCTGGGGAGTTCATTGATTTAGATGGTTTGGCTTTCCATTTGCTTGGGAGAGTGAACCATGTTCCAGAAACAAAACCATTAAGCAAAGGATAGCAAACAGCAAGCAAGGGATATAGTGGAGAGTGACAAATCTATAATGGTATAACTGATTATTACATTTGAGAGAGAGAGAGAAAGAGTACGTGAAGGGGAGAGGGGCAGAGGGAGGAAGAGAGAGAGAGAGGACCTTAAACAGGTGTCACACTCAGCGCAAAGCCCAATGTGGGGCTCTCGGATTATGACCCAAGCCAAAATCAAGTCAGATGCTCAACTGGCTGAGCCACCCAGGCCCACCCCATTTACTCCTGAATGGAATCTGTATCCTTAGAAAAGTTCAAAGGCGTAAGTTTAGTAACATCATCAGCTAGCAGTTATTGGAAAACAAATCAAAGTTAATTGCTTGAAGACCGTTGCTCATGTTAGCCCTACATCTTGGACAGAATACTTCAAAAGCATTTATTTTTTAAAAATCTACTTGAGAAACCAGCTAGTAAACCAACTCTCTAGGTCAGGGAAAGGTGGGAGTCAACAACCTGGCAAAAAAAAGAAAGAAAGAAAGAAAGAAAGAAAGAAAGAAAGAAAGAAAGAAAGAAAGAAAAAACCAAAAACAAAAACTACCTTGTCATCCCTGGTTCAGGGAGTAAAACCTTGTTTGTTTTCTGGAGTGAAGAGGGAAGGAAACATCAGTGTGTCAGTGTGTAACACGTACGGGATTTTTTTTTTTTTTTTTTTTTTTTTTTTTTTTGCCAGGTGTATGAGTGAGACAAGTGTTTCGCACAAACTTTGCCCCTATGATTGCTGTTATTGAGGGAGATGAAATGCAGCAGCATGAGAAAGACCTAGGGAATATTAACAATCTGCTTACAGGGAGCAAAAGCGTTGTCCTACACACTGATTAGGGCGTTGAATATCATATCATAGATAGGAGCGACAGATCGATACAATCTGGCTTTTCCTTCATTCACTTTCTTAGCTTGTGGCTAGGAGCCAGTGATATATTTTCCTGTCTTTGTTCCTCACTCCACACGTGCTCCGGGAAGCAGCAGTTATGCTTTCCTTTCTTTGCTTAGCCACGCTCAGCGCTTCTCTGAGGTCCTAGCAAGAATTTTAATCAGTCCTGGCCAGTAATTACTGTCTCTCTCCAGATGCATCTCTTCTACAGACTTCATTTTTATGCTTCTCCAGTGTTGCCGAGGAGGGTGGTCCCGAAATCCTCCGCGGTACAGAGCCTGTCGGCTGAAGTTGAACCACCAGCAGGGAAGACGTGAAATGCTTCCTTTTCTCTTTCCACAAAATGACATATTTTTCCTTCCTCGTCTCTTTCCTGTAAAGTGGTGACATCTTTTTCTGACACTGCTAACCTACAACAGGTATTTCGGTGGTGACATACACTTGAGGGTTTCCCCTCCGTGACCCCAAGAATATTTAATAGTTTAGCCCTTCTACTTTGCATTTTTTCTACTTGGTCAAAACAAAACCAATCAGTTAAGGACAGTGGCTATTTTACCAATAGCCTTAAGGGGCATCCTTAAGCGTGCCAGTTGTTCCTCTATCACGCTCCTGAGTGCCCTGTCAGACGAGCCTATGGAATAGCTTGAAGTAAAATTCTTAATTTCAGTAATTTTCATCGGCTCTGACTCCCCCCATGTCACTCCAGAAACCTCCATGTGCCATCCAGTCAAGTGAGTTATCTGCTCCAAGAATCTTGTTTACTCACTTGATATCTATCCATTCGATTTTTACTAAACCAATATGTGGTTTAAGCCCATGAGGGGGATAAATATATATAAAATGAGGTTTTCATCCAAATAGTAGGAGGACGACGATTCACATAAGTGACTAGAATATATGGTGATGTGTCAAGGGCTGTGTGAATGAGGCAGATACTAAATTTTATAGGAGTTTAGCGGTAGTGAGATAGGCTGGCTGCAATCATCAGGGAATACTTCACCGAGGAGGTAGGACATGAGCTTAGCTCTTAACAGTGGAGGAAGTTTCAACAAATAGAAAAGAGGGGGAGGTTTTAGGAAGAGGGGACAGTTAAAATTATTTAATGTTTATTTATTTTTGAAAGAGAGAGCCAGAGCACGAGTGGGGCAGAGAGAGGGGGAGACATGGGATATGACGCAGGTTGCAGGCTCTGAGCTATCAACACAGAGCCCGATGCTGGGCTCAAATTCACAAACTGTGAGATCACGACCTGAGCCAAAGTTGGATGCTCGACGGACTGAGCCACCCAGACACAGGAAGAAGGGAGAGTTTAAACAAAGATGCTGAGGTATGACAATGCTAGGTATATTCTCAGGAGGAAGGCTTTCACACCTTGGGGACTCTAAATTTATTTGGATTAAAAGCTAAGATTGGAAAATTAGGTAAGAATTAGATTCTGACTGAGTTTTAATGCCAGGCTAAGAAGTGTAAACTTTATTCAGTAGGCCTGAGGTATGACACAGTCAGACAGGAATAGTTGGGTTGGGGGAGACTGTACGTAGGGAGATCCGTTGCCTACCATTTTGTTGTGTTGTAGGCTGCTGGACCCAGGGCCCGAGCTTGGAAGAGGCAGGTAGGTGGTCAGATGTTAGACGTTAGACATTCTAGAGGCAGAAGTGACAAAACATGAGGTTCAATCAAGTAGAAAAAGAGAAGTCTGAAACAAAGTGAGAGGCTGCATTCTGCCCTACAGGACTGGCTAGGTGAGTCTAATTTATAAAGTGTGTACATCTTGGAGCACTGAGGGGTCTATGCTGGGAGAAAGGAGCCCTAATTACACTTCTTCAATTCTGATGCATATCTTTTCCACAGTTTACATTTCTGATATTAGGATGCTTCTTGCCGCCTATGGGTACATTTAACATGGAAGTTTTCCTTGAAAAGTATAGTATTTCAATGGCAGTTGATGGCACTTTACCAGCACAGAAATAAAGTATAAAATGTATATTATTACCGTATTAAGTTTTCCTTTCAAACTACCAAATTATTTCACACTCATTACAATTAAGCCAAACAATCCAGGAAACGTAAATTACACATGGATATTGAAAACACAGTAACTATTATTCATCAAATGCCTACATTGCCCAGAGTAAAGAACCACCAGGAGAATAAATCAACCGCCAGAGCTCTGGGCAGGTTATGAATGCATTCATCAAATGCTTACTGAGCAGCTCTTATGAGACAGTCACTCTTCCAAGTGCTAGCTGGAAAGATACAGAGATGAATGAGGAAAGAATTCTAGCCTGGGGAGGGGGGGTGGAGAGGTGAGCTCACGACTTATTAAGGGAGAGGAGGAAATGTGATTCATCATAAGAGAGATCCCCAAAAATGTGTTTTGGATGCTCAGATCTGCTTGGGGACATCGGGCAACGCTTCGTGAAAGGTAGGGTATTTAAGTCAGGCCTGGGAGGATGGGTTGGATTTCTACGGATAGAGCTGGTGTAAGTAGATTCAGGTGAACAATGTGTTGTGAACAAAGGTAAGAAGTTGGGAAAAATCATGTGTATAGAAGGAACACAGCAGTCCAGGGTGGCTGGCGGGCCAATATGAGTAAACGGTATGAGTAATAATGGTTTCAGGAAGCATTTACTGAACAATACTAGGTTCTGTGTACTCTTGTGTTTTCCTTGGTGATGTGCAGTATAACTAGTCCCATTTTATAGGTGAGGACAATAGCACACAGATCAGTTCAGTAACTTGCCCAGGGGCCTAAGAGCTCAAGCCGAAAGGTTGGCCTTACTCCTTTCATAAGCAGTGTACGTGTAAGGTCACACACAGGGATACACAGCTGTGAAAGGGTCCTGGACACAGGCCGAGGAAGGGGCCACAAACTATGTGAAGGACTCTGAAGCTTACTCTGTAGCTGATGTGATGGCATCCCTGGGTTTGAAATACTACGTTCTCACTGCTATGGTGTATATAATGGAAGTGGACCAAAGTGGTTTTTAGATATATGGTACCAGAAGAGTGTAGGTTGTGCATCAAATTCTAGCATCCTCTAGGGAACTTTAAAACCCTTAGATTCTTGTAAGACTACAATCTCATAGATCTTTTTTCCATTTCCTATGTCATTTATTTTGATCCACATAATGATGTGGCATTTCCCCCGGCATTGAGTCCATGGAGAAACGTACCCCAAATTGTCACTGACTTTGCCAAAGCCCTCAGGCTGGTAAGTGGCAGAGCTGGGGAAGGAAACAAGATCTTCTGGAGCCTAAGTCATTGCTACTGTCCTTATTTGGTCCTCACTTACTTTTATCTTAACAATTTCCTCTGCAATCAGAGGTGCAAATGGGCATATATATATATATATATATATAGTAATTGATAGGCTTGCTCAACACTGGAAATCAGTACTCTTAAGTAGATCATATCCTTGCTCAACAAGAGATGTGGACCACTTTCTGGCTGACACTGGCAGGACCATATGATCAGGTGTTCGTCCAGAGAGGCAGTAGTTCCTGTATTTTTCCGTCAGTGGGGAGGGAAAAACCCTAGCTGGCTGCCTCCGGAAACTTAGTGTCCGGACTTCTTGGCAATTTCCCAAGGCTTTTGTTTTGGGAACTAGGCCAGCTGTCTACCTATCTTAGGTTAGATCATTCATTTCACAACCTTCTCCCCAGCCCCATCCAGGTGATTAGTAAAAAAGAATGATCAGTGCTTGGCTAAAGAGAAAGTATCATTGTTTCCAAATTCAGCATAATTCCTTGTCGTGAATTTGTGTATAAAATGTCAATACTTGTCACTTCACAGACCTTTCGCTGTGTTCTGAATCAGCACCCAGATCAAGGAGGGGCTGAATAACCACCTGCTCTTGAGATTGACCACACATTCCACTTTTAATATTGTTATACTTTCTTTAAATATAAGGAAGAATGGGTGTGTATGCGTTTCCTAGGGCTGCCATGAGAAGTTACCACAAACTTAGCTGCTTAACTCAGACTTTTTTTTTTTCCTCTCACAGTTCTAGAAATTAGAAGTTTGAAATCAAGGTGTCATCAGGGCCATGTGTCCTCTGAGACTCTGGGCAGAATCCTTCCTTCTCTCTTCACAGCTTCTGGTGGTGCCCTTTCATCCCTGGTGTCCCTTGACTTGCACCCACAAAGCTTAGCAATCCAAAATCTGTCTCTGCTACGTTGTGTGATTCCTATGTGTCTCCCTTCAATATGATGTTTTCCTCTTATAAGGACACGGGTAATAATACTGGATTGGGGCCCACCCTAAATCTTCATCTTAACTTGATTATGTATGCAAAGACACTCTAATAAATAAGGTCACAGGTACCAAGGGTTAGGACTTCAACATTATTTTGGGGGGCGGGACACAGTTCAGTCCCTGTGGTACTCTTCCTTTTTATTATGATTTAATTATGTACAAATCATACCACTGTATCTAGATTGTAAATTTCTTAGGGGGATGAACTGAGCTACAGTAGAGGAAATAATTTGTCCCTCTTTAGTAAATCCATAGTATTTTTTAGATTTTTTTTTTTAATTTTTTTTAACGTTTATTTACTATTGAGAGACAGAAAGAGACAGAGCATGAACATGGGAGAGGCAGAGAGAGGAGGAGACACAGAATCCAAAGCAGGGTCCAGGCTCTGAGCTGTGCCCGGGCACAGAGCCCGACGCGGGGCTTGAACTCACAAGCCACGAGATCATGACCTGAGCTGAAGTCGGACGCTTAACCAACTGAGCCAGCCAGGTGCCCCTTGAATTATTGTTTTAATTGCTATCATTCTGAGAGACTTTTTTCCCTATATGTCTGGATTCTGATCTCCATGAGGGCAAGGTCCTATCTGGCTCATCTTTATGTCCCCATAGTGTTAGAGCAGTTTTGGGGAAGCAATATTGCACAGTGATTAATGTTGTTATCATTGGAAATGTCTGCTGTGGATTTTAATCCTGACTGTCCTGGATATTCGTTGTGTAAGGTTAGGCAAGTATGTGAGCTTCATCTGAAAAATAATGATAAATATAATACTATTCTTATGATTTTTATGAGAGTAAACACTTTAGACATTGCCGAGATGTTACTATGATTATATACTCAGTAAATGCTTGTAGGATCGAAGGATACCAAGTAGTCTACTTATAATTCTGCCATGAAATTACTCTGTCTCTTCAGTGAGACTTACATTTTCTAGGGCTTAGTTGTTGTTTTTGTTGTTGTTGTTGTTGTTGTTACCCCAAAATTAAGGGAGTTAGCTGAGATGACTCTTAGGTTCCTTCCAGTGTAACATTCGGTAAATTCAGCTAGTATTTTCTTATGACTTCAAGGATATATATGTCTTTTCAGTTGTATATTTAGTTGATTCTATATTGAAGATTCTAACTATGGATTTACCAAAGAAGGATGCATTGTCATTGGTTTGTCTCCTGTGCTTACTACCTTGTACAGTGTCTGTCTGACTTTATTATTTCCATTAAATAATAGGAAAAATTTATAGATGCCCATTTTAGCCAGCTCTGTTCATAACTTTATGGACACATGGAAATGACTAATATACTGTCCTTCCCTGTATTACATTTGGATCTCAGAGAAATTAAGATTTCATGTCTTTCCTTCTTTTTGTAAGTAGACAGGGATGGAAGTAAAATAGAGAATTCTGATATTCTAAGAGTTACCTTATTGTTCTTCTGTATTTCCTTCTGATGCACACGTATACACACACACCCCATCTCTCTAGACTCTAAAAGCAAAAATGGAGAAGGTGAAGTACACTCCATTAAGTTGCTTCCTGCTAGCCTTTCTCTGCTGCCTCTCTTGCTATTGTCGAAAGCAAGTCCCTTACAGGTAGTAAGGTCAATCCAGGCAGCTCCAGGGGTTCAGTAGATTGGAGAGCTGTCTACTTAGGAAACTCCAAGGTGCACACTCCCTCCCAGAGTTGTTCTGCTTGGACTGGCTTATTTAACACCTTTATCCATTCAGTTAATTAATTTTTTTCCACATGGGTAGCAACCACATTTATTGAAGAGTCTATTCTTTTCCTGATGAAATTAATTGCTTTAAAGATATAATACCTGAATATGCATGGATGTGTTTGGGATTCTCTATCCATTTGACAATATTCTATTTGTTAATATTCTTTTTATTGACCTATTCTATTTGATGGTGTTAACTCCTATGATATTTTTTGATACTCAGGTACGATAGTTTTCTCAATTCCCATACTTACCTACCACTATTATTTTCAAATTCTTCTCAGCCAGTCTTGTGTACTTTCTTGTTCAGATGAGTGTAAGAATGTATATAAAATGTTATAAACAAACAAGCTAACAAAACCTGTGGGGATTTTGATGTGCAGTACATTGAATACTTTAGGAAATTTATAGATATCTTTATAAGAAGGACTCTTCTCATATAGGAACATGGTATTTCTTTTCCTTAGTCTGGATTTTATAATGTTCTTCATAAAATCTTAAACATGCTAGGTTCATTCCTATTTTATGGTTTTTGGCTCTTTTGATAATGTTTCTCTCCCCCGTTATTTCAGTTCTTTTCATCCATTGCTGCAGTATGATAAATTCGTTTCTCTTTATATGGTATCCTTTGAAACTCACACTTAAGAAAACCGTCTACTGAATCTGCTTTTCAGTGGCTTGCAGATTGTCACGGATATTCTAGTTATGCAACCATATCACCAATAAGGATTACAGTTTCTCTCTCTCTCTCGCACACACACTCATCTATGTATACACACATATGTATATATTATCTATTTATAAATATTTTATCTTCTTGCCCACATGCTTAAGGTCCTATTCTTTGACTCAAATGGATCTGAATGAACTCATTTCAGTGAATTACCCCTATGTTCAAATGGAAACCACATACTTTACTGAAGTAATTTTTATTAGGTGTAGCTGATACTTTTCACCTATTTTATGGTTGTTAGAATAAAAAACAATACATATTTTGACCTTTATGTTTAAACGTGTTGGTCATATCCCAAATGCTTTACTAATGAAGCAACTTTAAAAGAAAAAACAATAGCTACTTTTTTTTTTTAAGATAATAATCTTCAAGCAAGGAAAATATTCTGGTAATTAGGTGGCCAATTTATTTCTCTTAGAGACTTTATATTTCTGAGAAAGGCATCTTCATATCAGAGAATGACTTCTTTAGGATTAAAATGTACTTCAGTTTGCTTAAAGCATCTTCACCTTTCTCTTAATAAATTCATGGGGAAAAAAGTAGTTTAAAACCTTTTTTCAGCAAATCCAGAATTAGGGATCCTTGGGCTACTGGTCACTCATTACTTTGTGTTCATGCTTAAAGAGTCTTTACTATCGTTACAGGAGCAACGGCACCAACAGACAGACAGACCCCAGTCAGGCAGGCCTCCCATAGAGAAAGTGCCCTTCTCCAAAAAGGTTGGAAGGGCCTTGTTCTGATTGGTCAATACTAACAGGCAATTCGGGAAGCTCATTGGTGTGGTTTGGAGCCGGGGTCTCCCATTTTAAGTCTGGCTTGTATATAAGGCTGCATTGTGGCCCCTTTCTGGTTCTGTCCCGGAGGAGAAACAGTTTCACAGGAGTAGGCAACAGAAAGCACCTCAGGTACACAACGTTTTTCATTTGGGGCTTGTCCCCACGAACCCTAACTATCTCACTGTTGGTGTTTTTCCCTCCAAAAGAGAGCCATGTCTGTGAATACCGGGAAACTCATTTGCGGACTGACACTTTCTTAACGAGTGACTTAACAGGCTATTATTTTTCACACAGTATGTGTTGTGATTCTTTTCTCTGTTCTATAAGCCTGTAGCTTTCGTTTTTTAAGCCAAGGAAATCATGTGGTATGAGGAGGAACACAGTACAAAGCAAATAAAGATGGAGCTACTGTGGTTCAAGTCAGGGCTGGAAATTCCAGAAGCTGGCACACCTTTCTCCTCCGGGTAACTCAAGGATCTTCTTACATTCTGAGGAGCACAGTCTCAAAAGCATTGTAGGGGAGTGCCTGGGTGGCTCAGTTGGTTGAGCTCGGACTTTTGCTTTCAGCTCGGGTCATGGTCCCGGAGTCCTGGGATCCAGCCTTGCGTTGGGCTCTGCGCTGAGTGTGGAGCCTGCTTGAGAGTCTTTCTCTCTTCCTCTGCCCCTCCCTCCCTTGCATGCGCGCACACGTGCTCTCTCTCGTGCGCGCTCTCTCTCAAATTAAATAAATAACTAAAATAAATAAAATAATTTGTAGAGACTGTGTCCTGAAGACTTAAGTCCTTCGTACCTACAGAGCATTTTGTACAGATGTATTGACACACCCACAAAGATCCGGTGTAAAACCTACACACATACGTATCACCTCAAAGTGGCCCACATACAACTTTATACCTTTAACATGTACAACTTTATACCTTTAACATGGACCTTCTTAGAGACCCATCTTTGGCATATTCCCATCATGCTCAGAGCACGCTCCCTAAACCTGAAGTAGGTAAAATGATGTAAATAAATTTTTTTAAAAAGCAGTTGATTATGTTTCTATGCGATAAATGCACAAAATGAATGCACAAAGATAATCTGTTTTTACATTTGAAATAAGGCTTGAAATTATCTTACTGAATGGATTCATGAACACCTGATCTAGATAATCTGTTTAGGACCCCAGATGAATTCAGCAGCTAAATCTCTTAGGTGGCACTATAGTCTACCCATAGCTTCATGACTGGTTGGATTAAGCTTTAATAGGTCAGAAAACTTCCTTGTACTTGTAATAAAACATAATGGATATGATCTATTGTTAACTATTATTTATATTAGATTTAAAGTCTTGCGTGTGTGTGTGTGTGTGTGTGTGTGTGTGGTTTTAAATAAGTACGTCACAACTTGAAGCTAATATTTGGTTTGTATCCACATTAGGGTTTCTAATATAGGGACTTCATGATCTCTGTTTCTATTATTTCTCTTTCCTCAGCTTGTTATTTTTCAGAGCCAGCCCTGATTGTCGTTTACCTTTTTCTGAAGAAGGAGAATTCCCTTTAAGGAACTCTCTCAGAATCCCAGGGACCCACACAGAGTTTTTGAGGAAGATAGAGACACCCATCCACCCAGTCCAATCACACAAATAGGTGAGAAATAGGACAAGCCAGTTGTCACTGTTAGTCAGCTCTCAGATATGAGAGTAGCCCTACCAAATTAAATTTACCTTACATAAACTCAAACATAAAAGACTCAAATATTGTCTGTGTGACTATAACCTGTGTCTATGTCAGTGCAAGTAGCCAAATAAGGGCTTCCTGTGTAAATGAAGGCAAAACGCAAAAATAAAACAAATAAGCAAAACCAAACACCAAACCAAAACAAAACCCTATGGTTTTCCAGCAAGCAAATAAAGACTTCTTGTGCAGATAAAGGCAAACAGCCAAAATAAAATAAACCCAACAACTGTCTTAAAACCTGAAGGATACAAAGGAATTCTTGGGTTTTTCTTTTTTCTTTTCCTTTTTTTTTTTTTTTTTTGAGCAGCCATTTCCTTCTGTCCCATATCTACTCTAATGAATAGATAAATTAGGGGTAATGGAAACCCAGAAATTTCTGACGTTGGCTCTGACAGTGTTTTACAAGCATTGCAAAATGGTACAGGACAACAAGGGTTTTCACATGTACGCTGGCCTTTAGACTGCTCATCCTTGCTGCATATATGAGCATTTGGTAGTAGATAAGGCATTTCATAGAGAATTAAAGTAATTTCCTTTGAAGTTTTTCCTTTTGAATTCTTATTACTTAAAATTCAATAGTAATACTCTACTTTGAACCAAGCGCTATGCATGGACTATTTTATCTGTTCTTCCCTACAAATTTTTATTTTAGATATGTAAAAACTGTGGTTTAGAGAGCGTATTAGTCAGCTTGGACCAATACTGTAATAACAAATACCACAGACCAGGTGGCTTAAACAGTAGAAATTTATTACAGTTCTAGAGGGTGGAAAGTCAAAGATCAAGGTACCCATAGATTGGGTTCCTGGTGAGAGCTCTCTTTCCTCTCTTTCTGGCTTGCAGACGGCTACCCCCTCCCTATGTTTTCACATGGCAGAGAGACAAGAGAGCAAGCTAGCAGGCACTAGCTCTCTGATGTCTTTTCTTATAAAGACATCAATTCTATTGGATCATGATTCTACCCTAGGACTTCATTTAATTTTAATTACCTCCTTAATTATAGGTCCTGTTTCCAAATACAGTCACACGGGGGTTTGGAGCTTCAGCATATGAGTATAGTGGGGCACAATTCAGTCCATAGCAGAAAGAATAAATGACTTTTCCAAGGTCAAACGCTACTTGTAGAGCCAGGATTTGAATCCAAAAAGTTAGGCACTGAAACCGCTGTTGTTAACCTTCTTATAGCTGTCTATGAGTTTAATGGGTGTTATGTATGGAATTGGCCAAGTTTGCCTTCTAGACCCTCCTGCCTTTCTATGTTCTGTCCTCTAGGTATATACCCTTCTCAGAGGCCTCTATCACATCTTGCCCATGTTCCAGCACCTCAGGGTTCAATTCATTTGTACTAAAACTTAACTCAATCCACAAGTATTTGCATATTTATGAAAAAATGCCTCAAATAAGAATGTCCCCCCCCCAATAATGGGATGTTAGCTTTCTGAGTAGACGACAGACATATATATATTTTTAAGCTTATTTATTTTGAGAGAGAGAAAGAGATAGATGAGAGAGAGAGAGAGAGAGAGAGAGAGAGAGAGAGAGAAATGGGGAAGGGAGAGAAGGAGAGAGGAAGGGAGGGAACATGAGTGGGGGAAGGACAGAGAGCACAGAGCCTGATGCAGAGCTCCAACTCCATGAGATCCTGACCTGAGCTGAAACCAAAATTCAGGTAGTTAACTGACTGAGACACCCTGGCACCACCCCATGACAGACATATTTTAAAAGAGATTCTTTCTGCATCTCTCAGATTTCTCTTTACATAAGATTGTGGCTCTTTGGACTATGGGTCCATAATACAAGAATTTTCTACCAGTTTAGTTTTTCTTCTTTGGTGCTTTAGATGAATATTAATTCATTTTTGTTGAATATCTACTTCCCTCCCCTTTTTGTTAACAAACATTGCTTGAATGCTTTCTGTACATAGGACACGAGTATACATTTAAAGATACAAATTGGCTCTTACTTTCCAGGTGTAATCTAAGTATCATATGTTAAGTTCAAAAGAAAGATCTGAAAAAAATGATATGACATTTCAGAGAATAAAGTTAGATAAGAACTGGACTTTTTAAAAGTTTTATTTTATTTTATTTTGTGGACAATGAGGCAATTTTGAAATCTTTTGAGTAGGTAGATAGATTGATCTGATTTATTTTCTGAATCAGCTTTATAAATAAAGGGGAGGATGAAGAGGAAGAGAGTTCGGAATAGTGTAATTATTCTGAGGTAAATTCTATAGAGCAAATAAATTGTAAATAGTAGAACACCTTTGTGAATCAAGGGTTTGAGGCTTGAAGTCATATTTGTATGAAAATATTAGTATTTCTCCACATTTTATCACAAAGGCTATTTTTGATGGAGGATGTTATTAAAAATATTTAATAACTGGTATGACACAAGACTTTGACAATCAGAGAAGGAAACTGGCCAATCAAAATAGGCCAGGTCCTAAATATATAATTAACAAGTCTGACCAATCTGGTATATACTGACTGAATGTCAGCTCTGCCTTTGTCTCTGGTTGCACAGCAATGGATCTTACGATTTGAAAGATTCTCCTTCTTAAACAAATGTCATAAAATAAGTAAAGCTTTTTTTTTTCTAATTTCTTAATTTAATAATAAACTTCTATAATTTATATTAGCTAAGGTCAGCATAACAAATTAAATTGATACAATTTTGGCATCCATCTGTAATGCTTGGTTGTCATTTTGCTCTATGGCCTTATATCAGGCAAGTGTATAATTTCCATTTGGCATTTTGAAATATGAAAATATTTACTTAACTTTATCAAATTCTGAGAGGGCAGGTGCACTGCTGTCCTCAATTAATAGTGTTGATTTAAGTCATGTACCTCATAGCCTGGAGATGTTTTAAAATCTCTCTCTCTCTCTCTCTCTCTCTCTCTCTCTCTCTCTCTCTCACACACACACACACACACACACACACACACACACCACATAAATGTCTTCATAACTGACACATTCTTTAGTTGTCAAAGTCTCTACCACTCTCTTTTGTTTTACACATTTATGTTATATTATTTTACCCATCTGGGCCCTGAAGGCAAATGCAGTTGTAATCCCTGATTTAGATATTTTTATGTTTTTAGAAACATCGTTTTGTTCAAGATTTTACCCTTTATACTTGGCAGCTTCTGTTCGGCCTGGATTTACCTTGACCTCCATTTTAGTTCAAAACTTTCTAACTCCTTTACGTCCTACTATTGACCTTCACAATTATTTTGAAAATCACAGTTGACTTTTTCTAGTAGGTAAAACTTCTTTTTTTGGTTTTTGTTTTGATTCTTTTCTCTACTTACATCCCCGCTCCTCCTCTGAAACCAGTTCTCTCAAAACTACAGGTCTCAAACCCCCACCAAAAAAAGTATCTGTGATCTTGAGTACTTCATGATGGCGTCCTTGACCCATATTCATGCCCGGACCAACAAGAAACATTCTTGCGCCACCTTGGTTTGCCTGATAACTTCCTGTTCTTTCCATTATTCCCCGAGGACCACAGGCTGATGCTGCAGCAAAGTCCAGTCTAAGAGAGGGTCAACTTTGAGCTCTGAACGTGCTGGTCTTCTCCTCCCATTGTTCCTTGTAAGATGATGGATAATTTTAGTCAGGACAAAGTAGTAGAAGGGCAACCGGCAGAATGCTGAATGGTTATCCAAGTGGCAGATATAATGCCTTTTTGATGAACATTAATGAGCTAGGGTGTACTTTGGGGAAAGTACATTACAAGGACTTTGTAAGAGAACATTATGACTGGACCCTGTAATTCTTGCTTATATCCACAAGAACTGAATGTCTGCGTATCTTGACTTTGACATTGAACTGCCCATATTAAGTAGGAGAATGGGTGGGTAACAAATGGCAGAACTTGGGGAAATATTTCTTTCTTCCTTTTAAAATAAGGCAGATGGTTTTTTGAACACAATTTGCCACAGCTCATAAAAGCATAAGAGTTCTGGTTTTTTGAAAGAGAAAATAATAAGTTGATTTTTTTTTTAACGGTAAAAGTATTGTTTCTCCCAGGGGCTTAAAGAAAAAAAAAAGCATTGAGAAATGGGAGTGAACTGCAAGATAGGGTTTGTGTAACAAGTACCTAAAACCACAGAAGTCACATGGGCTCTTTCTGCTTTGCTACTTTTGATTACTTGTCAGAGGGTTAGAGTTTTAGCTTCCCCCATCCTGCAAGGCCACTCAACCATGTGCTAGCTGGAGTAATCTTTATTCACAATGTCTTTACAAAGGCTCCTGCAACAGAACAGCAATGGCAATCTGGTGGACTACTGTGCTGGTCCATCTTATAACTCTGACTCCACACTCACAGGCAGCTTCCGAATGGATGATAATAGAAGGATTCAAATGCTGGCAGACACAGTGGCCACTTTGCCTCGGGGAAGAAAGCAGGTATGATTACTATTTTGTACTTTCAGAGTTTTCCTGTTCTCTTGGGAGCAGAGTGATATGTTTATCTGACTTTGCACTGAACTTGTACTTTAGAGGCTTGGAATTAGTTACTAAGAGTATGGGGGAGGACGCAGCTAAGAAGCCCAGGTTGCTCATGGACTAGTCCAAAAGATTTAAAACCATTAACAAAATATTGTTTTCAAGGCCAAACTTAAAAGAAGATTGTTTTTCTCATTTGAAGAGGTGTTCAGGTAAATGAAAATCGTTAAGTGCATCAAACTTAGAGAGTGCATGCAGATGTGGCCCGTTTGAGAATCATTGATCTTTTCCCCCTGTATGTGTCCCATTGATTCTATGCCTCCCAGCCTCACTCCGTGATAGTCATTTTCAATGGAATGAGAGTACCTTTTCTCCAGGACAGCATTTGTTGACTAAATTATTTTCAGTGCAGGGGCACAGGTACATACCTAATGCCATTGGGAATGAAGGCTTTTGCTGGATAAATTGGCAGATTGAGTACCAGCTCAGCTATTTACTAGCTGGTGGGACCTTGGGCAAGCCACTTGCCTAAGACTTCGTTTTCTTTTCTCTGTAATGGAGATAATAATAGAGCCACCCTAAGGAGCTCTTCTTTGGAGTAAGTGAAGAAAATGCGCCGTGCCTGACACAGCGCTTGACGTGAAGTTGGTGCTCAACCATCATGTTATCATTTTTATTTTTATTGTAAGGGATTTCCCTAGAGATGAAAACTCACTTAGGAAAATCCATGTCCAGCTGAGTTTATTTTTCGTTTCTTTGATTCTACAATTTCCAATTTTTAAAATAATTTTTTAACCATAGCACCTCTTCAGGTTTTAGTTATATAACTTGCTATCAGGCTCCAAGTGCATATCTGAATTTAGAACTGGAATTGCTTTAAAGCATGAATTTTTGCCCTTCAATCCTGCATGTACATCATGTGCTCCTCTTAAGCCTTCTAATTTCAGGATTAGAGAGTTAGAGCATAGTGGGCGAGTCATGATCTTTTCTCAGCAATGTATACAGCTGATTCCTCGTTATTTTTCACAATGAAGATAAGGCATAATTTGCCATGGTTGGGATTTTTGATCTTCGTTTAATGCGAAAGTGCTTTTATGACATTAAGTTTAATCAAGTGATGAACATTTCTATCAATTTACTGCCTGTCTGAAAATAAAGCAGCTATAGGAAGCACCAAGGTCTTTATTCAGGTTTCAGATATGGAGCAGTGTGTACAAGGTACAGAGATGAAAAGAATGCATTTCCTGGCCTTTTAGGGTTAACAATTCAGTAGGCAGAACAAAATAGGCATTACACAACATAAATGCTCTAATTCAAGGACATGTCTTTTAATATAACCTTGAAGGATAGGATGTTCCAATTCTGAACGGTATTCCAGAGCAAGGGAATAATTAATGCCAAGGCACAGATCTCGGGGCCTTTAGGGCACATTGAGGTAACAGCACATTATTATGTCTGGGAGACCCAATAAGTGTCTGTTGAAGGGGAGTGGAGACCTTGGTGCTGGGCTCCTTTACGCTTGATCTTAGCGTAAAGGCCGAGAAGCCGGCGGGCTGCTTTACTAAACACTTCCCCTGAGGAAGCAGTGATTTGACCAACACAGGTAGCCACTGGGCATGTTTGAGCAGTAGAGGGTTTTAGGAGCCTCACTCTAGAAACATGGTGAGTACATGGGTAGAGACTAGCAATGAGGGACCAACTTTTATAGTAGTTGGAGAAAAAGGAAATGGACAGAATGGAGAGGAGACCCGGAGACTTGGCTGTGAAAGGCAGTGAAAACGGAGGAGTCACATCTGGTCTTAAACTCGAGGGAAGATAGCTTCCACTAAAAAGAAGGCAGTCAGTATGAGGTTACTGGAAGGAGATAAGGAGAGGGATTTGGGCACACAAAACACATGCATTGTGCATAGGTATATAACCTATATACACACAAATGCCCACATTCTCACACCGACGAATCTATCTGATGTTCTCATCTTTTTAGGCCCCGTCTTCTCCCTTTTCTCCTATTCTCTCCCATAGCAAACTCCTATTCAAACAGTGTTTTCTTCCTGTTGTGAGAATGACTTTAAGGAAAAAAAGAAGGCAAAACAAAAACTCTCTTCTGCATGATACTTATGATTCTGTACAGTTAGCATCAATGAGACTTGATGCAAGTTTATCCCAACATTTCAGGCTTTTCCAAATGGATGTTCATTTCCTTTAAGTGGTTTGTAGAGAATAATCACCCATTTGGCACTCCCTGAATCGCAGGCAACAAGATCCCTGTGAGGCAACCACATGAGCAGGTGTTTTTCTGCCCACTGTTATTTTCAACACTTTCAGGGCTGACGTCAACAGTTCATACTTCTCGTTATTGTTGGCTTTGGTTTCTGCAAAGCTGTATCTGGTGAGCATGTAGTTTCAGATTAATCTTCGGAAGCATTTGGGTGTTTACACTTGGAATTGCTTAAAAATAGATTTCTGTGTGTACCTCTTATCTCAATACCTGTATTTGTAGGAGGCGACAGACATCTCAGTACAGCTTCTACTTCTGAACATATTTTTGGGGGGTAAAAATCCCTGCAATGGGAAACAGTGTGGGAAGGAGACAGGAGGAAATAAAGATAGGCTTTATAAATGTGGTGATAACAAAGGAGTAGTGATTGTACCTCTGGGCCGCTCCCTCAAGGGTAGTAGGTTGCAGTTGGAAGGCAGTTTAAGAACCAGGGACCTGACAAATGGGTTAGAAACTGGAATGTGCCTCACTGGTACCACAGGTTGTCTTTGCCTGACGTTCTCAAGGTTATTGAATTATTACTCAATAGGCAACTTCAGAAAGGGTGAATTCACTTAAAAGTTCTGATCCGGAATTTTGTGCTAAACTCTGTAACGTGTCTATTTCTGGGATGGGTTCTGCCCTGCAGAAACTTTCACATGATTTCTGTCTGTTCACCCATCTGTGACCCCAAACTCCCAAGTTTCTAACTGCAACAAGGTATCTTGATCATTAACTGAATACTTTTAGGTAGAACACTGTGTTAATTTCACTACGAAATAATTGGGAAAGTATTCTCTAATTCATACTGTGGCATGCCCTGAGTGAATAGCCCACAGTTTTTCTTGGAAAAGAAGCTCATGAGTCCACAGTGAGACTTTCTTGGGAAGCTGTGACATTTATTTGGGTTCCTTAAGGGCACTTATGAGTTAGGAAATTGCACACGGTTCCGTTATTTTGCTGTATCTTAGAATAGTCTGTAGAGCCTTGCTAACCCAAGGTTCCTGGGTTAAAAGGGAAACAGAAAAAAACCAAAACAAAACAAAACACCTGGATTCCTGGAAGAATTAGGGAGATTGCAGCAGAGACTGGAAAAGAGAACAAGGCACAGGATTTGGGCTTTTGAAACAAACAATAGAAACAAAAGAAACATGTTAATATATATCCTGTCTCCACCCCCAATACTTTCCGGAAATGCATTCACTCAGTGGGGACCAGGAAGTAACAATCTGTTACTTAGCAGCAGAAGTGGCTGCAGTATTGAACTTTGAGCTCCTGTGAGTCTGCTGGCTCTCTGGCTGAGCTACAGATTACCCTGATCTTTTGCAAACTGACAGCTGAAATATTTAGTGTTGGCTTCCCCCTAAAGAGGGACATTGTAAATCACCGCATAGCGGCAAAAATTCCGTTTTGAATATTAATGCCTGATCTTTGAAGCCCTCTGACTAAAAACAAAAGAAGAGGAATCATAAACTCAACCCCAGGCATCTTTATATTAGTGGCTAACAAGGGGTTAAGGAGCTTTGTCTAATCAGCGGGTCGTCATTGAATGTGTGGCTTGCAGGCCTGCCAAATTGCCAAACCTAGAGTTCTCATATTAGATAATGTGTAATAAAAGACAGCTGTTGCCGGCATATGCCGTTCATCACACACCCGTTCCTTATCCATACGTTTTGGTGTCTCCGCTGCAACCCCGAGAAAAGGCTCTGGCTGGGAGCGCATTCGGGAGCACTGGCGCCCCGGGTTAGAGCCTAGAACGGGTTAGAGCCTAGAACAGGACCGCTCACTCTAGGAAAAGGGCTGTAGGCAAAATATTTTTCAAAGGGTGATGCTTTGGATAAGGCCTTAGGCATGCTTCTTCCCACTTCGGCAGATACCCGGGTGCCTGAGCACGGGCTGAACCCTGGGAACATTCTTTTTCACATGGCCTGAGTCTGACAGCCGAGATCACATGCAAGGAGGCTGTGTGTCAAGATGTGGCACGTGTCAGAGAATTTGATGGTGCGTAATTTGTTTAAATTGTTTTTTCTTTAAACATTAGGTGCCTAAGAGAGGTTCATCGCTGATCTAGAGTAGAAACCAATTTACAATTTGACTTAGTCTGATTTTGTGTGTGTGTCGCTGGTAACCCAAATCAGTTGATCCACAGGAATTGGGTCTCTGCTGTGCGCCTCACGGTGTGCTAGGCAAATATTTTCAACTAGTCGATTAGCTAGATAGAGAGGTGAGCCAGAGAAAAGTAGGAAAATTGCTTTCTGTGTAGAGGATTTGGGTTTGTCTTGTGGAGTTAAACTATTTTATATTTGAATTTATCTGGAATGATTTTTTTTTACTTTAGAAGGCAGGTTACAGGTGGACCAGATGAAATCTTAACGTTCCTGTCAGTGCTGTGATTATTTGCCTGGCAAAAGGGCATTTAAAATTGCTGAGGAAAGGCTGGAAATAACTCATTCATTTTGGCCACCATTTATTCATTTGGCAGTTATGTCTTAAGGCATTAGAACTTCCTTTGTTTCCTATTAATCCTTTATGGTTCTTGCTGTTTTTGGACTGAGATGGTTTTGTTCTTTTTGTTTTGTTTTGTTTCGTTTTTCATTTTTGATTTTGTCACGTGTTTGGGATTTTCTTAAATTTAATTTTCTATTTTTAATGATTACCCTTGAGTTTTTCCTGCAAATATTTAAAATTTGATGAAGGGCAAAGTTGAAGAACATTTTAATGCATTTCTCCTGAACTTGATCTTTCACCACTACTTACTTACGTTGGTGTCTAATAGTTTACTTCTATTTGTCTATTTAGCTATTTTGAAGTTTCCCCTATATTCCAGGCACTGCACTAGGCACTGGGGTAGAAAATAAAACAAGTACAGTCCCCACGTGGCTCTAAGGATAAAGATAATTCTGTACAGAGGTGAGGTATCTGATCCAGCATACCCTTTATATAAATACACATACAGTCTCCACATATAAGAATGTGTGACTAATATGATGAATATTGATAGCAAGAGTAGTATTTTTAAATATAAGCCCTGGCTATGATAACAGGTAACAGGTAGATATGACCTACCTACAAAGCTTGCAATCGGAAACAAGGATAAAAGCCAGGGAGATGCAAATAATGAAAGTCGATTGAGACAATGTGAGTGCAGTGGGCTGGCGAGATGAAAATACTTGGGAATATCAAGTTTATTGCTCTCTTTTATAAGAAGGCAGCCCTACTGCACAGCTGAGTCGTCCCTCGCCCATGTTTGTGGTTAGTAGGACAAATCAGGATGAAATAAACTATGAACATTGTTGCGGGCCATCTATCGTTAGTCCTTACAAATTGAAAATAAATAATTTCTGGCAAATCTAGAGAATCTTTTTGGGTCTGAGCCTTCTGATTGCAGACTTCAGGATGATGCAAATGATTTGAGGGGTGGAACTGAAAAGACAAGGAATTCCAAAACATAATCAATTTGCATCAAAGCGAGGAGAGATCATCTCTTCCTTACATTAGCTTAACTGACCAATCAGTAGCCAAATTCTGAATGCTGAGCCATTTCAGAAAGTTCGTGAAAAGGCTGGCATTTCGTACTTGATAATTCAGATTCATTACAGTGATGTAGGCTTCTGTCCTAACAAATGCCTTAATGAGGGTTTTGTTTGTGCATTAATTTTATGTGTTTTTCGCCTTCTGATTTTCAACCTCTATTTGTTTGGATTATGTGTTGATCTCCTGACTTTTTTTTTCTTAGTTTATTTATTTATTTTGAGAGAGAGAGAGCGAAACAGAGAGAGCATGAGCGGGATAGGGGCAGAGAGAGAGAGAGAGAAAGAGAATGCGAAGAAGGCTCCACAGCGTCAGCTCACAGACCGATGTGGGGCTTGAACTCACAACCCTCGAGATCAGGACCTGAGCCAACACCAAGAGTCAGAAACTTAACTGGCTGAGCCACCCAAGCGGCCCCTGACATTTTTATGTATTCACTGATAGATGACAGGCGTGTCAGGTTGACCATGAAACACCCGTGGGTTAGCTAGGATTGCAGTTTACATTTTGGGCCACTGGACCAACATTTGAGAAAGGGCTGATTACCATTTGTTAATTCCTAAACAATAACACAAAAACACAGAAAAAACAGCCATCACCTGAGAAAACAAGATGCTGCCTTTTGCTTACGTTTCCTATTTACAAGGGTAGAAGGTATCTCGGAAGTTTATGTTTATAGGATCTTTTTCCAAAATATGCCGAGGAGGAAAGGTGATAGTATTCCTGTTGTTTATACTATTTGGTTCCTTTGCTCTCTTGGCTGCAGATCTCACCGCACTCTTCCAGACCTTCTGCAAAAATCAATCATAAGCAGAATTGAGGTTTGGAGTCCCTGGTTTCACCTGAATTGTGCTTCTGCATATGAGTTGGTTCTTTAGAGATTATTTTATCCTGTTAAAAACAGTAACATATTGAACTATTATAATAAATACAGTCATTTCATCAGTATCTCAAAAAACTATCAAGCATTTGAGTTTTATATGCCATTCTGTGGGTGTTGTTTTCTTTGGATTTCCGTGTGATTAGAAATTGCTATGGTTAATCTTTCGGAGGCTATTTTAAATAGAGATTAGAGATGACATTCCTTTTGGAAGCTTTGGAGTTTTGCCACATTACGTGGACTCTTTTTGCCAGGGTGTATTATTATCGGAGCCTCATTTAGCCTTTTAATGCTCCAACGTTCCCCTTCCCCCGCTCTCCTTTGCTACCACTAGAAAATGGAAATTACTACCTTTCCATAACAATTTCCCAGAGCTGGGCCAAAGAAGGTGACAAAGAACAAAGTGCTTGGTTATTTACAACACTTCGTAGTTGTGTCTTAAGGACCTTTGGATAACTGTGTGCTTATTCTATTTTTCAGCCTGCTTTGACGAGATCAAGTTCTTTAGGTGACTTCTCCTGGTCTCAAAGGTAAAGAGATCCTTGTATTTTTGTGTCTCTCACCAAGGCATTCAGGAGCACAGCTCTTCAGACTGTGGACGACAACACACACACACACACACACACACACACACACACACACACACACACAGAGTCTCACATACTACAGTTTACATGAACGTCAGCTGTTCGTAATTGTGGCAGTTATTTAATGATACGTCTGTGACAAATGTGATACTTTGGTCTTCATGCATATTTTTCAATTTTTTTTTTTGTTACAGAAAGCTTGTTACCGTGGAAAAGCAAGATAATGGAACTTTTGGATTTGAAATCCAGGTGGGCAGTTTTCAATTTTCCAGATTTTAATGAAGAAAGTGGCACTGATAGTATGATATTTGCAAAGAAAGAGTGAAGACAGGATCAGAGAATCATGGGCTCCGTGACTTGTATCTGTGACTTTTATCCAGTGTGCAGTGGTTTGGGGGAGTTTTTCAGCGTGTTGGGGGCCATCAAGGAAAGAAAACATTGAAGCCAAAATAAAACCCCTGAGACCTGCTCAGCTCCTTGTTCTGAGTTGCTTTAGTTTTCCTGTAAGTCTGAGCCTGATCAGAAACACTTGGTTTCAGCCAGATCTTCTAAATAAGAAAGTGAAATACTCTATTACAGATGTGCATTTTATATATTTGCATTTAGGATGTGTTTTGCATAATCATTTTTGTACTGTATATCAGATTTTAAATCTATTCTCTGGCATTCGAGAAATACTTGAAAGCGTGTATATTTGTGTATATGGGACTGCATGTATTCGTGTGGAACCTCTGTTACATTTTGAGATACTAAGGATTTCATCTTGGATATAGCGAAGGAAATTGGACTTTTTTCTTAATGACAGCACCTTATAATTACTATTTGAAACATTTTAGAACATTTGGGTCTACCTGCATATTGTCTCATGCTCTAGGAAGTTTCTAACAGTCTTTGTAAGTTTCTATTTCTTTTTTTTTTTTTTGACATTTCAAAACAATGTTTATTTATTTTTTGAGAGAGAGAGACAGAAAGAGAGAGTTTGAGACAGAGCGTGAGCAGGGGAGGGCTAGAGAGAAGGAGACACAGAATCCGAAGCAGGCTCCAGGCTCTGAGCTGTCAGCACAGAGCCCAATGCAGGGCTCTAACTCATGAACCATGAGATCATGACCTGAGCCGAAGTCGGACACACCTGACTGATTGAGCCACCCAGGTGCCTCATATAGCTTTCAATTTCTAATAGCTTAAAAATTTCATTTCTTATTTGCTCTCTGCTTTTTCATGGCCATATTTGTAAAGATGGTGAGTTAGGTCAGATGAAGTCCAGTCCAATTAAGTGCAACAGTAATAGCTTATGTATTATTGTTTTTTTTTCCTCCATCACACTTTGGCATTTCTTTTAGATAATCATATTCTTTTGCATAATCGTATTCTTATAGTGCACATCAGCTTTGAGATTAACTTTGGTGCTGCTTTCAAAAAACTTTGGTGACTGAATATCAACCCCCAAATTGGAAAGATGCTGTGTATTTGAAGATTAGGAACAGGAAACTGCTAATAAGTAAAACATGCCTTCTGAATGAAGAAACCAAATGGAACCCTAGCTATAAGGAATAGGGAGAAGGCTATAGGAAGAAGAAAGATACTTTCTACTTTCTGAACTATTCTACTTTTAAATTCGGTGACATCTATGATTCTTCTATGAGGTTTTAGAAGCATAGTACTCTCTCTTACTCCCCATTCATACGAAACGCTCTCTCTCTCTGCTGTGGAGAGATTACCTTTTGTGCTTGCTTTTAAATGAGAATTATCCAGAGGGTATGTAGCAGTTGCTACTGGAAACAAGATCGATGACTACCCACTTATCCTATTTAATGTAACAAATGAGGATTTTCTTCTTACTCTTCTATGATATATGTCATTGTTTCCCCATGTTTCTCCCCCATACCATGAATGCTGACTCCACATGGAGCACAAGTCAAAACTATCATTAGTGGACAGCAGGTTACAGCAGCTAGAACCTTTGTAGATAAACACGAGTTAATGATTTTATTTCTGAACTGCAGTGTGTTCCAGTAAAGCAGGAACCCAGTCCTCTGCCAATTTCCTCTTGGTATATGCTTTCCATTGCCAGCTCCACACCATCATCTATTCTTTTTTTTTAATGTTTATTTATTTTTGAGAGAGACAGAGAGAGAGTAGTGGAGGCACAGAGAGAGAGGGAGACAAAAGAATCAGAAGCAGGCTCCAGGCTCTGAGCCGTCACCACAGCTCCCACGAACAGCGAGATCATGACCTGAGTGGAAGTCGGACGCTTAACCGACTGAGCCAACCAAGCGTCCCCACACCATAATCTATTCTTTAACAGTCCTAAGATTTGCAGTAGTCATCAAATAGGGGAAATACTCTGGGAATTTTTTGAAGACCAGATAGAGCCTCATGTATCCCCATCGTGCACCCATGGTTAACATGTATTTGGGTTCTGGTCTACCAAGTGAAGAGCACATTGGCAAAGAAACTACACATCCCCTTTGGATTTCCCTGGGTGCTAGTTTTATACTGTTAGTGAGAGTCACACAGTTTGATAGCAACACAAATGTTAGATTCATACACACCAAGTTCATGTTCTCTCGGTGCTACCTGGTGGGATTCTTAGGAGTTTCAAATGAAACAATACGTCATATAAAGTCCTTAGTAACGTGCCCGGTACCAGTAGATCAAACAATGGCAGGTGTTAGAATAAAGGTCACTGGGCCTGAGAGAGGGCAATGTGACTTTTATATCTCTGAGAAATGCAGGGGATTGTTCTGTCATTGGCTTCTAAAAATGGGAACTAGAAGACTAGGTGTGTGTGTGTGTGTGTGTGTGTGTGTGTGTGTGTGTGTGTGAGGGAGGTGGGGGGGGATTATTTGACTATTTCAATCCAGAACTATGGGGCTTCTGCCTTTTCTTCTCTGTCCCCAGTCCACAAATTTTACACTGGTTGTGCGCATATATGCTGGCTGTGTAAATCAACATGTTTCCCCTCATTGTACTCACTTTGATCACTGGACCTGGAGGGCAGATTCTCACTGCTAATAAGAGCTGTTATAACGGTGGTTTCCCAGAGGAGTGACTGTTAGAGCTTTGGTTCATGTACCGCATGGACTAGATCACCTTTTCATTCCTGAAAGGGTCCAGGCTGTAGCAAGACTTCCTGGCAGAAAAGCTGTTAAAGGGATCTGACATAGAGGGAAGTGTAATAAATGACCTTTAAAGGTCCCTCATACCTTTATGATATAGGGATTCTAAATGCCTTGCAGAGTGAATAGAGATTCCTTAGATGTTAACTAAGTCAAGTTTCTAGGAGTTGCATGCACATGATTGACTTCTGGTTCTGGAGTCTCTGCGTCTGTAAAATAAGAAGGAGTGAACATCAGGCATTAATTTCTCCACGGAGAAGCAGTACTGTAATAGGAATAACTTTAGGAATCAGATTACTCAACTCAGATACTGATTTTGATTCTAAATGGAACCAGGCTTCGTAACTTAAATGTGTGAAAAAGAAAAATATGTTTGTTATAGGTCACTGGGCCACTATATCGAGCAATATTTATGGAGTGTTCTTGTTACAATTTGAAACAAAAATAAAAACAAAACCAAGCGGCTTTTGACAAACTGAGGCAAGAGACGAAGCATAACTTTTTCTAATTTAGTTTAGTGACTAATGAACCGGTGAGTATTCAGGCAGGCATACCAGAGAGCACTTAGACAAGAAGGTAATCACGTCAATTATACCACTTTTGAAAAAATACAGGGCAGATTGTCATTATTTGCAGAGCTCTGATTTAAAATAATTATTGTTGGCACATCTCCCTTCCTGGATGTGTACTGTTCCATATGCTCTTGTAATGAGTGCTTTAGCTTGGGAGAACCACACAGAGATTTTTCTCTTTGCTTTTTGGCTACTATTGTTTTATCCCATTGGGAAATAAGAAACCTAATTTTTCTTAATAGATATGTAATAATGAGAGCATCAGGTGGTCTCTCAGGCTTGAAAATGGAAAAATCTTGAGCCAGTCTTATCCCACTTTTAGTCTCACGCTGGATTTTTTTTTTTTTTAATGAAAAGGGTTGGCTACAGATTTCATCATAGAATCTCAAGACTGGTACCTTTGATTCAGTTTATATTCAAGAAAGCCTTTCCAATTGTTCTTTGTACTTTTACCTGTTCTGCTGCGTAATCAACACCCTTTTATTTTTTGACACATAGATTTCGAATTTTTTGAATAATAATTATGTATCACTTGAATTTTTAGACTTACAGGCTCCAGAACCAGAACATGTGCTCTTCTGAGATGTGCACTCTGATTTGCAAAATACAGGAGGATAGCCCAGCCCACTACGCTGGCCTGCAAACTGGTAATTTATAACTTTGCTCATGTTGGGAATGATTTAAATAGCAAGAAAAGAAATCTTTATGCTATGGAAGGTCAGGATGTGATTGCTGCTTTGAATTTTCTTCCCTCTTTTATGTTGCTAAGGTTTGGGGCTTGCTTGTTTTGTTTTATTTGCATGTCAGGAGGGATTCTTCAAGCAAGTGTTTTAACACTCACTTTCCTTGGCATCTCCCAGGTGATGTCCTTGCAAATATCAATGGTGTGAGCACGGAAGGCTTTACCCACAAACAAGTCGTTGACCTGATCAGATCTTCAGGAAACGTGTTAACGTAACTATCCATCTGCTTCCCATGGGGCTTCAGAAATGTTATGGTCTCTCACAGTGCCTGTTGAGTGAATGAATAGGCTTTTTGTTCAGGATCACAAGAAGGGAGGCAGTGCACCAAAGCTTTGGGATCGGGTACAGACGTGTATTATCAGTCCCTTTTGTTTCTCAAGGTTTCCTCAAACTTGAAAGTATTGTCAACATCTAAAGTCAGAGGACATCAATAGCCCCAACATCTGTGTGGGAGGGATGGCATTTAGAAAATTTATTTATTTATTTATTTATCTTAATGTCAAATTCAACTAAACTGGCACCACATTCTCTTTGGATAGAGAGGAATTAGTCCAGCTTCCATGGTTGATATAATCTTGTGGTTAGAACAAATAAAAGGTCAGGAGGGCTGAGTTTTTTACTCTCACACCACAAGCCAATTGTTTTTCTCTTCTAGTGTTCCATTTAGCAGGAAGAAAACTCTGGTCAACCCTCCCTGCCCTGCGACACACACTCACACTTACTAATAGTCCAGACTTACTCATGGGAGAGTGTTCTCCCCAACTAGAGATTTGACTGAATTTTCTACCATACCATCCTTTAGAGCCTAATAAGACTTCAGTAATTAGTTAAAAGATGGAATTTCCTCAGTCATTCAAATGATATTTATTGAGCAAATACTATGTTTCCAGCTTTGTGATATAGGCTTAGGAGAGACAAAGACAAGGACTCTTGTAGTGCTTTATTATCTGTGGAGGGAGATGGACAAGGAAAGCCTTCAAAATAAGTAATTTTGAAATTTCAACTTTTGGTTACTGCTATTAAGAAAGTAAAATGAGGAACGGGGTAGAATACTGAGTAAGAGGATTCTACCTGCGTTTAGAGGGATCTTGCCTGAGGAGGGGAAATCTGGGCTGAGACATAAAGAAAAAGAAGGGATGGTCATGTGAACTTCTGGTGAGAGCCTTTCAGGCAAAGAGAGAGGTCTGTGAATTCTCAAAATGGGCTTGGCATGTCCAAGAGATAGAGAAACAACCAGTGTGATGGGTGGTTGGTAGATTAGGGAGAATATAAGAAATGAAGGCAGGGAGTTGGCCAGGGGGCAGAGCATGGGTCTTGTCAGGCTAAGTAATTTAAGCATTTATTCTGACTAAGGTGGGGTGTGTGTGCATTATCTCGCTCATCCTTCACAGCCACCTTGTGATGTTAGTTTTATTTCTGTTTATAGATCAAGTGCCTGAAGCTTAAGTTAGGTGGAATTAAGATCAACGATATAGTAAGTGACTGGGCTAGGATTTGACCACCCGCTCTGGAATCCAAGATCTGTTCTCTTCAGCTACCCCACAGCTGCTCATTGCAAGCTGCCAATAGAAAATCCTCTGGATGCTCTTCAATTATTCTGGTCTAAAGCTTCAAAGATGTTCTTACTGTGTGTGGGACTCCTGATGGTCTAACTCTGTGGATCCCGTGAGTTCAGGGTAAAGGAGCTCTTTACTCCAGAGAAACTTGAATCTATATGGTTGGAGCCATATAGAATCCCAGGGAAAATGGTGGCAGTTAGAATCAGGAGGCTATGTTCCAAATGGTTGAAGTGGGTAGAACGCAGGTATGTAATTAAGGAGTAGTGGGTGGAGACAAATGGAAATTCAGACGTCAGGAAAATGAGAGACAACTGTATAAATACTGAAGAGGGTGACCAGTGTATTCCTGAGGTTTGGCACATAGACATTTATTGCTTGTTCAGCTCAGGTCAGCATTAAAGTTCCCGCTGAAACAGATTCATAGGGATCCTCACTCGTGACCAGAGACAAGACCATCCTAATGAGAAAGGAGACAACATCTCGGCTTTCATTATCATTTCATTATCTTGGGAATGATGCTATTAGAAATACAGAAAAATTCGTCTCCATATTTAATGCTATTATTCCCCCATGACTTGAAAGATTTCCTGAATCTTAATAAATAGTTACAGCTTATTTGTCAGAAGGAATTTGAACCAATACTTTAAAAATATTTAGGTGTGTGACTAACACATGGAATTTGTTACCGTATTCAGATTGCTGACTTAGTAGTCAAAATAAAGGCCTCAACATGAGCCCACAAAACAAATCACTCAGGACAGAACACGTCCTTTTATTTTTAGAAAGGCATTTGGTATAGGGAGAAAAGAACAGCATCAAACTGATAATGCTAGGATTAAGGTTTATAAACTTAAAAGGCTCCAAGATGTGAGAGTCATAAGAAGGTTATTATCTCTTAGTGGTTTCGGTTCCGTTTGTTCGAGCTGCGAAATTAAGTCAATTTACAGAGTAAAGGTCCCTAGCATCCCAGGAAAGAAAGGATGTTTCCCTTTTCCAAGAAAAGAGCATGTTGCTTCCACTGTTTGAAAATCCCTATTGCATGTTGGTTTCATTGCTGGACCCCTCATGCTAAGCATGACTATCTAAATTCCGGCACACAGTAAATGCCCAGTAAATATTCACCAAATAGACTAGGTGATTCAGTCAGAGACCATAAGAACAGATTCCATTAGAGAACAACAATCATTGCCATACGCTGGCATTTATAAAGCGAGCCATCGGTTACAAGTTAAACAGTATCTTTTCTTTCAACCTCCCTCTCTAGGGGACATTTTGTTTTTGTGTTGCTTTTGTTCCATTTTTTTCTCTGAATATTGTCAGAAGATTCCGCCTAGGTGCAGATACTTGAAGTGCCATGGAAATAATAACATTTATGTTGCTTTTTTAAGTGTAGTCTGTGCTCAAAGTGGCATAATCTACAAGGATGGTACTTGTTTGAAAGAATCACTCATGCTGTTCCCTTCCCCCCTCCCTTTCTCTTAAAACAGGATAGAGACTCTTAATGGAACAATGATTCTCAAAAGAACAGAGCTGGAAGCAAAGCTACAAGTTTTAAAGGTAATTTAATTTAATACAGTGAGGTACCTTTTTCATCCTTGAATGTGTGAGTGGTAGAATAAAAATCTATTTGAGGGATTGAAATAGCCCTTCAAGATGAAATGTCATGATGAGTCTAAACTGCTGAATTATCAAGAGCCATACAATTATCTTTACAGGAATATTAAATTCCACAAGCCAGTGCAAATCACGTTCTTCCTTCCTCCTTCGGTGTTTCTGTGAGGCTCAGAAAAGCAACAGGAAGGCACATCACTTGAAGAACTTTTCATTCATGCACCTGTGATCTCTCTTGATTTACATTTTGTTTGGGGAAGAAACAAAGGAGGAGTTGCTGTCTTTTCTTCATTTCCCCCCCCCCCCCCCACGTTGCCTGTTTGCAGGAGGGCCTAGAAGTTTTGTTTTTCCACTTTCCTCTTCTGTGTCTTTCTGTTCAGCCTCTTTCTTCCTCCAGAAATCATCTCCCTCTGCTCCTGTGGTTGTCCTTGAATCTCCTTTCATTGGCCAACACGCAATCAACTCTGAAGCGGGGGGGGGGGGGGGGGGGGGGGGGGGGGGGGAAATTAAGTTTCCAGGAGACAGTGCATATTGCAGGATGTTTAGATACAATTCCCTGGGATGGCTTTTTGGGGGTCTTGAAAATCTCAGTTTGCTAGATGGGTGAGGTTCTGCCAGGCCATGAAGTACAGCCCTCACCCATGTGCATGTGAGTCATGGTCCTACAGATTGCAATGATCTCTTTATCCCAGAGATCTCCCCTGCATGGCAGTGAGGGGGCCAGTCTAAGCAGAGACCACACGGCCTACTAGAGGCAGGTTGCTTGCCTGGACTGTGTTTAGCAATAGCTGGTGTTTATCAATTTTCTTTGTGAAGCATGTACTTCTTTTCTTTTTAATGTTTATTCATTTTTGAGAGAACTAGAGAGAGCATGCACATGTGCGTGCCAGTTGGGGAGAGGCAGAGCTGGGGGCAGAGGATCTGAAGCGGGCTCTGTGCTGACAGCAGAGGGCTCGATGTGGGTCTGGAACTCACAAACTGTGAGATCATGACCTGAGCCAAAGTTGGACGATTAACCAACTGAGCGCCCCTGAAGTGTGTACATTTTAATTTTTGCGCCCGTGAGGGTAGAGTTACTGTTTCTGTTTTATCTTGTATTCTTCCTCCCTCCCCCCACATCTAGTTCATCAATAACCTCTGTTTCCTTCTGTATCAACACTGATTTTGTACTCTTGTTATTGTACTTATTGCTATATTTTGAGTTAATTTGTAGAATTTCTTTAAAAATTCCTCTGTTCAGATTATGATGGGAATTGACATTTATAGAATAAATATCAATTGACATCTTTATGGTTTTCACTTTTCCTACTTCAAACATAGGACTTGATCTTTTAAATCAGGTTTTTTTGTGTACTTCAAAAATATTTTATAATTTCTTCATGCACTGCTGTATATCTTTTATTATGTTTATTCTTATGTACCTTCTAAGTTTTCTTGCTATAATAAATATGATCTTTTAACTTTAATTTAATTTATTTATGTTTATTTATTTTTAGAGAGATAGAGAGTGCACATGCATGAGTGGGAGAGAGGAGGAGAGAAGAGAGAGAGAGAGAGACAGAGAGAGAGAGATTGGATCCCAAGCAGGCTCTGTGCTGTCAGACCAGAGCCTGATGGGGGGCTTGATCCCATGAATCATGAGATCATGACCTGAGCTGAAATCAAGAGTTGGACGCTTAACTGAGCCACCCAGGCGCTCCAATATGATCTTTTACTTTTAAAAGGTCTTTTAGGTTGTTGCTATTTATTTTTGTGTAAATAAAAAAAATAATGTTTATTTTTGAGAGAAAGAGAGAGAGAGAGATGGAAAGAGTGAGCAGGAGAGGAGCAGAGTGAGAGAGAGACACAGAATCTGAGCTGTCAGCACAGAGCCTGACGCGGGGCTCAAACCCACAAACCGTGGGATCATGACCTGAACTGAAGTCAGACGCTTAGCCATCTGAGCCACCCAGGTGCCCCTGTGTAAATTTTAAATCCAGTAGTCTTGCTGAAGTCTCTTTATTCCAATATGTTTGTAGATTCTCTTAGATTTTTTTATTTAGACACAATATTATCTGCAGATACTGAAAGGTTTGGCCCTTTACTCCCTGATTATTCAAATATAGCTGATCCTTGAACAACAAAGGTTTGAAGTGCAAGGATTCAGCTTACTTTATTGTAGGGGTACAGTATGTAACATAACATACAAAATATGTGCTAACTCTTTATGTTATCATTAAGGCTTCCAGTCAACAGTAGGCTATTAGTAGTTAAGTTTTTAGGGAGTGCAGAGTTATATGTAGATTTTTTTTACTGTGCAGGGGTCAGTGCCCCAACCCCCCCATGTTGTTCAAGAGTGATAATCTTCTTGTTCTTGACCTTAAAGGGAATGCCTCTAACATTTTATCATGAATATTTTGTATGTAATAAACAGTGCTTCATATTACATTTAGGTTTTTCTTTTTTTTTGAGAGAGAGAGAGAGAGAGCATAAGTGCAAGTGGGGAGGGACAAAGGGAGAGGGAGAGGGAGAGGGAGAAGAGAGAATCTCAAGCAGGCCCCAGGCTCAGCATAGAACCCAGTTCAGGGCTGGATCAAGTGTGAGATCATGACCTGAGCCGAAATCAAGAATCAGATTCTTAACTGACTGAGCCACCCAGGCTCCCCTATTTAGGTTTTAAAACTGTCAAAACTTAATTTGTTTTTGTAAAAGAGAGTATTCATGAACATCTTGTTGTTGTTGTTGTTGTTGTTGTTGTTGTTGTTAAATAAACGTGGCTTCTTTAACCTTTTGTAGAAAAAGGAAAGAAATGTACAAAATAAACTGGTGGTGTTATTTAAAGTATGACTGATCAAATAGGACTATATTTCATGGAATAGAGAATTCTCCTGTAAAAAACACGTTTCATGTTTCTAAGCAATTTCTGCTCCTTCAATGTTTTCTCTTGAAGTTTTAATATTCATACTTACCTATTTTTTAAACGATGCATGAATTTCTTCAATATACCCATCCTCTCATAGAACATCATAAGAACGTTAACATGTTTAAATGTCCATTGAAGACCCCATCTTTCTTATTATTGCTTGCCTTTGGAGAATTTTATCAACTTTTAGAAAGAAAAACTACAGGCTTCTGTTGCAGATATCTGTTAGTGAACAAATACACTCATATGTTGAATTGGCCTGCTTGCTGTTTTTTTCTCTTCCTTACCTCTGGGTTTACTTTCTTTTTTTTGCCGTAGTACTTGCTTTTAGCAAGGGTAAGTAGGTCTTTCTTTGCCAAGAAAATCTTTCACTGCTACTGCTGAAGGAGAGTTTTGCGAGGTGACTGAATTATTCTTAGCTCATGCTCTGTCTCCTTAGCATTTTAAATGTATTGCGCCTTTGATATTTTTGTTTACGAAAGATCTCCTATTTTTTTATCCTTCGTAGGTAATCTGCACTTTCTATATTTTCTTCTAAAAGGTTTAAGGTTTTTCTTTTTTACACTTACATTCTGAATGCATCCAGAGTTAAGTTTTACATGTGGTTTGCGATGGGATTCTAATTTTCTCTGATTCTCATATGAATACTCAGTTCTCTCAGTACTACTTATTGTATAGTCCGTCTTTTCCCCCAACTGAACTGCAGAGAAACCTCTGTTTCAAGCACGTTTCATATATGCATGGATTTTCTTATGGGCTCCGTATTCCGATCCATTGTTTATCTCAAACTCAGTTATTTTACCTTAAATATTGGTATTCCGTTGAGCAAAACGTCCAGGTTATTCTTGGTTCTTTGATCATCTATATAAATGTTAGAATCAGGTTGTCAAGTTCTGTAAGTACATTTTAGAATTTTGATTGATACCACATTGTATGTAGATAATTCAATTTTAAAATGCTTGACATTTGTATGGTATTGAGTTTTCTTAGTGACAGACAATCTCGCCATTTTTTCGCCCATCCTCCCACTCCCCACCCCTCTGGCAACCACCAGTTCTCTGTATTTTTTGAATCTGTTTCTTTTTGTTTGTTTGTTTTGTTTGTTTGTTTGTTTGATTGTGGACTTTTTTCGGATTCCACATAGGAGTGAAATCCTGTGCTATTTGTCTTCCCCTGTCTGATTTATTTCACTTAGATAATATCCTCTAGGTGCATCCATGCTGTCATAAATAACAAGATTTTATTCTTTTTTGTGGATGAATAATATTCCACTGTTTATGGACACCATTTATCCATTTCTCTATTTATGGACACCTAGGGTGCCTATATATCTTGGCTATTTCTTTTAAGTTTATTTATTTTTAGATAGAGAAAGAGAGAGAGAGAACATGCACGTGAGTCGGGGAGGGACAGAGAGAGGGGGGGAGAGCATATCCCAAGCAGGCTCCAAGCTGTTAGTGCGGAGCCCTACTTGGGGCTCGACCTCACGGACCGTGACATTATAGCCTGAGCCAAAATCAAGAGTGGGGCATTTAGCCAACTTAGCCACCCAGGCGCTTATTTTTAAATTTTTGAGAAAACTCCATACTGTTCTTCACAGTGGCTGCACCAATTTGTATTCCTACCAATAGTGCATGAAGTTTCTTTTGTCTCCACATACTCCCCAGTACTTCTTATTTCTTGGGTTTTTTAGATTAGCCATTCTGACAGATGTAAATGATATCTCATTGTGGTTTTGATTTACATTTCCCTGATGATAACTGATGTTGAGTGTTTTTTTTTCATGTGTCTATTAGCCATCTGTATGTCTTCCTTGGAAAAAAAATGTCTATTTAGGTCCTCTGCCCATTTTTAATGGGATTATTTGGGGCTTTTTGGTGTTGAATTATGGAAGTTCTTTACATATGTTGAATATTAACCCCTTGTTGCAGATACCATTTGCAAATATCTTCTCACATTCAGTTGCCTTTTTGCTTCATCGGTGGTTTCCTTTGCTGAGCAAAAGCTTTTAATTTTGTTGTAGCCCCATAATTTATTTTTGCTTTTGTTTCCCTTGCCTGAGGAGACATATCCAAAAATCTGTTTTTAAGACCAATGTCCAAGAGATTACTACATATGTTTCCTTTTAGGAGTTTTATGGTTTCCTGTCTCATATTTAGGTCTTTAATCCATTTTGAGTTTATTTTTTATATGGTATAAGAAAGTGGTCCAGTTTCATTCTTTTGCATGTAGCTGTCCAGTTTTCCCAATTACTGAAAAGACTATTTTTTCCCCATTGTATATTATTAACTCCTTTGTCATAGATTGATTAACCATATAAGTATGGGTTTGTTTCTGGGCTCTCTACCCTAGTCCATTGATCTATGTATCTATTTTTGTGCTGGTGTGATGTTTTGATTACTTTGGCTTTTTAGTTTATCTTGAAATCTGAGATTGTGATACCTCAAGTTCTGGTGTTCATTTTTAAGATTGTTTTGGCTATTTGGGTTCTTTTGTGGTTTCATACAAATTTTAGGATTATTGTAGTTCTTTTTTTTTTAATTTTTTTAATGTTTATTTATTTTTGACAGAGAGACAGAGCATGAACGGGGGAGGGTCAGAGAGAGAGGGAGACACAGAATCTGAAAGAGGCTCCAGGCTCTGAGCTTTCAGCACAAAGCCCGACGCGGGGCTCGAACTCACAGACCACAAGATCATGACCTGAACCGAAGTCGGATGGTTAACTGACTGAGCCACCCAGGCGCCCCTTAATTTTGTTTTTAATGTTTATTTAGTTTTTGAGAGAGAGAGGGAGATAGAGCACAAGCAGGGGAGGGGCAGAGAGAGAGGGAGACACAGAATCCAAAGCAGGCTCCAGGCTCTGGAGTCAGCACAGAGCCGATGCAGGGGCTCAAACCCACAAACCTGAGATCATGACCTGAGCCGAAGTCTTGTGCTTAATCGACTGAGCCACCCAGGCGCCCCAGGATTATTCTAGTTCTTTAAAAAATGCTATTCATGGAGCGCCTGGGTGGCTCAGTTTGTTGGGCATCTGACTTTGGCCTTAGGTCACCATCTCATGGTGCCTGGGTTCGAGCCCCATGTCAGTCTCTGTGCTGACAGTGTTGAGCCTGCTTTGGATTCTCTCTCCTTCTCTCTATGCCCCTCCTCGACTCATACTTTCTCTCTCTCTCTCAAAATAAATAAATAAACTTACAAAATACTGTTTGTCTTTTGATAGGGACTGTATTCTGTATTGACTCTTTAGGTTACTTTGGGTAGTATGGACATTTTAATGATATTAATTCTTCCAAAGGGTGGATATTGAATATATTTCCATTTGTTTGCATTGTCTTCAGTTTCTTTCATCAATGTCTTACAGTTCTCAGAGTAGAAGTCTTTCACCTATTTGGTTAAATTTATTCCTAGATATTTTGTTCTTTTTGATGCAATTATAATCTGCTACTTCATTATTAGCATGTGGAAATGCAAGAGGTTTCGGTATTTTAATTTTGTCTCCTGCAACTTTACTGAGTTTGTTAGTGTTAATAGTTTTTGGTGGAATCTTTATGGTTTTCTATATATAGTGTCATACAAGCTTCAAATAGTGACAGTTTTACTTCTTCCTTAACCAGTTTGGACTCCTTTTATTTCCTTGTATGTCTGATTATCATGCGAGGACTTCCACTCTGTTGAATCAAAGTGGTGAGAGTGGACATCGTGTCTTCTTCCTGATCTTAGAGGAAAAGTTGTCATAATCTTACCATTTTTAATTGTTTTCTTTGTCTCTTTCAACAGAGTCTCATAATTTTACACAAGTAGATCCTGTATGTCTTTCGCTAGATGTATCCCTTTCTATGAATGACTTTTGTTTGTATTATAGTTTCTGTATAAAAAATAAACGTTTTGATTGAGGTTGATGTATAGATACGTAAAGTCAATTTTTATGCTGTCATTCAAACTATCTTGTTCAAACTATTGCTAAACTATATCATTTAAACAAATTATCTGTAGGTTATTTTGGGTTTTCTGTGAAGATAGTAACCGTTGAGAATAACAGTTTCTCTTTCTTCATTACATTGACTATAGCCTATAATATAGTGTTGAATAGAAACTATAATAATAGGCATCTTTGTTTTTTCTTGATTTTAAAGGGAATTCCCACTTGTTCCTATTAGGAACGAGCTCTCTCTATGAATATACTTTTCTGATTTGGGATGCTCCCTTCCATACCAAATTTACTGGTAGTTTTTATAGTGCTTGTGTATTAAATTTTATCAAACACTGCTTTCTGCATGTATTATTCTTGTTTATGTATTTCTAAATTTTTTAAAAAATTTATTTATTATCGAGAGACAGAAAGACACAGAGTGTGAGCAGGGGAGGGGCAGAGAGAAGGGGGAGACACAGAATCCGAAGAAGGCTCCAGGCTCTGAGCTGTCAGCACAGAGCCTGATGCAGGGCTCGAACCCACAAACCTCGAGATCATGACCTGAGCTGAAGTCAGATGCTTAACCGACTGAGCCACCCAGGCACCCCTCCTGTTTATGTATTTTTTAAAAATCTGTCAATATGGCAAATGACATTTAAAGATTTTCTAATGTTAAACTACTCTTGCATTTCTAGAATAATGCAACCTAGTCATAATTTACAATCATTTTTTTTATATAATTGTAGATTTGATTTGCTAATATATTCTTTAGGATTTTTGAAGGTAGCTTCAATTTATAGGTAAAATGGCCTGCAGTTTTCTTTTCTCAAACTATCTTTCTTTAGTTTTGGTATCATGTTTTCTGGACTCTTAGCATGAGCTGGGAAGAATCTTCCCCTTTTCTTCTCTGCTAGAATTCTTGTAACTATCTGAATCATCTGGGCTTAAGGTTCTTTTCTGGTGAGAATACTTCTAAACTCTGTTTCAGTTTCCTTATTAATTATAAGACTTCTCAGGATTTCTTTTTTGTTTGTTTTGTTTTGTTTGAGTCAGTTTTATTGAATTAATGTTTTTGTTAATAAATTTTCAAATTTTTCAAATTTATCGAATAAGTTGATAATAAAAATTCTATTCTCGTATTTTTATTTTCTTCACAAGAAGGATTATGTCCCCATTTTTACTTGTACTACTTTTTATGCCTTTTTTTATGGGACTCTAGAGGATTTTCTATTTTTGAGTCTTTTCAAAAACCAGTATTTCGATTTGTGGCAATCTTTTGTCTTTTTCTGGTTACTTTTAAGATGTTCTTTTGTCTTTACTGATCTAAAGTTTCACTGAAATGTGATTAGGTCTGGATTCATTTCTATATTTATATTGCTTAAAAATTGCACTATCTTTTCAATCTAAAGACTTATGAATTTCTTCAGTTTTGGAAAACTATCATCTTGATCTCTTTGAATATACCTTCTTCACCATTCCCTGAATTATCTTTTGGAATTCATGTTGGACATATTTTAGAATCTTTTGATTTATTTCCCTTGCTTCCTAACCACTCATATTTTGTATCACTTTATCTTCTTTGTTAGGTTCTTGTTTAGTTCTTCAGTAATGTTGTATTTATGCTGTATAGAATGAGTTATTTCCATCCAGCTTTAAGGATTAATTGATTCTTAAAAAAATTTTTTTAATGCTTATTTATTTTTGAGAAAGAGAGAGAGACAGAGTGAGCAGGGGAGGGGCAGAGAGAGGGGGAGACCCAGAATCTGAAGCAGGCTCCAGGCTCTGAGCTATCAGCACAGAGCCTGATGCGGGTCTCGAATTCATGAATTGGTAGATCATGACCTGAGCTGAAGTCAGATGACTAACCCACTGAGCCACCCAGGCGCCCCAGGATTAATTGATTTTTAATTTTCAGATCATTCTTTTTCATGTCTATCCGTTCTCGTTTTACTTCTTTGTTTCAGATTTCTTGTTCTGATCAACATTGGTTTCATTTCTTCCTCAGAGGATTATAAATATTCTTGTTTTAAAGTCTTCTTTGGACACTGTTCATTTTCATTTTATTTGGAGAGAATCCATGTGCTGACAATCAGTTTTCTAGCTTTTCATACCTTTGGACTTTATATTGCCCATTTCCCTTATATGGTGGTCTCTCCCTTCCACTCAATATTGTGCTTGGGTTTCCTCCACCCTGCACTTTCGAGGCTCCCAATCCCAAGCCAGGGCTGGCCGTGTGGATGCCTTCTAGAGGGTTAGTGTCCTGTTTGGCTCAGGTCATGAGGCTGCATTTTTATACAATTGCCTCTTTAGGCTCGAGTTCTACATGAGCCATAGCCACCATTAGCAGCTTTTCTCAGCCTCATTTTCATGGTCACGAGCCAGAAATGTCTGGATCTGACGTGTAACCAGGGTCAAGTTGGCTTCCCCTTCCCACAATGACATTTAGTTTGTGGGTCCCACATAAGTACGCACTGATCTTTCAAAGACTCTGTGAGGCCACAAGCTCTTCTTTAGAAAGAGTGGTCCCTTCTGAGCCATGGCTTCAGGGATTCCCTTTCTCAGGACCTCTGATTCAGATGTTTAACATGAAAACAGCACATCCACTGTGCTAGCTGGAGGGGCTACTTTTTAATCTAACTCTGCTTTTTACTGGGTTCGTAGCCCTTGGGAAGGATTTGGTACATTGCACCTTTGTTTTCTAATCTGGAACTTCGTAGGACAGTTAGGAAAATTAAACCACGTATTATCCACGAGAGCACTTTATAAAAGTCGTAAAGATGGAAATGTTTAGCTGTATGTCTCACGTATATTGGAAACGTTGGAAATCCATCCAACTCAAAATACCCGTCTGTGAGAGTTGAGTTTGATTTCAGGAAGCCATCCTTTGATATATTCATTCAACCAATATTTACTAAGCAGCTGCTGCATACCAGGCCCTGAGCTAGGTACACTGAGGCAATAGGGCCCAATGGGGTTAGATCTCCCATATGCTTTCATTTTCTTCTGATGGCAAGAGCTCTCGTTGGTCCAAATATACCACTGTAATGTTAAGAACAGGCAGAAACAGATTCTGAGGAAAATGGGGAAGCTTCCACAGAGACCAAAAACTCTTAATCACTTTGACACATCTGCTCTTTACTCTGGTGTTTTCTTGGTTTAACTGATGACGTGCCTAGATAACTGGACCAAATCAACGGATTAGATATTTTAAAACGTTTGTTTTCACAAAAAATAACTATTTGGCAAGGCCTGACTTTGTATTTCTGAAAGCAAGTGCAAGCTTCTCTCTGTGTTTAGTGTTGATTGTCAGCCTATGCCGTGCTCCTCTCCTGGACTCTATTCTCTTGCAGGAGATAGACCCCTGTAAGGAGGAAGGCGCTGGATCCTAGGTCTTTTCTCCATGGGTCCTTAACTCTGACCTTCACAGGACCACAGTTTGCACAAATAAAAGGAGCTGTAATTCAGATAGCCCGGCCATCTCGTAGACACGCTGACTAAAGTATAATGTAGAAAAAACAAGACATCAACTGAGCCAGGCATTTTATGGCTTTGATTTAGTGCTTGCATATCATATAGGTAACTCTAAGGGTTGATGCTTAGTGTTACTGTTACCAAGGCTTGGAAAATCCCGCCCACTGATAGTTCAGTCCCTGAACTGAGGAAAGCCATTCTTCCCTTAAGCATTCGACGATATTCTTGTAAGTGTATTATTTTCTTTTCCTTAGGCTTTCCCCTTCCAAATGTGCTTTTTTCCCTCCTTCTTTTCAGCCTTCATCTACCTCTTCCAGACTGTTTCTTACCGAGCAGTGCCTGTTTCCAACTAGGCTGCCTTTCCTTTGGGATGAAGCGGCCATAGGCAAATCTGAGCTGTGCCTGCCTGCTGGGCTTGCTGTGGGGATGGCAACCGGCAAGGACCGGGGGTAGGGTAAAGGCCAAAGGATGTGAGGGAGAATGAGCCTCTAGCTATCCTTGTCAGATGGTTTCTTCTGCCTGGCTGGCTTTGATTTTCCTCACCTCAGCCCCTTTGATGGGTTAGGCCAGGTCTCCTGAGCAGTCTTGACTGACAGCAGCCACTTCGTTCCCACCCTGGGACGCTGTTCTCATGCTGAGCAGCCAAGGAAGGAAGCAGTTAAGTGAGGGTCCTTATTAGCAGTGTTCTAAGTTTAGCCTTCCAAAGGAAGCCTTTCAGACAGGCCAGCTTCCCCTTTTTGGTATGAAAGATAAATAGGTGTGCAGCAGAAAACACTGGTTTAATGCCCCAGGCTAATAGAATGATGGCATTTACTGGACATTTACTAAGTTGTAATCACTGTTCCAAACATTCTACATCTACTAACTTACTTAATTTTCATGACAATCCCAGGGTCTGGATTCTATGAAGGCCTTCATCTTGTGCATGGGGGGAAGCCTAGATGGTAAATCCTTGCCTCAACAGCTAGTAAATGGACACAGACCCAAACAATCAGTTATGTAATATTTAAAACAAATGAAAATAAAAAAAGTCATTGTTTCTGTTGTCGATTGTTTCAACTCATTGGTGCTACTAGATTATTTCTTGAGAAAGTAGTATTCCCAATATCCCCCTTTTGTATAGAAAATAATCTTCTGAATGAATGAGAGGGTTTGTTAGTGCTAGAAAGAAAGGAAGAAAAAAATTAATGACAAATCTCAACACCCAGAAGTAAATTGCTACCTTCACCGGGGATTCCCAATAATTAACGCTTTTTTTCTTCTTTATCAGCAAACCTTGAAGAAAAAATGGGTGGAGTTCAGATCTCTGCAGTTACAGGAACAGCGTCTGCTTCATGGTAAATGTGACTTCCTGTTCAGAAACCACACTAACATTCATCTTTTTTTTTGTATTTCTGCTTCTACGTTATTTTAAGATTATCATCGTTGTAAGAAAAAATTGTCTAGCATGGATCAGGAATGCTAGTGTATGTTTTTTGTCATGACTTTTGGAGTGACCTATGTATCTGGAGGGTGAGTAAGTCCAGTCACCTCCTCTCCTCCATACGTGTGACACATCGGCACATGAAAACACGCACATGCTCACATGCATGTGCACAATTGCAAGAGGCATGTGGAGATTTTAGAAGAGCCATAGATGAGTTAAATTCCTGACAATGTTTATGGCTCGGGGGTTGTGTGAGTCTCAGAAACTATGGAAGCTGGAATGGTAGCACGCTTCTTGGGTAGAGCTCCTGTCATTTGTTCATATTATACAAGTTACATGAGTGCAGAGAATCTCTTCTTCTTGGCCCATAAACCCAAGACAGAAATCGGAATGATCATCCCAATAGTCAATGCATGGCTCCCGCAGTTGTGTGAATTCTGAAGGGAATGGGTTGATTGAAAAATTTGTTGATGCGACATTTGCTATGTGACTCCTGTAACCCGAGGAATGAACTTGTACATACAAATAATTCACTGAAACCACTAGGTATGTGGGTGTGAAACATAGGTTATATCTTCTTAAGATAACACTGAGCTAGAGTCTCCATTTATAACCCAGAATGTCTGTTTCAAGTCATAACTTATTTACGGGAAAAAAGACATTTAATTCATAATTAGTCACTAATGTATGACATAGAGGTTTGTGTTGAAATTTTGTTCTCTTAAATGAAATTTATATATAAGTTACTTCTCTTTTGTATGTTTTAAAATTAATATTAAAACAATTCTTAATAGATTCTTTTGGGGGGGGTCTGAAGTGTCCTAGCAGGACAGAGGTATAAAAATCCAGCTACCTCCTGGATTTCTGTAGACTTGAGGGTGTTTAGGAAACCTTTGCCTCCCCTTCTGGAGCATTCTGCGGTGGAGATGGGGTTTGGTCTAATAAGTACAGGCAGTTCTGGGGTTCTATAGGAACAGGCTTGTACAGACAAGGTGTTTCGTTCAGGATTAAGGGAAAACGACTCCGCGTAAAGCCACTTTTGTACATGTTCTTTTTGAGAGATTGAAGGACTTCTTTAGTTTACTTTTTCTAGCCATAGAATAAATACACGAGGCATGAGATTCTCAATGGCTTTCCAATCAAAAAGAATTCATCAACTCGTTGACAGATGATGTAAAGTAGGTTTTATTAGTAAAAAGGAAAGCATTGTGACTAGTCAGTGCAGAGCTCACATATTGAACCTTGCAGATCAAATAGAAAAATAAAGTCGCTTCTATTTCTTTTCCTGAAGCAGAGTCACCTTCTAATTATGTCATTCTCAGGCTGGTATAACAATTAATCCCCTTTCTTTCAGCAGCATACCAACCAACTCAGGTAGTACATAAGCAAGTGGGGTATGGACAGGATGGATGTTGGTGTGCAATTAAAATTCAAGTTTGGAGAGCCCAGATACAGAGAAAGTTGATGAACAAATTTAACTAAGCCAATCAAATTCAGCTTGTCCAAATGAATTGTTACTTATTTCAGGACAGGGATGTTTTCTGGGCACACTAGCATTCCAGAGCATTTAAGTGTTAAAGTAGTCTGGGAAGAAACAAGGAATATTGAGGCTGGAAGGTATTTTTTTCTGTTTTAAACACCTTTTGAATTCTCTATAATCAGCCTATAGGTGCAGGTTATATAACTGTGTTTCCCATATACTTCAACTTATGTTACAGTAATTATATAATTATTTTAAAAATACAGTACCTTGGGGCATCTGGGTGGCTCAGTCTGTTGGGCATCCGACGTCGTCTCTGGTCATGATCTCACAGTCCGTGAGTTTGAGCTCCATGTCAGGCTCTGTGCTGACAGCTCAGAGCCTGGAGCCTGCTTCGGATTCTGTGTATCCCTCTCTCTTTGCCCCTCCCCTGCTCATGCTCTGTCTCTCTCTGTCTCAAAAATAAATAAAAACATTAAAAAAATAAGCAAAAATATGGTAACTAAAAATCAGAGGAACTAAATGGAGGAAGTCCATAAGACAGCATTTCCCCAAATATATTCTTTATTTTTTTCCCCAAAGATATTCTTTAGAACCCCATTTCTATGAGAATTTTAATGAATGTTGCAGAGTCACTTCAGTTTAAGAAATAATACTCTTGGGGGTGCCTGGGTGACTCAGTCGGTTGAGCATCTGACTTCGTCTCAGGTCATGATCTCACAGTTTGTGAGTCAAGCCCCATGTTGGGCTCTGTGCTGACAGCTCAGAGCCTGGAGCCTGCTTTGGATTCTGTCTGCCTCTCTCTCTGGCCCTCCCCTGTTTGTGCTCTGTCTCTCTCTCTCTCCCAAATAAAACAAATTAAAACATTAAAACAAAAATAAAACATTAAAAAATTAAAAAAAAAAAGAAATTATATTCTTGAAGATTGACAAGTCACCCTGGCATACTGTCAGATGAGTTGAACTGTTCTTATACGAAGACTCTTGTTTAAATTTATTTCATTTAGCATTACCGTTTCTGTGACCGTGGAACACTGTTACATGGAAGCTAGTCCACGAACAATAGTTTGGGAAACACCCCTACAAGGTTTATCAAATGGCCTCAAAATAAGTCACTTGTTCATATAGGCGAAGCTCAGTGAAAAATATTATTCACTTTTACTCTTTCTTTTTTGCACCCTTTGAAGAGAAGTTTTGTGTATTTACTCAGAGGGAGTGATGCTCATAGGCATTCCACAGTAGACTCTCTTTTCTGCATTCTAGGTGACTCAGGTAACTGCTCGAGTTTGGAGAACATGGACATAGATGAATCAGTTTTGTTTGGAACCCTGCCTGGGCCCAGCGCTGCCCTCCTGGACCGGAATCGATTATCCAGCGAGAGTAGCTGTCTGAGCTCCATGACGATGGACAGCGAAGATGGCTACCAGACTTGTGTGTCTGAGGACTCAAGCAGGGGAGCCTTCAGTCGACAGACGAGCACAGATGATGAGTGCTTTGTCCCCAGGGATGGGGACGACTTTCTGAAGAGGTCTTCTTCGAGGAGGAACCGAAGCATTAGTACTGCCAGTAGTGGGTCCATGTCTCCCTTGTGGGAGGGCAACTTGTCAAACATATTTGGGACCCTGCCCCGGAAAAGCAGAAGGGGAAGTGTCCGGAAACAACTCTTAAAATTCATCCCCGGCCTTCACCGTGCAGTGGAAGAGGAAGAGAGTCGCTTCTGATGGGCTGTCTTGCCCTTTTGTATTAGCTTATTTCGTAAATATCTCTAGACTTGTTTAGAACAACTCCACCCGGCCTGGTGGGAAACTGTGGAGGGATTGCAAAACTGAAACCCCATTTCATGGCAATAGTGACCTTTATTTAAATTTTTGTGTCATGATTTTTGCTTCTTAAGTCATTTTGTAGCCAGGAAAGCTCTGTTTATAACCAGAAGGTAGGGGAACTAAGTCATAAGTTAGATACTATAACAAATTAATGCATATTCCTGCTCATTTTAATGCTGCCTGTGAAGGCAAGGGTTATATTTATTTTCTGGATTATCTATGTGAAAAACTGAGAACTTTTCAGAGTCAAGTGTAAATAAAAGAGTGACAGAATATAATTATTTGGGATACCTTCCGTAGGTTCATTGGTAGGTCACGGAACCTTATGTTTGCTTAAGATCAGGAGCCTCCAGGGAGGCTTAATAATAGGCAATTTTGAACGTTTTCTGCTTAAATCTGTGAAGGATTATAAATAAAGATGATAGTCAGCTATGTTTCACAAACACAGCAACAATAAAGCAGGAGGCATATAAGTTAATATTAGGGTTTATATCCATGAGATCCATGGAAACATGTTGTCTAATAGGGGTGCTGAGGAAGATTATGATACGGCCTTTTTTATAGTCAGCCTAAACAAAATAGGTGAGAATGTCACTTACGCAATTCAACTTTTGTTCTGCCTAAACTTTGATGGCAAGTCTAGAATTCTCAAGATCCTGCATACAACTTTGCAATCTTTGTTTTTGAGCAAATGTCTGAAATTTGAAAAATTAAAGCCAGGAAGGGGATTTTTCTCCTGTAGAGTTTTTCGCATTATTCCTCACTTTATATTATAGATTCCACAGTTACTGCCTTAGCATTCTTTTGCGTGTTGGTCATGTTAGTATCACATTACTTCTAGCCTTTCAATCACATTTTCATTCAGTATCCATTTGAAGTCCATGGTTACTCTGTTCTGGTGATACAGCTGCTCATGACCTATATTCTAGAGTAGATAGTGTAATAAATAGTCCTTACTGATTTAAAGCTGTGTGTATGTGTGTGTGTGTGTGTGTGTGTGTGTGTGTGTGTGTGTGTTTGGGAGAAAGAGATGTTTGATAGGTGACTTTGAGTGGAACCACACTTAAATCAAAAGAATGAGTCATTTTGAGAAAAAAAAAAAGGAAGTGTGAGGAAGCCTGTAGGGTAATAAATGAATGTTAAAAAATAAAATATAAAAAGATTTCTAATTGGAACCTGCTTTCCATTAATTATTTGAACTTAGAATTATCCAGTCGGCTCTGCTTGAGAATCATTCATATGAAAAGCAGTTTGTAGTGTTTCACAGGAACAGTTACAATCCTGTGTACCACTTACTGAATACCTAGCAGGTTAAAGATGCTTTCCATGTGATCCGACCCTGTTAGATAGGTGTTAGGCCTACAGAAAGGAGGAGGAATTCAGAGAAGTTCCCATGGCCAAGGGCGAGGCTTACATCGAAAGCCATTCCTTTCTGGCTCTGGCCTATCTTCAGTCTTTCGAGATATTGTTTACTCTTTTGCTGGTTCTGTGTGGTCATCACCACAGAACTTCCCCCCACCCCCACTCCTCAGAGAATACATAAAGCACACCCCTCAGAGACTCTGCATGGATAAAAATTGTCTTTGGTAAAAAAGAAAACAAACACATTTAGAATAACTCTTTCTCTTGGCCTCCACAGGCTAGTTTTCAAATATGGGCACATTAATAGCTACGTGGTTAACAATACATTTATTTTCAGCAAGGGCTTGCAAACCAGTTGTGATTGCCTGACACTGTTTATTTCCCATCATAGATTAGAATGATCATCTGCAGTGTATTTTGTTAACCTTATTTTGCCAAATCCGGAGGAAAGAAATCATCATGTTTATTTGAGGAAAGATGACTTAAAATTCTTCTACAACGTGATCAGTGTTTCAAGAACTTCCACAGATCATCTGGGAAAGCAGGTTATAGGTTATTTGCTTTTCTTCTGGCTTTACGTGTTAAATACAGTATAATGCTTCTTCCTTACAGTAATCGTCAAATCTAAAAAAGTTCAGGGAAGGGACAGAGCAAATTTTACTATAGTCTGAGGTAAGAAGAATTAGAGTCAAGAGTTTGATATGTTCTGGAAAAAAAGAAAAGCACTTTTTAACCAAAGTACAGGAAGGAAGGGTATCTCATGTTTTGTGTGTTCACAAGTTGTAAGAAAACTAGCTGTTCAGTGGAAATGTGGGTAAATTTCTCACAGCAGAGCTTTTCAGACTTGTGACCTCAGTGGGGCTTTAGAAGACTTCATTTCTCTAATCTTTTGGAGCACAATGACTCACTTTGATGTAATTTTTGAGAAAATAATTGAAAAGCTAAGTGTTTTGTTTTTTTGCTTATCCCAAAGTTGTCAAATATGCGATATTGGTGGATTTCACTAATTGATAACTGGTTGTGAAAATGCATTTTTTGTCGCATGGCAGGCATCGAGAAGCCAAGTTTGAATGAAGCATATTGAGAATTATTCTGTCATGTGGCTAAAGGAACACCACCTTTGTGGTGTCAGAAACGTGGGTACTCTATTTTTTTTGAAATGAGCTTTTCTTCATCACTTTCTACTTTGTAGTGTTTTTATATCTTAGTTGCATGTACAAATAGTATTAAAAATCCTAGTTTGAACTGAAGAAATCAAACTTGGGTATAATTTGTGTGTACTGATCATACAGTGTATTTATGGATGTATACAACTTAAGTATAGTAAATACTACATAACAACTATATCCAACCCTTCAGTTTACAAGGTTATTGGTACTTTGTATCTATTTCCTTACAGAATATGGGCAATAAAAAAGTTAATACCTTTCTGGAATAAAGAATGCTATTCTTCAGTGTCAGAAGTCTCTTCCCTCCCTTTCTCTCCCCCCCTTCTCTCTATCTCTATCTCTTTACCTATTCACCTTACATGAAATGATTATTTTAAAAGCAGATTTTTAAGAGATCTGGGATGACCTCTTGATACCTAATTTTTTGACATTTTTATTTTTTATTTTGTAAAAAAGAATTTTTTAACATCTATTTATTGTTGAGAGACAGAGACAGAGCATCAGCAGGGGAAGGGCAGAGAGAGAAGGAGACATAGACTTGGAAGCAGGCTCCAGGCTCTGAGCTGTCAGCACAGAGCCTGACGTTGGGGCTCGAACCCATAAATCGCGACATCATGACCTGAGCCAAAATTAGACCCTTAACTGACTGAGCCACCCAGGTGCCCCTGACATTTTTAAAAGGCATTACCTACTTAATTGAGGCTGCACCCTTGTATCAGCTTTTTGATGTTTAACACATTACTACATACTTAGAGGTTTAAAACACATTTATTAGCTCAAAATTTGTGTGGGTCAGGTGTCTGGGCAAATATTAGCTGGGTTTGCTCATGGACTCATGAGGCTGCAATCAAGGTGTCATCTGTGATGACTTCTTACCTGGAGTTCTGACTGGGAAAAGAAACACTACTAAGCTCCCTCAGGTTGCTGTCAGAATCATTTCTTTGTGCCATAGATAGGATTCACAGAAGCTCGCTCACCAAAAGCCAGCAATGGAAAGAGAGACCGCAAGCAAGGCAGCCTTAAATAATGCAATGTAACCATACAGGTGACATCATCTTTGCCACATCGCAGGACATGCTGCACAAGTGACATCTGACCAACTGTGCCATATTATGTTAGACGTAAGTCATGGGATCCATCCAAGCTCAAAGAGCAGGGATTGCGCAAGGCGTGAATATCAGGAGGTGGGGATCAAGGAGGTGACTTAGGATTTGTTCACAACATCGTTCAAGGAGTTCACAAACTTGATAATACAGTGAGTCTTTTCTAAACTTCTTTGAGTAAATATAAATGGAGAATGTTAACAATTTTTAATACAGAAGTAGTAAGATTAAAGAGTTCTGAAATTAAAGAACCTGGCCAAGATTGTATAACTAAGCAAAAAAGCTGAAGAGGAAACTGAATTCAGGTCCATTACTGACCTCCCAACATTGTTCCTCAGGTGCATGAAATATTAGGAAACTTCAAAGAATATTAAAGTGTGAGCTAGCTACTTCCTTTAAAATTCTTCTCAGGGAATTTGAGTGTATTGAAGTGAATTCAGTGATTGACACGATGAAATTTGTCACTTCTATGTGGGTACAGCTTTATGAGCATAGGTCAGGAATGCACAGAAAAACAAAATAAAATTCTCATAATCAAAACTACAAAGCACAGAAGGAAATGATTAACCCTGAGCAAAAGTCAGGAGATGCCACAAATAGCAGAATCATCAGAATTTGAGAAAATAAAGCAGTTTGAAAGAAAATAAGACTTATATTTCTTAGGAATAGAAGAGAAGTCCCTTATTAAAGAATATATGCAAATATCATAATGGTGAGAAACTGTCTATTTCCTCACTAAGATCAAGTACAAACTCAGGATGTCCTGTCATCACTTTTATTCACCATTGTGCTAAAAGTTTTAGCTAGTGTACTAAGACAAGAAAGGAAACAAAAAGTATATACAAACTGAGAACAAGAAATTAAACTTTGCAGATGACATGATTATGTAGCAATTCAGGAAGAATCAACAACAACAAAAATCCTGGAAGTAATAAGTGAGTACAGAAAGTTCACAGAATACAAATTACTACATAAAAGCCAGTTGATTTCTTATATACAAGCACTGAACAACTGGGGTTTGAAATGAAAACAAAAACAAAAACATGACAGCAAAGCTTATAATAATACCCCAAAATGAAATACTTAAGTATAAACCTGAAAAAATATGTACTGTTACTATATGTGAAAAATTCAGTCTGAGAAAATCTAAATAAATAGAGAGTCTGTGTTCAAGGACTGGAAGACTTCGTCGTGTTAAGATGTGACTTCTTCCTAACTTAATCTATACATCTAGTGAAATCCTCATCGAGATTTCAGTAAGCTATTTCGTAGACCCTGACAAACTGATTGTAAAATTTCTATGGAGAGGCAAAAAACCTAGAATAGCCAAAGTGAAGAAAAAGGAGAAGAATGAAGAGAAGGAGGAGGAGGAGGGGAAAGTTGGAGGAATCACAATACTTAATTTCTTGACTTTCTGTAAGTCTACAATAATAAGAAGCATGATATTGGCAAAAGAATAGCACGTAAATCAACACAACAGAAGAGAGTACCCAGAAATAGACCTGTAATAACAATATAGCCACTGATCTTTGACAAAGAAGTAAAGGCAGTTAAATGGAAAAAGGATGGTACTTTCAACAAATGGTTCTGGAACAACTGGACATCCATATGCAAGCCCTCTTACACATTTCACAAAAGTAACTTAAAATGAATTATAGGCCTATATATAAAACTTAAAAGTCTAAAACTTCTGGAAGATAACATTGGTTTGGTCATGAATTTTTAGGTAAAACAAAAGGATGATTCATGAAACCAAACAGCAATATACTGGACTTTATTAAAATTAAAAACTTCTGCTTTGGGAAAGATACTGTTGACAGAATCGAAAGAAAAAGCATAGACTGAGAGAAAATATTTGCAAAAAAACATATTAGAAGGGGACTTGTATGCAACATACAAAAAGAACTTTTAAAGTTCAAAACTAAGAATCCAACCTAATTAAACCATGTTCGAAACATCTAAACAGACGTATCTCCAAAGATAATACGTAGACGGTAAATACATACATGAAAAGAATGCAGTATTATTTGTCATTTGGGATTTACAAATTCAAACAACAATGAAGTACTACTACATGGCTACAGGATAACTAAAATCTAAACAACTGGCCATGCCAATTGACATCAAGGATGTAGTGCTACAGAAAAGCTCTTGCATTGCTGGTAGGAATGCAAAATAGCACAGTCACTTTGGAAGACAGTTTGGCTTTTTTTTTTCCCCATGAAGCTAAAGATAGCTTTACCATATGGTTCAGCACTTGTGCTCCTAGGTATTAACCCGACTGATTGAAAACTTATGTTCACACAAAACCCACACACAGATGTTTGTAACAGCTCTATTCATAATCACTGAAACTTGGAAGCAACTTGAATGTCCTTTGATAGGTTAATGGATCAACTGTGGTATATCCATATAATGGAATATTATTCAGGTATAAAAAATGAGCTATCGAGACAGGAAAAGACCTGATAAGTCCTAAATGCCTGTTGCTAAGTTAAAGAAGCTAATCTGAAAGGGCTATTATAAGATTCCATTTACGTGAAATTCTGGAAGAGACAAATAAATCAGTGGTTTCCAGAGGTCTAGGGTAGGATGGAGGGATGTGTATGTGGAGAAAGTTGAATAGATGGAGCCCTGGTGAGTTTTATAGATCTAAGTCTACTTGGTCTACTGAAACAAAATACTGCTATGGAAACAAAATACTGCAGATGGAGAAGCTTAGACAACAGAAATTTATTTTCTCACAGTTCTGGTGACTGACTGCTCAGGAGCAGAGCCTTGTGGGTAGAAATGGCCATTTGAGGACAAAGCAGCCATCTGCAAAGCAGGAAGAGAGCTCTCCCCAGAAACCAAACCCTGTGGAACCTTAATGTTGGACTAGATCTGGACCCAGCATCCAGAACTGTGAGACAACTGTTGTTTAAGCCATCCAATCTGTGGAATTTTGTTATGTCAGCCCAAGCAGACCAAGACAAGTATGATAAAACTATTCTGCATGATATTGTGATTGTGGATACATGACACTATCTATTTGTCCAAACTCGTAGAACTTTACAGCACAAAAAATAACTTAATGTATGAGAATTAACAAAAACCCGTTTAAAACATTGGAGGATCCCAGGATTGAATGCAGAATGGGACAAGACACTCTGACTGTATTACTAATGTATGAAACAACCTACTTAAGAAACGATAAGGAAAAGGAGCCAACTTAAGTAACTTTGGGAATGATTAGTCTATAAAATTAAAGGCAAAAGAAACCATACATAAACATATCCCAGTTGAAAAAAAATTTTTTTTCTGATAGGGGTGGCTGTAAACCATTCTGATACTTCTGTACATGTATATTAGAGTTGAACTATTAATAAATGACTGGTTGATGATGAGAGCCTGGATTTTCTCTATTGGAGTGGGAGTTTACTGTAAGTAAGGGAAGAGACTAGGGTGGTCCATGTGGAAATGGGTTATAGATAGAGACATCAGTATGCACTCAGTATTAGCTTAATACTGATACAGATGGTTACACAGAGAAATATTTATAGTTATATTATATACATGGGTTAATATACTCACACATATTAATTTGCTCTGTCAGCAGAGAAGGTATAGAAGGAATGAGATACCCTAGAATCAATGAGCAGACCTAGCACCAAGATCTTGGTTTCTAAATCCATTTCCAGTAAAAGAAGCCAAGATTCCTTGCAGAAATGACTGATTCTAGAACTGGGGCAGGAAGTGTACAAGAACCTGGAGTAGTTTGTAGTGCCAGAATGTAAAGTATTTAATATAAAAACAAAACCTCATTGTAATGGAGATATCAAAGGGAGACAGAAGCTTCCAATGGCCAAATGTGGAGGTTTGAGCAACAAATTAATTAAAAGAGTATTAGACTGTAGCCAAAGATATAAAATAAATATCCATGGGTGGGCCCATACTGATATAAATGGATGACTGAATAAATAATGAATGGAGGAAAGAGACCAATCTCCTGTGCAGAAAAATTCCACATAACTCATGTGGACATTCCACTCTCAAAGAGGTGGAGTATAGCACCTCATTCCTTAAACGTGGTTACTTCCTTCCAAAGAATACAGCATGGAAAGGGGAGAGAAAAGTATCTCTACAGCAGAGATACTTGACAACTACTTCAGTCAGGTGATCAAGATCAATATCAATAGTGACAGGTGACATTGGTTACACGTAGGCTTGATATGATGTAGTGAGAAGAGCTACATCTCTGTAGTCTTCCTTCTCAAACCTTTAACCTGAGTCTAATAATGAGACGGACATTAGACAAATCCTAGTTAAGAGACATTTCATAGAATACTGACTGTAAACTCCCAACATGGTTAAGATCGTTAGAAACAACTAAAGTCTGAGAAGTTGTCCTAGCCAAGAGAAGCCAAGGTGGGTATGATGACTAAATGTAATGTGGTCTCCTGGATGGCATCCTGGAACAACAACAACAAAAAGACACTAAGTAAAAAGAAATTCTGAATAAAGTATGGACTCTAGTTACTAAAAATGCATCCATATTCATTCATTAACAGTAACAAATGTACCATACTAACATAAGATGTCAGTAATAGGGGAAACTGGGTGCTGGGTATATGGGAATTCTGAACTATCTCCAGAATTTTTCTGTAAAACCAAAACTGTTCAAGAAATAAAGTTTATTAAAAAAAAAGTACATGGAAGTTGATTGAAAAGAATAAAAGGAAGGAATAGGAAGCACGGTGGAATTTTATTTTACTCAAGATTAACTGGGAAGATTTAAATAAATTTAGGCACATTTTTACTCTAAAAACATGGTCATTGAACTTAAGCCTTCCGGATGGGAGGAGCAAAACAACCCAACATAGATACGGAGAATTTGTGAACTAAAAGATGTAGGAAATTACGTTCACATAGAGAAAGAAAGACAAAAAGAGTGAAAAGATTAGAAATAGTTTAAAGAGAGGGAGGAGGGAATGAAAATATTGAGGATACATCTAATGAAATAGAGGAAATGAGAGGGTTGCTGTTTTGAAAAGCTGATGAATGGGAATTTAACAGAATCCAAGAAAAAACCCATGAATTACGAGAGTCAAAAAAGACTACATTTTGAGCAGGTAAGTAACATCCACCCACACTCACACATTATAGTAGAACCATGGAACACTTAGATCAATAAGAAAATCTTAAAAGCAGCCAGAGAAAGGACCGATTACAAGGAACAATACTGATGATGACAGAATCAAGTTTCTAAATCTACAACGGTGGGGACACCTACTGCTAACTAAATTCTCCATGATAAAGAGTGTCACTTTGTGATATCTTTCGTGAGACTGTCTACTAGCCTTTCCTAGGTGCACAGCTTAATTCACCTTTGGTGGCATGTACAATTTTCCTTCTTATAATTTTGTAGCTACCAGATGAATGAAATATTTTTTAAAGGGACAAGAATTTTGATTCACAAAAGAATGCTTATGTTCAGTTTTCATTTGTTTCTTCAATCAATCACTCAACAAGTCAATGAACAATTGACCAGTTTTAATTAGGGGGAACTGTGTTAGAAACTGAAAACAGATAAAAGTTTCTTATTTCAATACTTACAGTTGTGTCAGAAGACACATATTATATTATGATAAACTCTAAGGTAAAGAAGATATATAATATATTTTAGGAGCCTATACAAGGGCCACCTAACTCAATTTGGAGTCAGAAAAGTGATTATTTTTGTACATAAACCCTTTAGGGAAGGAGTGCAAAGAACTTCACTTCATTTATGACATTAACACAGATATATGAGGGGCGCCTGGGTGGCTCAGTCAGTTAGGCATCTGACCCTTGATTTCAGCTCAGGTCATGATCTCACAATCTTGAGATTGAGCTCTTGAGATCCGTGCCCAGTGCAGATTCTGCTTAGGATTCTCTCTCTTCCTCTCCCTCTGCCCCTTCTCTGCTCTTATACATGCACTCTCTCTCTCTCTCTCAAAAAAAAAAAAAAAAGTTGTTTGTCATCAATCAGTCAATCAATCAATCAGATATATGCTAAGGGAAATTATAAAACTGTTGTTCTAAGCAAATCACCTGAATTTGCAGTAAGCTTTTCTTTTCTTTACGACAGTGTCAATTTCGTGATTATAACCTGAGAGCATTCAGGTAAGATTACAAATTATTACTGATGTCCATGCTCAAAATGATAAGCACACAAGATATCGCCTAGTACCCCTTCCCTTCTCGGTGGATGTTTGAAGACAGTGTCTTCCATTCTTGCCCCAATTGTTTATTATCCGAATCTGCAAATGCTAATGAACCTGTAATGCCAGAAAGGAAATGAGAAGTACATAACTGACACTGTTTGGAGGGTGAAATTTTGTAATTGCTTTCTCCCCAAATGTCCAGAAATTGAGTTAATGTGTCAATACATCTTTATACCTCATCACCACCACAACTAAATAGTGGACAATGATAAACTGATTGACTAGGCAATGCAGTTTAATATTATAAAATTATATAATTATACTTAATTATAGTATCCTTCAATTCTTGACCATAAGTGATGTACAGGCAAGTTTTTTAAAGTGTTTTTTAAAAATGCATAGGTGAAACATAGAAGACAGTAATGGGTATGCGACTGATCCTAAATAGACAGAATTGCCATTTCCTCACCACAGTGTGTGACTCTTTTATTTTAGTTCTAAAACTACAGACAGAGCCACCGATTAAAAACAGGATGTGGGTGAGTAGTCGTGCCTAAGACTTGCTGGACTAGACATGAGCTAAGATAGTGGTTCTAAAACAGCAGTCTTCAGACAAGTGCTGGCTTGTTGCATAAGAACCACCTGGGAAACTTGTAAAATGCAGGCATCAGATCCCAGAAAGTCTGTCAAATCAGTCTGGGTGGGGTCCAGGAATCTTCCTTTTAAGCAAGCTCCCCGACAGATTCTTACACAAATAGTCAAGGAACCATAGAAACACTGTTCTATGCTCATGATTTCTCTGCCAGCTCTCTTATTGGTAAAGGGTTGAACTCTGAGTGATAAGAGAAAAAGGATAAGAAAGTTATGAAAACTATTGAAAATTACATGTCTTAATTTATTATATATTTTTTAATGTTTATTTATTTTTGAGAGAGAGAGAGAGAGAGACCAAGTGCACGTGGGGGAAGGACAGAGAGAGAGGGAGACACGGAATCTGAAACAGGCTCCAGGCTCTGAGCGGTCAGCACTCATGAACTCATGAGTCGAACTCAGCGGTCGAACTCATGAACCGTGAAATCATGACCTGAGCTGAAATCAAGAGTCTGACCCTCAACCAACTGAGCCACCCAGGTGCCCTTCCCTCATTTTCAACACGGAATGATTTTGACTCTTACTTGACTGAAATGGAAGCCATCTGAAAAGAATATCCTCAATTCTTTTACCCCCAGTGGTGTCTGTGTCACTTTCCCTCTGGCCCTGTTTCTGAGAAAAGGTACTGACTGATGTGAATCCGTTTTTCCCATGTCCCACATCTTTCGTACTTAGCCACCGATTTCTTCCATCAGGCCTATAAATGTTTGCCATCTTTCTTTATTCTGAATTTAATACTTAAGTCTGCTTTACCAACATGAAAAGTAAAAAGAAGGTCATATGTCTTCAATATTGAAATAAATTTTGTGATCCTCGGATTTGCTCAACTTAGCATGAGCAAACTATCATTCATGGGTCCTATTCTATCTTCCTTTCCTAATTCCCTGAGAACCTTGGGACTTTACTTGGTTGTGCTTCCAAACTTCCTGAAAAGAAAAATGGAGACTGTGAGAAGTTACTTGGCAGCCCAGGTTCACTTACTGTTCTTTCTGTTTGTGTCACAAAATGTCATCAATGAAATCCTGCTCTCCAGAGTGTAGGGCACTGATTGGTATTTTTCCTGGTCCCAAGGCTTCAGTATCTTGGGATTTTTTGGAAAGAGGACAGTCTAGATCATCTGGTATTTAATTCAGCCAAGAGAACGTGAGCTCTCAAGATGGCAGTTCTTTCAATTTCTCATGCTTAGTCTTTTGGATTCAGGACCCCTTTCATGATGGGATGGCTGAATTGGAAGGAATTATTCTAATTTTCACATGGGAGCAACCCCTCTTTGCATGCCTAGCAGGGTTCTAGTACTGAGCAAAGACCATCTGTTGAGACTACTCCTTCCCTTGTGGTCAATCTCCTTTGTGTCCTTTCCCTGTGAGTGGATCGCATTGAGGACAATCTCAATGCAGTGGAGGTCTTAAATGGCTAATTTTAGAGTCTAAAAAGAGGGATCAGTGTTTTCTTGTCTCACCTACAATAGCGCCCAACTTTGCATGCCAGGGGCAGCTGCAGTTAGCTGATGAAAGGTCCTGTTATTTCTGTAAGACAGTAGATTATATTTAGCTAATTAAGGATCCACTCTAGAAGCTTCCTATTCATAACAAAATCATACTCCAAGATAACTTGTCTCTACTCCTAGACTTAGGGGATCCAGTCATAATTTTACATGTTTTAAATATGTGTGTATATTAAGCCTGGTTTTTCTCAACCTCTTTGTAACACTTGCTCTCTGCAATCAGACTCTCTCCTTTATGAAATACTCTCGTCCTGCCTTCTTGATTATTCCTTTTCTAATTCCTCTTTCACTGACCTAAATGGAACCATTCCTTGAGTTATATCCTCTGCTCTCTGCTTTTCCCTCTCTACCCTTTTCCCTGGGGTTTTCATCCTGTGTCACAACTTAAAATATTACTTGTGTTCCTCAGCCATTTTCTCAAGCCAGAATTCCTTGCTTCTAATATACCTGACCCCCACTCTCCCTGTCTCTCCTAGATATCCTGTATTTCGATTGTATCAAATGGACAGACCTTCCAGCTTCTATAACTACAAAGATTAGGGAGAGTACATACATGAGTGAGTGGTATAGGCAAGATAAAAACAAATCAGCCTCAGTGTCAGGACAGCAGAAAGAGATGGGGACTGTAGAGCTTCTGGCTAGAAGGGCAGCTGCTACTCGGCTCCCGTGAATTGTTTTTCAGGTTTTCTGTTTTTGACTGTCTTGTCCATGGTCATGGTCTCCCCATTTCTAAACATCGACAACTAAATTTTGAACTTGAGAAAACACAGTGCAAGCCAAAGAAAATATATCTGGCAGCCATATTTAGCCTCCTGGAAACCAGTTTGCAATTTCGGACCTAAATCTAGACTGGAAGAAACTCCCTGCACAATCCACACTCCTACCCCCACTCTCTGCCTACTCCCTCTCATCCTACTCGATTGCTAGGTTAATCTCCCCCACCCCTTTTGTTTCTTTTTAAGAGAGAGAGAGATGAGAGAGAGCCAGTGTAAGTGGGGAAGGGGCAGAGGGAGGAAGAGAGAATCCTATGCAGGCTCCATGCTCAGTGTAGAGCCTAACTCGAGACTCAACCCCAGGACCCTGGGATCATGATCTGAGCCGATGTAAGGAGGTGGACCGTGCAACAGACTGAGCCGCCCAGGCGCCCCCTTAGCAGAGCTCTCGATGCTTCCTTCAACACAGTCCCGATTTTCCCATTCAGCTGTATTTCCCCGGCTTCTCTACATGCATCTCATGCCTCTGGACTGCAGAAGAGGCTTTCTTAACAGACTTCTCTGCATAACTGCCTCAACAGACCAACACAAGATCTCCACTCCCGGGTTAATTCACATTCGGTGTGTTCATCTAACTTTCGTTGAGGTTATGCTCTTCAGGCTTTGGTTGTTTGTAATTCCCAAGTGTACTTGCTATTTAAAAATGTTGCTGAGGGGCAGGCACCTGGGTGGCTCAGTCAGTTGAGCATTTGACTCATGGTTTTGGCTTAGGTCATGATCTTACCGTTTGTGACGTGGAATCCCCAGTCTGGCTCTGCACTGACAACACCAAACCTGCTTAGGATTCTCTCTCTCTCCCTCTCTCTCAGCCCCTCCCTTGTTTGTGCTGTCTCTGTCTCTCTCAAAATAAATAAACTTAATTTAAAAAAAAAAAATTGTTACTGAAATTGGGCAGGACAATATAAAACATTGGAAGAAAATAATAAAAGCCTCAAATTCTGCAATTGGTTTGCTTCACAAGTGTCTATGAATTCACCTCGCACTTTAAAGAAATTGGGGCTGGATATTCTAGATAAATGCTTTTTTTTTTTTAATTTTTTTTTCAACGTTTATTTATTTTTGGGACAGAGAGAGACAGAGCATGAACGGGGGAGGGGCAGAGAGAGAGGGAGACACAGAATCGGAAACAGGCTCCAGGCTCTGAGCCATCAGCCCAGAGCCCGACGCGGGGCTCGAACTCACGGACCGCGAGATCGTGACCTGGCTGAAGTCGGACGCTTAACCGACTGCGCCACCCAGGCGCCCCTAGATAAATGCTTTATAAGAGAATGATGCCTTTGGAATTCCAATCAGGAAGTCCATACTCAAAGAAGGGTACTTGGTTTTAGGTTACAATGTTGGTGAATGAATATACACCCGTATCTTTTAGATGAAATCTTCTGGTTTTTATGATCACCTGCTTTAACAAAATTTGTAGATTGATCGAGTGCATGCCAAATTATCTTGGGTTGAATTTGGGATTTTGCACCGCCATTTCACTCCCAAGCTTTCTCGACATTATTGTTTTATTGATGCCGTTCCTTTGATCTACATACAGCTCCCCCCCTCTCCGTTTCTAATTTTCTCAAATTCCATAAATTGTGTGTAAATGGCTCAGATGCCACCCTCCCCGTCACACCACAGATGTGCGAATACACATATGCATTCACATCCACACACGCACCCACAATTTCCCCCTTGATATCTCCTCCTTGATGTGAGCTGTCCATCCTTTACCTTTCCTTGGTCTTTGTGCTTCACTTTCTTAATAGCACTGATTGTATTTTTTTTATATTGTATATAACAGTATGGAATATATCGTCATACATGTTCTTACCTTATGCCGCTAAAAATACTACCTTCTTTGACGGCGGATTTGCTTACTTATTCATTTCTGTGTGTCCCATAGTACCTAGCATTGCCCACGCACGTGCGAAGTTTTGAAGCTGGCTTTGATTCTTGTGCCTCAAAACTCTTCTCTCTCTGACTTGGCACCAAATAATGCTAATGGGCAGGCTCAGCGGGGCCTCAAATGGGTGCTCAAACCTATTGGTAATCAGAGGGTTTGGGATCGATCGTATTTAAATACTCAAGAGACTTAGAATCTGTCTCAGAAATTGTAGGCCAGTTGTAACAAACGAGTGTCTCCCCTTTCTCTGTCATTGGAGGTGACAGATGAACCAGCCCCTGGTAAAAAGATACAGTGAGATTAGAAATGGTATGTTGCCAGACCACTGTCGAGTTCATGTTCATTGCTTTTAACAAAATCCTTGGATTTTAATGTGTGACCGATCATGTTTGCAGTATCTCTGCTGATTTTACAATTTGAAGAATTACACACACACACACACACAAATCCGCGTGCTTTCCCTTTGTGTCATTTATTTGGAGGGTTTTGATTGTTGCTCCTTTAGGGGGGAAATTTAATAAGCAAAAGGATCCACAAGATACTTATTGACCCTCTTGTCTTACAAACAATAAAAAGCTAAATGTTGTGTATGCATCACTAAGCATGGGACACACAAAATTTGGCAGTCATTTTAGAAAGCAAGAGAGACATGTGTGCCCTTTGGGCTCATTTTGGAAACAAATTTTTTTTTAAATGTCAGGTTTCTGAGAGCAAAATCCTCTGTGAGGTGCCAGAAGAAGGAACATGTTTAACACGAGTTAAGCATGGATTAGGAGACTATCCTCAAACGAGAACGTTCATGGGCATCGTTGCTTGGCAATGACAAAATAATTTTTATGCTTTTTGTTTTTTTAGAGAGAGAGAGCACAAGTGGAGAAGGGTGGGGGGGGGAGAGACAGAGACACAGAGAGAGAGAGACAGAGAGAGAGAGGGAGAGACAGAGAGAGAGAGAGACAGAGAGAGAGAGAGTCTTAAGCAGGCTCCACACTCCGCACAGAGCTGGTCCTGGGGCTTGATCCCACGACCCTGGGATCATGACCTGAGCCAAAATCAAGAGTTAGACAACTCAGCCCACTGAGCCACCGAGGCATCTCAAGGCTTTTATTAAATCAAATAAAACATGTTTCCAGTTAATGCCTACTCATGTCCTCAGAGGTATTGTTAATATTTTAGTGAGTTTTCTTACAGACCTTTGGGCATGTCTATATGAAATTGTACTGTAAAAAATATAATTTATGTATGAAATTGTAGTTTTTAATATCTAAAAACCGTAAACATCTAATACATTTACCTAAACTGAATTTTACCACATATAATGTTCCACAACTTTATTTTTAAACTTCATCAGATGCATATGTTCTGAACCTTTGATATATGAAAACACCTCTTCTTTGCTTTCTTAGGTGAATGCTCTACTGGTGGGGATTGTGCTTTAGGATGACAGCCTTTTCTCAAGACGGTAATAAATATTTTCTCTCTTTTGCGTTCTCATTTTGCATGTAAACAATCCAAAGCCAGTTTGTTTCCCTTATAAAGTATATTTTGAAATACGTACTCTTGGAATTCTTGGGCACTTATTCTTGGAAAACATTCTCGGATACATTTTGCCTATCAGACCAAGGAGCATCAGTGGTGTCTGTGTGCATTACACGTGTTTAGATTGACCATTCGATCTGAACAATTCGCCTCCTTTTTCACCCAATGATGGCTTACCATTATTTTGTTTCTGTGATTATTGCCTCTGCTCTATCTCTACCTTCTCTTTTTCTTGAATTCCCACTTTTTATAGCTTAACAATCTGCATATTCTGTTCTCCAAATCTTTTCTCTCCCCCCCACCCTGGGTTGCCATCATTTTTCTTCATTTTTTGCTTGATTTATGATGGTCTTCCTTCATAAATCATGGTCTACTTTTCTTTTTGGTACATCGAGTTATTTTTGTAAAACTCAGAATCAAGTTCTTAATATCTGGAACGTTTTAGCATTGAATTATATCACCTTGAAATTACCAATTATGTTTCTAAATATTCTCTTCTAATTAGTATACTCACTCTATCCTAGTAAGAGTCCCTTGTTCACTGTGATGGCCCCTGCACATGCTAATGATTCCTGGTTTTCTTATTCCTTGTCTATGTTGCAGGTACTCAATCACCCCCACCCACCCCATTCTTCCTATCCCATCTGAGGTTGAGGATTATCCCAAATTTTTGGTACTGGCCAGAAGTCTTCTCTGAATCACCTTCATTTTCCTTATTGTAGCTCTGGGACCTACCAATCAGTCTAAGGATTGAATCAAGGAGTGTTTCCTCTTTTCTCTCTTCTCCTGGTGAGTTTCTGAAAGATAGGCATGATCTATTCCTTGGAAACTTCGTAGTATTCAACTGTAAAGTCATCTGGGCCTGCTATTTACTTCTCAAGAAGATCTGCACATTTTTACTTGACTTTATACACTAATTATAGGATTATTCAAAAATTCTGTTTCAGGCTGCCTGGGTGGCTCAGTCAGTTAAGGGTCCGACTTCAGCTCATGATCTCACGGTTTGTGAGTCAAGCCCTGTGTCAGGCTCTGTGCTAACAGCTCAGAGCCTGGAGCCTGCTTCGGATTCTGTGTCTCCCCCTCTCTCTGTCGCTCCCCCATTCATACTGTTTCTAGCTCTCATACATATATAAAAACTTTAAAAAAATTAAAAAGATAGTTCTGTTTCTTCTTGAGTGATTTTTAATAACTTACATACTTCTAAGACTGCTCATGTCATGTAAGTTTTGAAAGCTTTTAGCATAATATTCTGCATGGTATCATTTTATTTTATTTTTTTGTTTTTGTTTTTAATTTTTTTTTAACGTTTATTTATTTTTTGAGACAGAGAGAGAGACAGAGCATGAACGGGGGAGGGGCAGAGAGAGGGGCAGACACAGAATTGGAAGCAGGCTCCAGGCTCTGGGCCATCAGCCCAGAGCCCGACGTGGGGCTCGAACTCACGGACCGCGAGATCGTTACCTGAGCTGAAGTCGGACGCTTAACCGACTGAGCCACCCAGGCGCCCCTTGATTTTCTTTTTAATCTTCATTAACTATTTAGTTATGCTATCTTTAAAAATCCTAACGTTTGTTTGTCTCTTCTCACTTTCCCCTTTCAGTTTTGGCTGAGGCTTGTCTATTTCAGCAGTCTTTAAAGTATACATGTTATCTTTGTTGTACTTACTATATTTTGTCTTTTACTGATTTTTGCTTTCAAAATTTTCTCCCCTCTACTACTTTCTTCAAATTTAGTCTACTGTTACGTATCTAATTTTTTAGAATGGATTTGCGCTTTTTAAAGTAATTATTTAAGGCTATACATCTCTTTCTAATTACTAGTTTGGATGGATCCCATGGGTTTTGACAAACATTGGATGTGTATTTTTTTATTGTTTTGTTCTAAATATCTTAAATTTGCATTATGAATACTTATTTTGCAAATGAGCTATATAGAACTGTGGCTTTTTTTTTAGAATTGTATTTTATATTTCTAAAAGTATGGGATACTTTAACTTTTGTGTTATTTTTAAAAAAAAAAATTTAATCTTTATTTATTCTTGAGAGAGAGACAGGGTGTGAGCAGGGGAGGAGCATAGACAGAGGGAGACACAGAATCTGAAGCAGGCTCCGGGCTCTGAGCTGTCAGCACAGAGCATGATGTGGGGCTCGAACTCACGAACCTTGAGATTGTGACCTGAGCCAAAGTCAGACTCTCAACCGACTGAGCCACTGAGGCACCCCTACTTTTGTGTTATTGAATCCCTTAATTACACTGCAGGTAATATAGTTTGTATAATAATTATTGTTTATGATTAGCTGGGATTTGCTTTTAGCTTGTTACATGGTCGCCTTTTTTGTTGTTGTTCCATGTGCATTTGAGCAGATGTGTATTCTCTAATATCTGGATGCCAAATCAATACAATTCAATTTTTTATACTTGGCCATTAAATGGAGACAGATGTTTAGAAATCTTTCACTTTTTGTTAGATTTGTCAACGTCTCATGTTTAAATAAAATTTTGCTTTCCATATTTTGGAGTTATTTTATGGGTGTATAAGTGTCTAGAATTATATTTTTCTGATTACTGGAAACTTCTTTTTGTTTAATGTTTATTTATTTTTGACAGAGAGAGAGAGAGAGTGAGAGAGAGAGAGAGAGAGTGAGAGAGAGAGGCATAGAGCAAGGGGGACACAGAATCCAAAGCAGGCTCCAGGCTCTAAGCTGTCAGCACAGAGCCCTACACGGACAGGGCTTGAACCCCTGAACCGTGAGATCACGACCTGAGCCAAAGTCAGATGCCCAACCGACTGAGCCACCCAGGTGCCCCTGGAAACTTCTATCACTATGTAGGGATGTCTTTGTCTCTAATACTTTTTGGACTAAAGTCCATATTTCTAATATAAAATAGATATTACGGAGTTTTTTTGTTGCAGTTCTTGATTTGGCATATCATTTTCCATGTTCTTAACACATTTGGATCTTTATTTTGTAACTGTGTCTTTTGTAAACATAACATAGCCAGATTTTTAAAAGTTCATCCTTAAAAAAAATCTATCTTTTATTTGGAACATTTAGTTTTATTTTATTTGTTTTGGTTATTTACTTTATTAGTATGTGTTCTAGTATCTTATATTGTGCTATTGACTTGTTTGTTTCTATGCTTTTAAAAATTCTCCTTTCAAAAACATAGATACATAAAAATAAATAAAAAATAAAAATTCTGCTTTTTAAATGAATGTATTTTGCTTTTGCTTTTCATCCCATTAGGTTGGATTTGAAGGCATACATTTCCAGTTTGTTCTTTCAATGGACATGCTTGAACTTGTACCATGTGCATTTAATAATCTAGCAAGGTCTGAAGTTAGTCGACACAGTTAACCTCTTCTTTTGAAGAAAGCAAAGATACTGCCCATTAACTGTGATCACCCTTCTCTTGAATTGTATGCTATTGTTTTCCAGTATTTCAATTCTTTCTTCCAACCATACAAATATGATAATAATGATTATTTTGTAAATATTTATTACTCTCATCCTTATTAATTTCTTACCATTCCTTCTTGTATCTCAGATAGTGCTTCTGACATCATTTTCTTTCTCCCCAATATTGATCTTTTCAGTGAGAGTCTAATGGTGAACTTACATTTCTTAATGTAAGAAAATCTTTATTTCACATTTTTTGAAATAAAAATTTGCCAGATTCATGATTATAGGCACATAGCAGTTTCTCTCAAAACATTGAAGATTTTATTTTACAATTTTCCTTATTCAATTTTTGCTCTTGAGAAATCTGCTCTTAATTTATTATCTTTGCTAGTTTTTTTTTAGTGAATAATTATAATGTCCTCTTTTTATTTTCAATAATATACCTTTTCACTACAATATGTCTAGGTGTTAATTTCTTTTGTTTACCCTGAATGGCATATTATATTTTGATTTCGTTGCCTAAGGCCGCTTATCTTGCAAGTCAGGGAATTTTTCAGCTGTATCTCTTGAATATCACCTCTCCTTCATTCTTTCTATCCTCCCCCTCCACATTTTGAATTTGATGTGTGCTAGAAAATCCTATTCTATACGTCTGTGTTTTCATGTAGCTTTTGCATATTTCATCTCCTAGTTTCACTTTGTTTTCATCTTGATTTCTTCATAATTACTTAATTCTTGATAATTTCTTCACACGGTCCTTTCATCTCTGCTTAATCTCCTATTTAATCCATCCACTAAATGTTTAATTTCAATGCTTCCATTCTCTAAATGTCCTACCTGGTTCTTTTTCAAATTTTCATCATTACTTTTTTGTCCTTGTGCATTGAAAGAAAAGTCAATCTTTTATTTTTAAAAATACTTAATACATAGCTGTTTTATATTCTGTATCTGATAGCTCCAATATCTGAAGACTTTAATAATACTATGTGTTACTTCTGGTGACTTTTACATAGGGTCACATGTTTTTATGGTGTTTTTTGTTTGTTTGTTTTGTTTTATTTGTTTCTTGAGAGAGAGAGCGTGTGCATGTGCACACCTGAGCGGGGAGGGGCTGAGAGAGAGAGGGGGAGAGAGAGAGAGAGAGAGAGAGAGAGAGAGAGAGAGAGACTCCCAAGCAGGCTCCATGCTGTCAGCACAGAGCCCCACGAAGAGCTTGAACTCACAAATCATGAAAGCATGACCTGTGCCAAAATTAAGAGTTGGTCACTTAGACAATTGAGCCACCCAGGCGCCCCGTATGGTGTGTCCTTGATCACTGTAGCTCTTCACCAAATCCCTTTTAAGAATTCATAACCCCTTGATTATGAATATGCTTATAATCCCTTTAAGCATAGAGCAGGATAGTTTAATGGTTTTCTATTTCTTAGTGTATTATCTTATTTTCTTCTCCTTTTGTTCATTTACAAAGGTTTTTGTAGCTTCTGGTTGAGGGTCTCATGTTGGACTCTTTATGTTTGTTACTATTCTTGAATGAAGAAATTAATGTTACCAGCCCTTAGATTAAGAGCAGTGTGGAACACACTAATGGCTTGAGTCAGAGCCATGGACACCGTCAGATTGGGAATGGTGCCTCACTAGTCCTCATCAACTCAAAATTGTTTATTGACCTTGTTGCATGGTTCTTTTGGGGGTGAGCAGGTGAACTAGTCTGAGGTCATCTTGGGTTTCAACAGAGCCTCTTGGCTTACTGTGGTTTTAGAAGTGATCACTCTGGATTTATTTCTGCTCAGTTGCATTCATCTTTAACTACAAATCTGGTCTTTGTTCTCTTTATTGTTCTTCTTCTCATGTTACCTCCAGATGGATTTTTTGAAGTCAAAACTTTTTGAGCCTCGGTATCAATTACTTCTATGCTATTTGCATAGTGTTGATGTTGACTCTCTTAGGGCCATTCCCCAAGTCTTTTGTGGACTGCCATGCCTTTATTCCTTCTTATTTTATTTAAAATGTCATTGGAAACATCGTTATCAATTCTTTGGCTTACTTTAAATATGTATGTTTATAGCTTTTGCCTTCATTTTGGTCAACATTGTACAGAAATTGGTAGATTTTGTGAATATGGTCCCATGATTTTTTGTTTCTATGTTTGTTTGTTTTATAACTCTTTTCTGAACTTGTAATGCTCTTCCCCATTTAAAAAGTTTTTGACAGTTTTCATAGATGCCAAGGAAAAATATAGAATAAATATGCCTTTAATCTAATATTTTCCAGAAATTCCAAATCAAACAATTTTAGAAGGATAGGCTATATGTAAAGTCTGTTTCTTTTTTAATGTAAGTCTTCAGGATAGTCCTTTGATGTGGTGTAAAATGAGATGCCATCTAAGGTGGCCAACCTGAATGGGAAAGTTAGAGAAAAAGTGCATACGCTATTAACTTCTTAGAAAACATTTTTAGGAGGGTCTCTTTCCCATGTTACTTTGATCATAAAGAAATGGCACCTTGCATTCCCGTTTCCATACACCAGAGTCTTATAAATATTTTGGATCACAAAACAGTATAGGGGCTTTCACTTATAGCTTCCTTTCTCCATAGAAATTGGACACTAGTTCACATGGACAGTGGGATTGGAACCAAAGGACAAATCCAAGTAGGATTAACCTCCAACAACTGTAGCATTTTAACAGTGTGTGATCAGATTGAGTTCTTTCCAGAAAGGTTCACTCTCGTTACTGTAACTTGGTTCTACATGGACCTCAAGAAACACACAAAGATATTTAGATAGAGTTTAGCATTTCTATTCAAAGAACATTGTTGGGTAGAATTAAAATTTCTGTTAGCGTTTATCTAATGCTTACTATATGCTCTAGAATTTTTCAAACTCTTATCTGTACTTTATGTCATATCTATTCATCTTACTTTGAGAGCCAGTTATATTATTGTTCCCATTTTTCAAAAGAGGAGATTGTGGAACAGTGAGGTTGTATGTCTTGCCCAAGAGTGTAAAATGTAAAATGTGACTTTAATCAACTTTTACGATGATCAACTTTACAATCAACTTTTACATGACGGAGACTTTGGGTTTGTAGGCGCATAGCTCTGGAATCAAATCTTGCCACTACTTGTTGCTAGCTTTGTAATGTCAGGCAAGACAAAAACTTACCTCCTTCAAGCCTGTTTCGCCATAACGCGAAGATAATAGTAGTGTCTACCTGTAGAGATCTGTAAGAATTAAATGGGATAAGTTATATATAAAGTTTAGCACATACTAAGCTCTCAATAAATGTGAGCTACAGAGACGGTAACTAATTATTACCTCTACTGAAAGCAAGAGGTTACCTCACAGGAGAGAATTCCTGCAAAACAATCTGACAATCGGAGTTCACTGAAATTTGTCCTAATAATACTTTACAAGAGGAGAAGAAAATGGATTGTGTTGTTTATAAATTCACTTAAAATAGGAATCCCAACATGAGACTTTACAGGCTCTTAAGGAAAACAAGGACAAATTATCAGACTGTATCCCATATCATACTGCTCCTTTTGAAGAATTCATTCCCATAAACTATGGGTAAATACCAGGAGGCCATGTAAATGGAAATGTTTCAGTGGAGGCTTCATGACATGTACTGGTGTTACCGAACAGTGCAATGAAGTAGTCAAGAGCTAGGACTTTGGAGTCAGATGCTGGTATCCTCTGTCTAAAAATTATATGATCTTGGCCTACTTTGTTAACTTTATTCTTATTTTCATAATATAATGTATTGTCAAATTGGCTTACATACAACACCCAGTGCTCATCCCAAGTGTCCTCCTCAATGCCCATCGTCCATTTTCCCCTCTCCTCCAGCCCCCCATCCACCCTCAGTTTGTTCTCTGTATTTAAGAGTCTCTTGTGGTTTACCTCCCTCCCTCTCTGTTTGTGACTATTTTTCCCCCTTCCCTTCCCCCATGGACTTTTGTTAAGATCCACATATGAAATCATGCCATTTGCTGCAATGTGGATGGAACTGGAAGGTATTATGTTGAGGGAAATAAGTCAATCAGAGAAGGACAGATATCATATGTCTTTACTTTGTTAACTTTAAAATGGATGCCAAGGGGTACCTGGTTGGCTCAGGCAGGTAAGTGTCTGACTCTTGATTTTGGCTCAGGTCATGATCCCAGGGTTGTGGGATCGAACCCTGCATTGAGGGCATGGAGGCTGCTTGGGATTCTCTCCCTCTCTCTGTATCTGCCCCTCCCCTACTCGTTGTCTCTCTCTCTCTCTCTCTCTGTCTCTCTGTCTCTCTCTCTCTCTCTCTCAAAGTAAGTAAATAAGCTTCGAAAAACAAAGAAGCTTTCAGCCTAGTGCCTGATCCACAATAAAGATTCAGTAAATTTAACTATGTTTAAAAACTGTAACACTTCAGTTTCTATCTTCCCAACCCTTTTAAAAAGGTGAAAGGGCAGGGGCGCCTGGGTGGCTTGGTCGGTTAAGCGTTTGCCCTCAAACATCCGACTTCTGCTCACGTCATGATCTCGTGATTCGTGAGTTTGAGCCCCTGGTCAGGCTTGGTGCTGACAGCTCGGAGCCTGGAGCCTGCTTTCAGATTCTGTGTCTCCCTGTCTCTCTGTCCTTCCCCTACTCATGCTCTGTATCTCTGTCTCTCAAAAATAAATGTTAAAAAAAATTTTTTTAAAAAGGTGAAAGTGCAGAAATCTTTTTCGTTGGTTCTAGAATTTCTTTATTTATGGCTAATCCTACTTGAGTTCTCAGAACTCAGGTCATTATCCAACTAATAAAAGTCACCTTAAATAATTCCACATTTGGTGCTCTTCTCTAGCAGCTCTGATCCCCTCTCTAAAAGTACCACTGAGAGACAAGAAATTGCGTATCTCGTTAGCCTCTTGCTTTAACTTATTTCCTTCATTCCTAAACCTGTAAAAAAAAAAAAAGGCAAGTTTCCCACTGTCTTTTATCCTGAGAGTCTAAGGTAACAGGAAGAAGTGCATTTATATAAAGGGGTGGTTAATTCATTGCCACTAATAAAATCCCTCAGTATACTTACAGAGGAAGATACAGTATATTAAAGGGAAATGAAAATATGGAACTCTTTTAGTTTTCTTATTTCTTGCATTAACGCAGATTTTTTTTTTTTAATTTTTTTTTCAACGTTTTTTATTTATTTTTGGGACAGAGAGAGACAGAGCATGAACGGGGGAGGGGCAGAGAGAGAGGGAGACACAGAATCGGAAACAGGCTCCAGGCTCCGAGCCATCAGCCCAGAGCCTGACCTGGGGCTCCAACTCACGGACCGCGAGATCGTGACCAGGCTGAAGTCGGACGCTTAACCGACTGCGCCACCCAGGCGCCCCAACGCAGATTTCTTTTAAATACAAATTGATATAGTTTTGCTATACTAGTGAAGACACTGTGAATTAGATGTGAATGTGTTTTAGGTATTATATACCATTGGTCAGCTGCTTTTAAGGTGATATCTCATTTATGTCCCCCAATAGCTCCATGAAATTCATTTGGACTCTTAATTTTAGAGTTAAGGACCTCAAGGCTCAGGAAGGTGAAATAACTTGCCCTAGATCACCCGGATGGTAAATAATGGACGCAAACAGGTGTTTCTTACTAGATACCAGTGTTATTGATTGATTGATTGACTGATTGATTGATTTTTGCAAAACCATATGGCCTTCTATAAAGTGACCCCAAAACATGAATTAAGCCTTCATCTTGCTTAAGCATCTCGCTTTTGATATTTTCCCCCAGATTTTTTTTCACCATCCCTATTTATAGTTCTTTTTCCTCCACTGATGGAAAATATTGCTTCTAGAAGAGCAAACTGGTACTAGAAAAAAAGAAAACTTGTTTTATATCACACACAAAAAAATAATGTGTCCCTCCCCTCCAGCCCCATTATCCAATTTACCTTGGCCATTTTACCATTAATAATATATAAATACTTATCTAGTGTAGCAACACCTCCAATTTTAATTCAAGTACCACTTTGTGTTATTTATTCATGTTGACAAAATATCTTCTGTAATTGTTTAAAAAATGAGTTAAGAGAGTTCAGAGCTTTGAACCTTTAAATTTCTTTCTGTCTTTATTCCATGACTAAAAGCAGCTGACTTATTTCCCAGATGCAATGAACTGATAAAACTGGATGTTTACAATTACCTTGAGACTTACAGAAGTAAAGCCTTATAAAATGTTCTACAACCCAAGTCTACTTTCATGACCTTCTTATTGAAATTCCCTTGCATCCTTTATAAGGCTATGGAACTAGGTTTACCGAAATACCAACGGTCACAAAGTTCAAGGAAGAAGTTTTCTATGGGAAACCTTGTGCGATCATATTTGTACTTCAAAGACTTAGCTGGCGATGCGACACTATTCTTCCATTAAGTACAATGGGTCCTGGTCATTATCCCTGTAATACAAATACAGATTGCAGACTTTTTCTCTTGATTGTTACTGTTTACCTCTACAAATACAAAGCCTTGACAGACATAATGTGATTATTTCAAATTCCCATCACAAAGAGTTCAGACCTTTGCATTGCCTGGCAGCCTGACACAGAGTTCTCAGATTAGCCAACAAAGAAGATAAAAAATAAAATAAAATAGATCAAGGAGAAAGGCCTAAACTGCAATGGTTTGCAGCCCTAATTCTCTGCAACATTTTCCTTTCAGCGTTTCAGAAAAGTTGGTTCACTAGACTTGTCTTTCACTAAAGAGAACTAACCTAAAGAATTGGGTTCAGATTTTTTTTCCCCCACTGAGAAATTCATTAGAGGGCTTGTAGATATGCTTCTCTTGAGTAGATTCACTTTAAATTTTTCGATTAACAAAGACACTTTATCCGTCTTGGCCACCTTTTGAACTCACTCCGTTCAAAACCCTCTCGGTTCAAAAGTACACAGAAACTGATGATTAGAAATGAACTTTCTTTGTATTCCCCAGGCGTGTGTCAGGCTTCTCCCCTCTCTTTCTTCCATCCTCTTTGCTTTTGCATATTTTTGCACTCTTATTTTGTTTTTTCTTTTCATTGTCCACATCGATGCTGATCAAATTTTGTTCTGTTTTGTTGTTTGCTTTTTATGCTGATGACATTTCATTGAAATTAGATAATAGGGCTGTGTGCTTAAAACAACATTGTGCAAAAATTATAGTCTTTTTTAAAGTTTATTTTACTTATTTTGGTGGGAGCAGCAGAGAAAGAAGGAGAGGGAGGGAGAGAGAGGGAATTCCAAGCAGGCTCCGCTCTGTCAGCGCAGAGCCTGACATGGAGCTTGATGCCACGAACGGTGAGATCATGACCTGAGCCAAAATCAAGAGTCGGAGGCTTAACCAACTGAGCCACCCAGGTGGCCCAAAAGTTATCATCTGGGGTAAAATGTAAAGACAAAGTAGAGTCATCTGTTACTATACAGGAAGGAAGTAGAAAATTCCACAAACTCATAATCTCTGGTCTTCCTACAGTGATCACAGAACCAGAAGGCTCAACCCTTCTATTATGTGACTACTCTTTTTTTTTTCTTTTAATTATTATTATCAGCTTTGAACTCCTACTATGCAATGCACAGACCAGTATAAAATAAACTGGTCCGTGTTATTCAATGTTTCCAAAACGGAAATGATTTCCCTAAGTCCATTCCTATCGCCAATAATCAGAAGAAACTAAACATGTAGCTCTGATGGGTGCCTTGCTAAAGCTCGAATTGCTTCCCATTGAATTTAGATTAAACACAAACCTCTCATCACCGCGCACATGCACACGTGGACTCTGGCTGTTGCCTGTCTCCCTGACCACATCTCCAACCGCATTCTGTTTTCTGTGCTTCAGCAACATTGGCCTCTGTTCCCTGAGCACACCCTGCCCCTGTGGTTCTCTACGCTTTGATGACTTTTCCTTCCAGTGTGCGAGTGGAGGGCTCCTCATCACTTGGTACCTCCCTTCTGAGGGCCCGCCATCTTCTCCTCATCTAAATAGGTTCATCCCTCTTCCTGTTGCTTTTCCTTATTCTGTTTCCCACTTTATTTTCTTTCTAGCATTTCATTCCATCTGGAATTCTCTATTATTTCCTTGTTTACAGTCTGCCTTTCCAAAACAGAATTGACAGTTTACCAGAGAAGACTCATCTGTGTTTTTGACTGCAGTATCCTTAGCCCGGGAAGAAATGCCTTAGCCCGGTGAGGGCTCAATAAATGTTGGTTGACTGAGTGAATATCTCAAGATAATAATGTATTGAGAAAAACAATGCATAGCCTCTCCTACTCTGATGTGAATCCTTTATGAGTTAGCCACAATGGGACGATTGATCTGAAACAAATCTATTGTCATAAACATAAAGATATTTAAATAACCCATCCATTTGTCTTTTTAGTAATCAAAAATTTACTGCAGCTTCCCAGCTTCTCACTGAAATGATTCCCAGAGGCTAAATGTGGGGCATATTAAAATAAACATTTTAAAAAAGGCTGAGATGCGTGTATGACAAAAACCACACAGGAAATCTATATTTAGTGTTAAGTCATGTGATTCTTAATTATTATCTCTGCTTATGCCAGAGAACAATGTGTCATGACAGTCTCTTGGGTATTTCCTCTAGGATTTATTGTCCAGATTGTAACTCAACTTGGTTTGCAGAGATTAATATGAAATATAAACTAATTGGTGGTTCTATACTTTTGAATCATGTAGGAAATCAAACAGCAGACCATGAGGAAGAGAAAGATAAGAATCAAGGCAGAACTACTGGCTGGTTGTAAATTCATCACCTAGAAGGATGCCTGAATTTATTGTGCTCCTTTGAAAATTTCAAATGCCCAGTTTTCTTCTGGGCAGAAAACAGGCACTGTGCATTTGCTTGAAAGAACTTATTTTGCTAACTGGATACTGAGGGAAACAAAATCCTGTGATTTGAATCATTTCCGGGTTATCGGTTAAGGCATTACAGACATTTTTACAACTTATACAGAATTCTCATACTCATAAAATTTGATTCTCACACCCTGAAAGTCAGATCATAGTCTCCATTTTTCAAATTAGGAAACCAAATCTCAAAGATACTGAGATCTACTTAAATTCAGCAAGTAAGAGCCAGGGTGGCTTATGTAAAATAGAAACTTGTGTCCATGTATATTTACAGCTTATTCTCATTTCTCTCTTTTGTCTCACTTGTTAATAAATGTTCTGGATTAGAGACTTCTATTGGAAGACGTAAAATTATGTTCAGTTATGTTTTGTATCAAACATGGTACCAGTAATCCATTATTTCTATAAGACTTAAGATTTAATTTTTCAGTATGAAGAAAAAACAATGGGTTAGAGTTACGCTCTAAGATAGTAGAATATTGGTGTTAGAAGGGACTATACGAAAGGTATTATTTACTCTCTCATACAAAACAGAAGTACCTTCTGGAGCATTCCTCTGAGATGGTGGTATTTGGTGGGCCATCTAATGTGTCTGCCACTTATAGACCCTCTTACGAATGTCTCTCATACAGGTTGTGGTGTTATTATCACATCACCCTGGTCACAACTGGGTAGATCATGGCTGAGTGGCTGTCTCAAAGGCCGCTGTCCGGAGAGATCAGTCTGTAAGGCATTTGTAAGAGAAATCTAACGGTAATGTGCTCCCCTGGATGGTTAGCAGGAAAAATCCAATAAGATGATCTTTCAGGAGGTTTTAAGGTATGTCATAGAGAAAATCACCAGAGAGCACAGATGTCAGAAGCCAAACAACAGAGAAACTAGTGAGGAGAAGCCACCAGGAAGGTTCTCCTGCCTTGAAGTACAGGAAGCCATGAAAGGGAAAGACGTTAGTCGGTTGTGGGGCAGGTCAATGCAGTTACAACAGCAAAGAGGAGAAGCACTGTAGCAAGCATAGTCAATGACTGAAGTTGCTATGGGGTCAACAGAAGAGTTATTTGATAAACAAAGATGCTATTCAATTCTGGACCAGTAAATACACTTTTATTTCCTTTTTGAACATGGCTATGGCATTAAAAAAATATTTTTTTTAATTTTTAATGTTTATTTTTGAGACAGAGAGAGGCAGAGCATGAGCAGGGGAGGGTCAGAGAGAGAGGGAGACACAGAATCTGAAACAGGCTCCAGGCTCCAAGCTGTCAGCACAGAGCCCAACGTGGGGCTCGAACTCACCAACCGTGAGATCATGACCTGAGCTGAAGTCAGACGCTCAACTGACTGAGCCACCCAGGCGCCCCTTAAAAAATATTTTTAATGTTTTTATTATTTGTTTCAACAGAGAGACAGAGCACAAGCAAGGGAGGGGCAGAGAGAGAGGAAGACACAGAATCTGAAGCAGGCTCCAGGCTCTGAGCTGTCAGCACAGAGCCCAACCTGGGGCTCAAACCCACAAACTCTGAGATCATGACCTGAGCTGAAGTTGAACGCTCAACCGACCGAGCCATCCAGGCTCCCTTGGCATTTTTGAAAATTCCTTTTTCACTACAGCTGAATTTTCAGAGTGTATTCCCATTAAGTGAAGTAACTAGAAAAACACCTCTGCTCCTTGGTGACTTTTAAGAGACTAACAAGCTCGATCTTTCATCCGTCCATTTTCTTCTGAGTCATTTTGTTATGTGACAACTAAACTTAATCCCTTATAACTATAAAGTGTTACTCCTCATTCAGGACTCTAGGAAAATACCAAGTAAGTCTATTATCCTTAAGTAAGTCATTATCCTTATCACAATCTGTTAACTATGGGAAGAATGTTAACTACCGAATCTTAGCAACCTCAAACCTACAAATAGTTACATCAATGAAATAGTCCCAGATTACCCAGTAAAGTCATGTGACATAGTTTCCAGAACTTTCAACTTCACTGTCAATGTCTGATCCTCCTTTAATTTGTCAACATTCTATTTCAAGGTTTCATTTATGGCCAGACATATACCTTACTCTCCCTTGATATAGACAGCATCCTCTTATTAAGGTGTCTAAGATTTCATTAACTTTTAGCTTTGTCATCATCTTTGGCTTGTAGTAGTCCTTCTCCTGGGCATTTTAAAATACACTGTTGGCCTGAATTTTGTTCTTATATAATTACACTTTTAAAATATCTAATATGTGATTTAAATTTATCTGTATTAAATTTAGTCTTATTGGTTTAGTTCCATTATAACATTTTGCTGCCTTTTCAAAATGCTTCTAGTAGAACATTCATGTGCTCACAAAGGTGGTAAGTGCACACACACACACACACACACACACACATATTTCCCATCATGTTATAAGTTTGAGAAGTTTTGAATTAAAGAGATATTTAAAAAGTTAAAAAGATTGATCTCTGCATGACCTCTCAGAGTCTAATCTCTAGAAGAGAGAAACAGTATGATCTGCTTTTCAAAAAAATTATGTACCATGGAACTCTTTTTGTAGAATACCTGCCAACGTTTGCGGGAACACAAATATCTTTGTGACTTCAGACATGTTATGAATCTTCCAGAATCATGACCTCATAATGTCTAAAGTAGGAATAATAATATTCACCTCCCAGGTTCTTAATGAATATTGAAGGAGGCGGTGGTTTGACCCATAGAGAAAGCTCAAAGTTTCCTCATGTTTTATTCCCTTCTGTTAAGATTTTTATTTCATGATTTATGATTTTTTCTTGATGTATTGTCACACTTAGTCATCTCGGCCCACAAAAATGTTTAATTTGTCTCCAGTTGTCCAATGGCATTATCAGACTCCTCTAAGACTCTCTATTCTTCACAGTATTCACTTTTGCCTAGAGTTATTTTAGCCTTACAATCAAATATGAAAAAATCCGGTTGAAATTCCACTTTGTTAGCTGGTTTTAATTAAGTTCAATTCAACCGTTGTTTCTGGAGAATGCTTGCCAAGCATGTTGACATGGCCTTCTGTGCCATGTATCATGTTTCATCATATCCCTCTCCATCCTCTTTTTACATCATAGAGTGCAATCACGTTGAGTCCAGGGGCTCTCAGAGTTGCTTTGATGGTCTCGCCCCAACCTCTACATCAGACATGCAGCTCATTCTTATTGACATGAAGAGCTGGTTGCAATAAAGTAATTATTTCAATTAAGAACTCAGCGTGATCTTGGCTGATATTTGCAAAGCCTTTTCAAGGTTCGGTTTCGTTTGGTTTTGTCCCTGTTTTTCCTGTGGTCGAAATTGAAAGAAGAATTAAAGAAATGCGTGAAAATGAGACAGGGACCAAGACCACTTTTGCAACTTCTCTGTTTTGGTGGATCCCCTTTTCATCTAAAAGTACCGCTGCCTCCCCTATCTCACCCCACCCAGGTGTCTGGGGCAGTCTCAGAGAAGGCCACAGCTGCTCCTTCAGCTGTGGTGTGCAGTGACCCAGAAAAGACCAAGGTGGTGAAGGGAAGCAAGCCAGGGCATGGAGAAGATGTGGCCGGGCTAACGCATTTGCTCTAAAATACAACTCTTACTCATTTGGAATGTTAGAATCCATTTTACTTTGTTTTCTCATTGCCCCCTTCTGGTACTAATTAGTCCACAGCAAAATTTATGGTAGGAACTTATGTGTATTGGCAGAACCCTTGAAATTGCTCTGAGTCCACCCTTTTCTCTCCTTTGGGAAGCTGTAGTCCCCAGGCTGGATTACTATGTTGGAGAATTTTATATGTGCACATTACCCTCAGCCCTTCACCTGCCAGGTAGTGGATGCAGGTGATCTGCGTGCTCTGAAGCACACAAGGGAAATCGGCTTACCCACTTTTTCATGCCTCACTCTTTCCTTTACCGTTTCAGAGCAGACTTGCTTCCTCAATCCTAAAGAAGGAAGCTGTGTTAGACCCATAGTTACATCACTATATCAGTCAGGATGCAACCGGAACAATAGAAATCACTGTGGGGGACATAGTGGGCTCCTTATGACTTAGAACACACTGTTTGCACTTCAGAGAGATGTGGAAGTCTGTTCTTATTGAGAACTGAAGAGGGGTGGTAATAAGCTTTCCAATAAATGATAATAATAGTGGGCTCTTAAAAACTGTGGTCCAAGGACTGCCAGAACTTCATAAAAACATTCTTGGTGTAAGAGATCCTGTTGGGGCTTCTTCTAACAATTGGTTTATGAGAAGAACTCAGGGAAGGGTGCACAAATATATACATACACACACACACACACACACACACACACACACTCCATGTACTTCAGGCTACCTCTACATGCCATAAACAGGTGCCAACATGCATTCCTGGTCAGAAAATTTGGGAGTCACAGACTTACATATGGAAGCTTTCAGAAGGAAGCCAGTTGTCCCAAGCTTTGTTTTTCTCTAGGTGAAACTGTGTCTTCTTTGAGAAAGCTGAAGGAATCATAGAATATTTCCCAAAGTTCAGTATACATACATGGGAGGAGTATTATTTGCAGGCTGCTCATGCTTATTCCAAGTGCTGTTGGTCTGTTAGAGATGCTGTTAATGAGCTCCAGACACATGACTTTCTTAAACTTGACAAAGAAACAGTGAAAAGTTATGCATGGTAAACACACACACACACACACACACACACAGAGGGTAAGTAGAAAAATAGAACTTGAACAGAAGCTTGGGATTCTGAATGATGGACCAATTATAAGCATTAGTAAAATGAGGGCGTCCACTTATTGTCTGTTTTCTGCAGAAGGGACAAGGGCATGGTAGCCATCTTTGTTTCTAACCACATGTATATGAACTGACAGCAATAGCATTTGAACAGAAGAGCTGTTTCACCATCAAAAGTTGCCAGAGAGGATACTAAATATCCTCGGAGAGTTGAATTTCTGATCGGACAGATGAGGAAGAATAGTTGCTTCTTAAGGCAAGTGATAAGCTAATATTGGATGCAAGTCAATTGAAATACTTCTTTTAATATTCTAAGACATTCTTAAGATTGACATTATGAATAACACTGTTACGGAGCTGGCTGTCGTAATAGGAAGAGAATGGATTTTGTATTCAGACAGACCTGGATTTTAACCTTGCTCTGCCCTTCACAGTTCCATAACCTTGAGTAACTTATTTAACTTTCCAAGTTCAGGTTTCTTACTCCATAGAAAACAGCCAGCAAGATTACTTCACTGGGCTGTTGGGAGGATGATGGGAGAAATTAAGGGCAAAATGGAGGTTGGTCTTTCACAAAGTAGTTAAACCAGATTCCTACCGGAGGGCAGATGGGAGTCTGGTGGAAAGCTTGTTATCGGCGAGCAGTCAGCCAGCCCAATATTCAAAGGATTCAGAAATCTAGGCTCCAATGAACAACCTAGCATGCCAGACAAATGTCAGAATTTTGGATTCTAGCCAATTATGTTATTTTGGCAGTCATCCATGTCACTTTTTTTATTAAGGGCCTTAAGACCAAGAGTCAGAAATAAAAGGAAAAGCAAAGTACTAGTTGAGAAGATTATATAGGCTTAAAGAAGAAGCCAGTCAAATGGAGTTGGTGTGAACCCTACTGCCCTGGCTTCAAGGGCAGCGAATTTTAAATCCACCTTGGGCTGGCCTTCCTCTGCAGCTTTTGGATTTCCTTTTAGATATTCTAATGACAAATAATGCTTCTCATGAATATTTAAATATCTTCCATGATGAGGTTCTGGAAACATTTTGCATTTCTTTTTGGCTTAGGACTTTGAGCAACCTTCTTTGTGATTAGAATGTAGAAGAGTTATTTCCCTTTTCCTATTGGTTATTTGGAATTCAGGTATTTCAGACATTAAAATGTCAGGATCCCACAGAGAGTATGGATATGGATGAGATCCCTGAAGAGTAACATCAAAGGTCTTACCTTACCTGTTGATAAAGGCTCTCTTTATAAGATATGTGTTGTCATGGTGATGGGGGTAGAGACCGAGTTGGAAAGGAATTAGAGAAGACAGTATAGCATGGTAACCAAAGGCTTAGCATATCTAAATTATGGAGAAAGTACACTTCCTTGAGCTAGTCTTAGACATCACACACACTGCTTACAGGCTACTGGCTCACGATATGACATCAACAAATAGCTGAAGAAATGGTTTCTTTCTTCTCTACTTTATCTGAGCTATAACTTCAAATTTGAGAGAGTGGAAGTTAGGTGTGGAAATTGTTCTGGTAGTTAACATCTGAGAAGAGCAGGAGGATTCCTATCTTAAACAAATTTTCTTGATACGTCTAAATGTCAACTCAAACATTTGAATATTTAGTTAGCAACAATTGTGCATTCAACGCTCAGATGGTTACTGCAGGTCATGCAAAGGAGGCAGGATATTACCCTCAACTTAAAGGAGATAAAATCAGGTGTCACATGCAAATTGTATTTTCATTATTTATTGATGAATCCTTTTAAAATTCTGCGGAGGAAGCTTTGAGAGTCAGTCTTAGGAATTTGTGCCAAGCACCAAAGAACTAGTTTCTTTTATTAATAAGAAACAACTTGATAATAAGAATATAACTTCATTGGCTGGGGGCGCCTGGGTGGCTCAGTTGGTTGAGCGTCTGGCTTTGGCTCAGGCCATGATCTCGCAGTCTGTGGGTTCGAGCCCTGCGTCAGGCTCTGTGCTGACTGCTCAGAGCCTGGAGCCTGCTTCATATTCTGTGTCTCCCTCCCTCTCTGCCCCTCCCCCGCTCATGCTCTGTCTCTCTCTCTGTCAAAAATAAATAAACATTAAAAAAAAAAAGAATATATCTTCATTGGCAATGCTAGTATAATACATTTAAAAATGTGTACATTGAATTATAGACTATTTCCACAGTCTTTTATAACTAAGTTCATGATTTTTGCCAAAGCTCAACTCACCTGTACTAGTTTTCACTTGTTATTTAAAATAAATCAATTAAAAAGTTTTAAATTACTTTATTTGAAAAAGAAATGGGAAATTGAAAACAAATATTGCTTGGCATAAATAGAAGGCAATGGTAAAAAGAAATAAAATTAAAACAAAATAATGTAATCAAATCGTAGATAAATGCCGTTGCCTGCTGAAGAAAGGCCTTTGACCTAGTTTCTCTCTGTTTAAAAGGGAGATTAACAAGTGCTAGAAAGGTGTGAAACCGTACTCACACTGAACGCAGACTTTCTTCTTTACATAATTAGAAGGACTAAAGAGAACTGAAATAATTTTCTTACTATGTGACTTAATGCTATTTAGTACACATCCAACAGCTGTGTAAAGCATCATGTTCCAAACTTTGGAATTCACTGTCTTGAGGCACTAAGGTCAAGTTCATGTAGTTTGTTTTATTTACCCTTAACCTTCTGAGGTTGGCACTAACAGCATATTCACTTATTTATTTATTTTAAGTTTTGTTAATTCTTTTGAGAGAAAGAGAGAAAACATGCATGCAAGCGGGAGAGGGGCAGAGAGAGAAGGAGAGAGAAAACCCCAAGTAGGCTCTGTGCTGTCAGTTTGAGGAGGGGCTCAAACGTAAGGAACTGAACCATTAGGTCATGACCTAAGCCAAAACCAAGAGTCAGACGTTTAACTGACTGAGCTGCCCAGGCTTCCCGGCATATTCATTCATTAACCCAATTTTAGAGATGTAGAAGCAAAGGCACAAGAAGTTACAAGGTCCCTTCTATGTTTAGTCAGTGGTGGACAGCAGACAAACCCAGAGTTTTGAAAAACAAAGCCGTTTCCATTATAAGATCATGTATTGTATTATGGTATGCACTATGCAACAAATATTTCCAGCTCTTTTTTATTCTACACCCCCCCCTGCTTTATTGAGATATAATTGACTTACAACACAGTGCAAGTTTATAGTGTACAATCTGTTGATTTGATACACATATATATTGTGAAATGTGAAATGATTACCATAATAGCATTAGCTAACACCTGCATCGTGTCACATAATTACCTTTTTTTGTGACGGGAAAATTCAAGATTTACTCTCTTAGCAACTTTCAAGTATATAATACAGTATTATTTACTATAATCACCATGCGGTACAATAGATCCCCAGAACTTATTCATCTTGTAACTAGAAGTTTGAACTTTTTTTTTATGTTTATTCATTTTTGAAAGACAGACAGACAGAGTGCAAACAGGGGAGGGACAGAGAGAGAGAGACAGAATCCAAAGCAGGCCCCAGGCTCTGAGCTGTCAGCACAGAACCTGATGCGGCGTTTGAACCCACGAACCACAAGATCATGACCTGAGCCGAAACCAGAAGCCTCAACCAACTGAGACACCCAGGCGCCCCGGAAGTTTGAACTTTTTAACCAACATCTCCCCATTTTTCCCACCCCACAGCCCTGGGGAACCACCATTTTACTCTGTTTCCATGAGTTCAGCTCTTTAAAGATTCCACATATAAGTGATAGAATACAATATTTGCCTTTCTCTGACATTTCATTGAGCTCTTTTATTAATAAATATCCCATATAAGTAACATAGAAATTAGCAAAATTTTTTTAATCAAGAAACAGGAAACTGAGCTTTCTTTTATCAATACCTTAATGATAGGCATTTTATTAACTAGAGAGATATTCAACCTCTGCTAGTGATTTGTTTCAAGAGGGATATAGACTGGAAGTGAGCTTTATTCATCTGCATTTGTATATAGTGTAATAAATGTATGGAGAAAGAAGAGAATTGATATGGGTGGCAATAGAGAAATCGTATTAGACTTCTCCAATTGACCTTAGATTTACAACAATGGAAACAAGGGCTCCTAATATTAAAAAATATATATATAAGGTGACAACAGAGGGGAAAGCAAAGTTCTGAAGATCAGATTTAGAAAGGCTCAGGTCCAAAATGGGTTGCAACTTATGATAAAACCAAAAACGATCAAAAGATCTTAGCTGCAGGGCGCCTGGGTGGCTCAGTCAGTTGAGCTTCGGGCTTTGGCTCAGGTCATGATCTCGCGGTCTGTGGGTTTGAGCCCCGTGTCCAGCTCTGTGCTGACAGCTCAGAGCCTGGAGCCTGTTTCAGATTCTTTGTCTCCCTCTCTCTCTGCTCCTCCCCCACTCAAGCTCTGTCTCTCTCTCTCTCTGTCAAAAATGAATAAACATTAAAAAAAAATCTTAGTTTCATTTAGGACAGGAATAAGATCATCATAAGAACAGACTCAGGAATACGGCAGTATTTCACCATTAGGGTATGAGGCCAATGGCTGACATAATGGAGTAGAACCTTTAATTCCTATTTTGCTGTGTCTTTTTCTGTGAAAGAGACTGACTTCTACACTGGACTATGCAGAGTAAGCATTAGTATGGAAGAATAAAGATAAAGATGAGATAAATGGTATAAGATGATCCTGCTGCTAAAAATGAGCTCAACTTTTCTGCTGTGGGAAAACCAAACCCCAGAGTACAATATCCTAGGGTGCAAATGAGGAGAGTAATATATGAAGAAATTTTAAGGATAAAGCGGGAAATGGAAGATAAGAAAATGCAAATGTAGATTCAAATTTTAAAAAGAGGAACAAAAAAATGTATTCTGCCATTCCAAATTAGTGAACTTTAAATTAATGTTGGGCAAGGTTCCAGAATGAATTATTAAAGAGATGATTCATAAAATCCTAGAAGAGGATCCAACAAAAGTTCACTATGATCAACTTATGACAGAATTCATCATTTTGTTTTTTAGCAAAAAACATTGCCTGTTTTATATCTGATATTCCACAGGCATATTGGAATTTTTTCATAAAGTTTCTGGGGAAAGGATGAAAAAGTATGTATTTAAAGCAACCTATTGCAAGATGGTTCACATATGTCCAAACAAGGGATGCTTAACAGAATGATGTCATTCAAAGAGGATTTTTAATGTTGCCTCCCAGGATCTGTGCCTGTTTAACATTTTGTGCAGGACAGGTCTGCTGGTGATGAATTCACTTAGTTTTTGTTTGTCTGAGAGAGTCTTTATTTCTCCTTCGCTTTAAAAAAAAATTTAATGTTTATTTATTTTTGAGAGAGAGAGAGCAAGAGAGTGAATGGTCAAGGGGCAGAGAGAGAGGAAGACACAGAATCTGAAGCAGGCTTCAGGCTCTGAGCTGTCAGAGCAGAGGGCTCAAATTCTTGGACCGCGAGATCATGACCTGAGCCAAAGTCAGATGCTTAGCTGTCTGAGCCACCCAGGAGCCCCATATTTCTCCTTCACTTTTAAAGGATAATTTCACAGGAGATCTAGGTTGGTGGATTTATTATTGTTTTTTCTTTCAGCAATCTATTTCATTCTACTCTCTTCTTGCTTGCATCGGTTGTGATGAGAAGTCTGCTGTCATTCTTATTCTTGTTCCTCTACAGATGCACTCCCCCTCCCCCAGCTTTTGTCATGATTTTCCTTTTTTGTTTGGTTTTCTGCAGTTTGAATATGATATGACCAGGTGTTTCTTTTGTTTATATCATTTATCCGGCTTGGTATTCTCTGATCTCCCTGGATCTGTGGTTTAGGGTCTATCATTAATTTGGAAAATTTGTGGCCATTTTTACTTCAGATATTTCTTCTGCTCCATTCCCGTTCTCCTGATAGTTGAACTATACATATATTATGACTTTTGAAATTGTTCCATAGTTCTTAGATGTTGTGCTATTTTTTTTTTCCTCATCATTTTTTCTCTTTACATTTCAGTTTAGGAAGTCACTGTTGACCTATCTTTAAGTTTGTTGATTTTTTCCCCAGCTTTAGTGGGTCTACTAATGAACCAATCAAAGGCATTCTTCATTTCTGTTACAGGGTTCTTTAAGTATTTCCTTTTGATTTTTGTTTGATTCCTTTTGTCTTCTTGCATTGTTCATCTGTTCTTGCATGTTGCATACTTTTTCCATTAAGGCCCCTAACATATTAACCATAGAAATTATATTATAAAATCCCTTTCTGATTTTCAATACCATTTCAATATCAATGACATATTAAGTCTGGTTCTAATGGTTGCTTTCTCTGTCCTGACTATGTTTTTTGTTTTCTTTTTGTAATTTTTTTTGGGGGGAGGCAGTCAGACAGGTAAATAGGTAATAGGCTTTTTCTGTAAGGATTTATGTGAATCTGGCTACAAACTGGGCTATGCTTAATGTTCACTAAAGCTTCAGGTGCCAGAGGCTTCAAATCCTTTCTTAAAGGTCTCCTCTTTTGATTTGGGCTTCCCCATGCACTTTTCTTCAGAGATACTCTGTGTCTTGCAACTCCTTCATCTGTAATCCTCTGTTATCATACCAGAGCCCCATTGCTGTGGTGGGAAGGTATAGGGGAGGGAAAACATTCAATAATTTTATGATTAAATCTCAGTCTTTTCTTTGAGGGGGTACTGTTTCTCTGGGCTGTCACAACTGTTTCTTCAGTGGCATCACTTTTTAATTTATCCCTTAAAATTAACTGGTACAGTGAGGTGAGAGGGGGATGGGCAGGGGGAATGGCCTCATTCAGCTGGAATAAGGCTCAGGGAAAGACTCCCCCCCTTTCCGTGGGTAGGCCTTTGTTATGGAGAAGACTACAAGATATTTCACAATGACGATTTTTCCCCTTTTTCCTCCAGAGCCAATGGAAAATCTCTCTCAGATCTTCATCATGAGAACCTGGCTGGGTTTCTGGAGGTAGCACTAAAAAATATGTGGGGCCGCTCCTAAGACTACAGCCCCAGGAGTTTTTCCTCTCACACTAATCCTGACTTAGCCTCTAGCAATTTATCAGACCTACTCTATAAATGTTCCTAATGGCTTATGGTCCCAGTGCCTTCTGTTCTAAGTAAACACTTATAGACTTTGTCTCTCCAGATTACAGAGTAATGTTTTGTTCTGAAACCTGAGTTCTCTGATGGGTACAAGAAAAGTCACTGAGTTTTAGTTTAACCAGATATTTTAACCAGAAGGATGGAAATGATGGCTTCCAACTTCATTACGTTGAGGCTGAAAGTGAGGGTCCCAATTCTTCTGTTTAACATCTGTAATTCTTTGTTTGAAGATTTAGAGACTATGGTCAGCTAGTCTGAGGATGAATTATACCAGGAGGAACAGTGACTCTACAGGATGACGGAGTTGTGATACTGACAATCTGAACCCATAGCATAAATTTAACTAAATATAATATAGGAGGGATAAAATTAAGTTTTTGGCCTTGGGTTCAGAACACATTTTCCAATGGTGGGAAAGGTGAATGGGTCCTTAACAATGACATGAAAATAATATGGGGCTCTGAGTCACCATTTAGATTACCATGACTCAAAAGTGGGGATCAGTTTAAAAAATAATTAAAGCATTGGTTCACTAACGTGTTTTGGGGTATTAAACATCACAAGGGGAAAAACTCAAATACATTAGATGAACCACTTCCTTTATTGAAGACCGTCTTAGAATCTTTAATGTGCTCAAGTTCAACATGATTTTGCAAGAAGATAAAGAACTGGCCATACTCCCCAAATTTATTTGACCATTGATCTGTTTTTTAACTTTAACTCTGGCATTTAATAGTTGTGAAACAATGGATACAATATGTATCCTCTGAGGATCTTAGTTTTCTCATTTATAGAATAAATATAATGATGACTGCTTTACAGTCATGCTATAACAACAAAATGAGAATAATATTTGAAGACACTTGCCATTGTGCTAGGCACAGAAGTGCTGAGTAAATGCAGGGTTTTTTATAAAGTCTTTTTTTTCCAGGCATTACTTTTAAAAAAGATACTTAGGAATGGGTCATGTTTAAAATAGTTAGCAATTGGTATGATTTGGTCATTTACCAATCAACAAGACAGTGCTAAGAACAATTCTTAGCTATTGGTCATAAAGATGTCAGGAGGGTCCCAGTTGATAGGGGAGGGCGGTGGTGAGCACTGAAGGAGAGTCTTAGAATCATGGCTTTTTACTCATTATAGTGAAACTATTTCAATATTTTGATGCAGTGTGTCTATAGCAGTGTCTCTCTGCCCATGATCAGCTCTGTACATGGGCAAACAAGAATATGTTCAAAGAACAATGTTGAACAGTGCAAATATACTCAATATAATGTAATATGAGGGATAGCTAAAGGAACCAGAGATGATTATTTCAGAAAAGGGAAGGTTTGGGGGACAGGGATGGGCATAAAAGCTGTCTTCAAATATCCGAAAGATTGTTAGGTGGAAGACAGATCAGATTTGTTCTGTGAGGCTCAAAGGGTTTAATCAAGAACAATCACTGTATGAAAGTTTCAGGGCATGAAAGTTCAGCTCCACACAAGAAGAGGTTTTCAGAACTGAGAGCAGTTCAAATCCTGGCTGCCCCCATGAAGTGTTGAATTTTCCATGATTTAGAGATGTTTAAAAAGAAAATAGTCAAATGTTGAACAGATGTTGTAGAGGACATTAAGCTTTTGGACGGTACATTTCATAGATTCAACTCAAGTTGCCTTCATCCCTGAGCATCTGGGCAGGGGACACAAGAGGCAGGAGTTCTCAGTGGTAATTCTCCCATTTCCATGAATTTACACACTCTTCCATTTTCATGAATTACACATTTATATATAAAATGTAACTATGTAAAATATAAATAAATATGAAAACATAAATTATTATATGTAATATAAAATAATTTATATAAAATGGAAATATGTATAAAATAACAAGTGCATTCTCTTCTTTAGCCACTAAAATAAAATGAGAGCCAGAGAACTACATAAATTAACCAGTAAGGTAAGGTGCTGGTAAGTTAGACTACAAATTGAGAACCTCTTCACCCCTGAGGTGTATTAACCCAAAGACAGACAAATAAAAGCAATTTGCTATTGTAAAGATGTACAGAAAAAACTCAAAACTAACTGAAGTCAGCTTATCTTTTAAAGATGTGTGTTTAAATGCTTTAATTTTCCTTAATCCACTACATAAACAACATATTTTAGTTACTGATTAATGCCAGTTAGTTTAATGAACAAAGACCCAAGGGAGAATAAGAAGGACTCACAGACATACAGACAAAGGGTGAGAGAGAACTGGAAAAAAGGAAGGTAATTGCCGGAAGCATGTTCTCCTTTATATGCCTGGCTCCTTTTCCTCTCTCCTGCCTTAATTTCTGCTTCATGAAACTTTCTACTTCTATGAAGGTCGAGTTTTTCATTTGTAAGAGAAGGAATTTGGGTAAGATGCATCATTTATTCATTCAACAAACACTTATCAAGTTCATATTTAGTGCCAGGCACCTTGTTAGTTCTCTGTGTATGATGCAAAAGTGCAGGTCCTTACTCACCCTCTGTTTCTCCAAGCCCACATCAGTTCAGTGACAAGATGTCTGTGATCCTGGTTTGCCAGGAATTGCTTTTGGAAAGTTCCTTTTTTTTCTTTTACATTTATTTATTTTTGAGAAACAGAGTGAGACAAAGCGTGAGCAGGAGAGGCGCAGAGAGAGAAGGAGACACAGAATCTGAAGCAGGCTCCAGGCTCTGAGCAAGCGGTCAGCACAGAGCCTGATGCAGGGCTCGAACCCACAAACTGTGAGATCATGACCTGAGCTGAAGTCGGATGCTCAACCGACTGGAGCCACCCAGGCGCCCCAGCTTTTGGAAAGTTCTTAACTGGACTCAGTATGAAATGATTTGCTTCAGTCATATCAAATGAATGCCTGGTTATGAACCCTGGAATGCTCCATCTATACACACATAATTATCATCCCAAAGCCTGTGCACAGACCATGCAGGGTTAGAAAGGAGAAATGAAAGAAATCACTGTTGAATTGCCACCAATTCCCCTTAAGGATGACTATGAGTTCTGACTACTGTCATTTCCTTACTTATTTTCCTCTTCTCCCTTGGGATTTTGGATGGAAGAAGTGGCAAGTTGTTCCTTAAAATTGGTTGCAAAATCCAGCCCTATGAATGAATTTTATTCTTAGCTATTGATCTCCTGAAATACAGCCCAGGTGATGCTACCCATTAAACTATGTCTCTTGCTATAGTTGGTAAAAATGAGGTATAAACTTTAAGCTTTTAAGTACACATTAGCTCTTTCCCCCAAAACCAGCTTTCTATAGAGGTTGTTAGGACTCCATCCCTTCAGCTTCTGTGAACCCTGACTTTCAGTAAGGATGGGTTGGTTTTGTTAGACAGCTCATTTTTAAAATTAGAGGGCAGTGCCTGAGTGGCTAAGTCAGTTGAGTGTCTCACTGCAGCTCAGGTCATGATCTCACAGTTCGTGGGTTCGAGCCCCGTGTTGGGCTTTGTGCTGACAGCTCGGAGCCTTGGAGCCTGCTTTGGATTCTGTGCCTCCCGCTCTCTCTGCCCCTCCCCCACTCATGCTTTGTCTCTCTCTCTCTCTCTCTCTCAAAAATGAATAAACGTTAAGAAAAAAAATTTAATTAGAGGTGCACACACGTGTACAGACTGTTGCACGTCTATCCATGAACATCAGACTAAAACATGGTAACAACAGTAATTCAGCATGGGGATATTGTAAGGTAAAAAAAGTGGAGAGCAACAAATGAAAATAAGTAATAAAAAAAAAAGTTGAACGCAGTAAAAGGCTGTCATTGACTACAGTATTAATGACCTGTTCTCCTGGGGACTTCATTAAATAGAAAAACTCTACAGAAAACTTAGTCCCTCTTGTTGAAGAGTAGCTGTTTAGTCCATGTGATTTGGTTTGGCAGAGAATATTGCCATATTTGTGATGAAGGGTGGATCTGTGTTTAAGAGCATCAGCTCTGGAGCCTGACTTTTTTGGTTTAGAACCTGGCTCGCTTTGCTCTGTTCCTTATAGAGAGACCTTGGCAAGTGACTTAAACTTTCTGTGCCTCAGTTTCCTCATCTGTAAAATGGTGGCAACAAGAGTACCGATCTCAAAGGGTTATTTTGAAGAATAAAGGGCTACTGTATTCAAAGTGTTTTGACCAATCTTGGTGCATAATAAGTTGTAGAGTGTGTTGGGTATGCTTATTATTATTGTTGTTTTTTGTCATTACTGTTCCCAGAAGTTTGTCTTAAGGCTTTAAGTTCTTAAGTAATACAAATAATGAAAGAAGTTTTATCCTTCAAGAGAGTTGCTGCTTTTTATTTTTCCTTGCTTAGGAGTGTGTTGGAGGTCAGTTATCATAGGTGTTTGCTAGAATGTATACCCAAATCACCCAGATATTTGTTATCATATATATGCTCAGGGACTTAACCCAATCAAAATATCTAAAAGCATTGTAGAAATTGTGTTTTAAATGAGGAACCCAGGAGATTTGAGGCAAACCGAAATTTGATGGCAACAAGAATATCCTGCATTAGCTTCATCACAGAAGCAGGCTCTTTCTAGAGAATATGTTAGATTCCAACTACTGAGCTCTCTGGACATGATTTTAATCTTCACAAGAGGCTTTTTAAAAATTTTTTTAAATGTTTTTATTTATTTTTGAGACAGAGAGAAACAGAGTCTGAGCAGGGAAGGGGCAGAGAGAGAAGGAGACATAGAATCTGAAGCAGGCTCTAGGCTCTGAGCTATCAGCACAGAGCCCGACGTGGGGCTCGAACTCACAGACTGTGAGATCATGACCTGAGCTGAAGTTGGACGCTTAACCAACTGAGCCTCCCGGGCGCCCCTTATCTTCACAGGAAGCTTCTATGAACAGGTCCTATCATAATCTCAATTTTTCAGATCAAGAATTGTGGCTTTCAAGAGTTAAATGATTTGCCCAAGGTATACTAGTTAATAGGACTTTGAAAGATGGGATTGGGTCTATCTGGCCACAATCTGGTCTTAAACACGTCAAATAAGTCACATCCTGTCTCAGCACAGGCTCTTCCTCTGCTGGGGCTTTCTACTCTGAGAAATTTGACCCAGAATATCCATCTTCAAATTAGTCAGGGCTGACTTAGAAATCCCTCTAATACATGATACACAATACACTCTTTTAACATGAAGAATGTATTAGCCAATGTGTATTTTACCACGAGGGTCTGTCTGGTGAGCAGCCAGGAGGTGAGAGAGAACAGCATTCTGTGTGGCCTTAGGGCTGTATCTTTATTTCATTTTCTAACTTAAATTCTGCCTGTCTGCCCGTAGGTGGTGTCTTCTAAATCCTACATTGTAGAGAACCCAAGGAACACTTAGATCCTGAATCACTAATATTTGATAAAAGCGTATTTATAAAAGAAGGATAGGGTGGCTAGATCAGCACCAAACCATTTTGCACACCTAGAAAACTGATCTGAGGACTAACACAACAATATGCATAATTTGAATCAGAGCACTCAGTAAGTACATGGCACAGCGAGCTGAACTGGGGGAGAGATAAGCCCTGGAAGGTAGGGAGCTGTTTTTGTTTGTAGAGAGAGGGCAGAGACAGGGAGGAGAGTATAGGAAAAGCACTCCCTCTGAAAGCAGCTGGAGAGAAAGAGAAAGAGTGGAAACACCCAAAAGGAACTGAACAAGAAAGGGAGAAAGGGAGAAAGGAGAAAGGAGAAAGGAGAAAGGAGATGGTTTCAATACCATTAGGACTCTATAAAAAAAGAGCACAGAGTCAGAAATCCCGCAGCTTGATACCTGGTGGTGCTCTGGTGGAAAGGGCGAGTCCCCAGGAGCAGACAGCAAGGTCTGAGGGGTCCTTGGGCCACACAGGGAGAGACGGTTCCCCTGCCAGGAGGGCATTTGCTAGAGGCCGTGCAGCCTCCCCACAGACAAAGGTCCCAGCAGACCCCAAATTACAGCCACATTCGCTGGTGTAGGAACAAGAACCCTAGGGTGCAGTGAAGCCTGGCACAAGATGTCTTTAGTGATTTACCATAGTCCCTTAACCACTGTTGCTACACAATCATGCAAATTTTTGGGGGGCAGGGTGGGCACCCAGTCACAGTCTCTGGGCCTCTGCAGTGACATGGTAGCATGAGCATTCCCAGGAGTGGGATGGTACCCAGCAATTGCTGAGCAAGACCCTCTCCCAGAGGGTCAGAGTAGGTTCAAGCCACAAGGCCGTTAGAAATGAGGGATTTGGAAACATAACCCCACCTGAAATAAAATTAGGGAGGGAGGTGCAGTTTGGCAGACAGATGACTTGGTTGTGGACAGTGTAAAGGCAGGGAATGGATAGAAGCTGGAGACAAAGGAGGGGATGCTCAATTGCTGGTTGGCGAGAGCACAGAGTTCTGATGCTAGAAACTAGGAAACTGGGTGATGCCATTTTCACCTGTCCTGTGCATATGCATACACACATATGCGCCACACCAGTCCAACCCAGTAAGCTAAGCATTGCCACCTAGTGGAAAACGGAGCTGTTACGAGCCTCGTCCAAATGTGCCAACTAAGCTCTAGAGGACCACCATAAGTTTCTCTGTCTGTTTAGCTTATGGGCTATAAAGGGCTTCACAATTTGACTTCTAGGGGAAACTCGATGTAATTTCGTTTGGATTTCATTCTGTTCTCTGGTCCATCTATTCAATGTTTTTTTCCCTTTCATATTCTTGGACACAGAAAGAGGAAACACATTTTTATTTTCCATTTTTATAAAAAAGATTTTTCTTTAATTTTTTCTGCTATATTTTTTATTCTTTTTTGTAAATTACTTCAATCTTACTTCATTTTATTTTATTCTACTTTATTATATACTTTTTTATTTTAAATGTTTTCTTCCTTTTTCCCCTTTTTTTCTCTTCTTTCCCTTTTTTCTCTATTCTATCAAGCTTCTTTCAACAACCAGACCAAAACACACCTAGGATCTAGCTTACTTTCTTTGATTTTTTGTGTTGTTTTTAATTTAAAAAAAAATTTTATTTTCTTAATTATCTCTCTTCCTCCAAAATGACAAAACAAAGGAATTTACTCCAAAAGAGAGAACAGGAAGAAATGACAGCTGGGGACTTAATCAAAACAGATATAAGCAAGATGTCTGAACCAGAATTTAGAATCACTATAAGAATACAATCTGGGGTTGAAAAAAGCATAGAATCCCGTTCTTGGAGAGAAAAGAAGTAAAATCTAGTCAGGATGAAACTGAAAATGCTAGAACTAAAATGCAATGCCTACAGGATGCCATGGCAGCAAAAATGGATGAAGCGGAGCAGCAAATCAGTGATATAGAAGACAAACTTAGGGAGAATAATGAAGCAAAAATAAAAGAGGGAAACTGAGGCAAAAGAACATGATATAAGAATTAGAGAACTCAGTGATGCATTAAAAAGGAATAATATCTGAATCATAGGAGTCCCAGAAGATGAAAAGAGAAAAAAAGGGGTAGAAGGTTTATGTGAGCAAATCATAGCTGAAAACTTTCCTAACCTGGGGAAAGACACAGACATCAAAATCCAGGAAGCACAGAGAACTCCCATGAGATTCAACAAAAAACGACCATCAACAAGGCACACAATAGTCAAATTCACAAGATACACGGACAAGGAAAGAATTATGAGAGCAGCAAGGGAAAAAAATCCTTAACCTACAAGGGAAGACGGATCAGGGTTGCAGCAGACCCATCCACAGCAACTTGGCAGGCCAGAGAGGAGTGGCGGGATATATTCAACATGCTGAATTGGAAGAATAGGCAGCCAAGGATTCTTTATCCAGCAAGTCTGCAATTCCACATAGAAGGAGAGATAGTTTCCCAGACCAAAAAAAATAAATAAATAAATAAAGGAGTTTGTCACCACTAAACTAACCCTGCAAAAATTTGAAGAAACCAAGCCCTCTTTGAAGGGAGAAAAGACAAAACAGAACCAAAAAGACCAAAAGCAACAAAGACTAGAAAGGACCACCACAAACTCCAACTCTACAGGTAACACAATGGCAATAAGTTCATGTCATTCAATACTCACTCCAAATGTCAATGGACTAAACACTCCAATCAAAAGACATAGGGTAACAGAATGGATAAGAAAACAAGATCCATCTATATGCTATTTACAAGACTCATTTTGGACCTACAGACATCTTAAGATTGAAAATAAGGGGATAGAGAACCATCTAGCAAGCTAATGGTTGCCAAAAGGAAGCCAGAGTAGCCACACTTATATCAGACAAACTAAACTTTAAAATAAAGACTGTATCAAGAGATGAAGAAGACAATTATATCATAATTAAGGAGTCTATCCACCAAGAAGATCTAACAAATGTAAACATTTATTTCCCCAACTTAGAACACCCAAATATATAAATCAATTAATCAAAAACATAAAGAAACTCATTGACAATGATAAAATAGTAGGGGACTTCAACACCCCACTTACAACAATGGACAGATAATCTAAGCAGAAAATCAACAAAGAAACAATGGCTTTGAATGACACACTGGACCAGATGGACTTAACAGATATATTCAGAACATTTCATCCTAAAGCAGTGGAATACACATTCTTCTCGAGTGCAGCACATGAAACATTCTCCAGAATAGATCACATACTGGGAGACAAATCAGCCCTTGACAAGTACAAAAAGATCGAGATCATATCGTGCATATTTTCAGACCACAACACTATGAAACTCGTAATCAACCACAAGAAAAAATTTAGAAAGACAACGAATACTTGGAGATTAAAGAACATCCACTGTGTTACCTATAAAGTTGCTGTTCCTGGAGATTGCCTTTGTTCCTTTCTAGTCTTTGTTGCTTTTGGTCTTTTTCCCGCTCAAAGTGTCCCCGTTAATATTTCCTTCAGAGATTGTTTAATGTTCATGAAGTCCTTTAGTTTTTGCTTGTCTTAGAAACCGTTTGTCTCTCCTTCGATTCTGAAGGGAACAATCAACAAACTAAAAGGCTACTTATGGAATGGGAGAGGATATTTGCAAATGACATATTGGATAAAGGGGTAGTATTCAAAATCTATAAAGAACTTACCAAACTCAACACCGAAAAAACAAATAATCCAGTGAAGAAATGGACAAAAGACATGAATAGACACTTCTAAGAAGACATCCAGCTGGCCAACTGACACATGAAAAAATGCTCAACATCAGGGAAATACAAATCAAAATACAAATCAAAACCACAATGAGATACCACCTTACACCTGTCAGAATGGCTAACATTAACAACTCTGTCAACAACAGATGTTGGCGAGGATGTGGAGAAAGGGAAATTATTTTGCACTGTTGGTGGGAACGCAAACTGGTACAGCCACTCTGGAAAACAGTATGGAGGTTACTCAAAAAATTAAAAATGGAACTACCCTATGACCCAATAATTGCATTACTAGGTATTTATCCAAAGATACAGGTGTGCTTTTTCAAAAGGAGACATGCACCCCCAATGTTTATAGCAACACTATCAACAATATTCAAATTATGGAAAGAGCCCAAATGTCCATGGACAGATGAATGGATAAAGAATACGTGGTACGTAAATACCATGGAGTATTACTCAGCAATCAAAAACAATGAAATCTTGCCATTTGCAACAACATGGATGGAACTAGAAGGTATTATGCTAAGTGAAATTAGTCAGAGAAAGACAAATATCATATGACTTCACTCACATGTGAAATATAAGTTATATAACAGATGAACATAGGGGAAGGTAAGCAAAAATAATATAAAAACAAGGAGGGGGACAAAACATAAGAGACTCTGAAATATAGAGAACAAATAGGGTTGCTGGAAAAGTTGTGGGTTGGGCATGGCTAAATGGGCAAGGGGCATGAAGGAGGCACTTGTTGGGATGAGCAGTGAGTGTTATACCTAGGGGATGAATTGCTGGATTATATTCCTGAAATCATTATTGCACTATATGCTAACTAACTTGGATGCAAATTAAAAAAAAATAATTAAAATAATTAATTAATTAAGGATGGAAAACTGGGTCAGGGATATGTTCAAATGAATTTTCCTGTCACATTCCAATGCCAGAATCTTCTATGGTCAATTCAAAGCATACGTATATAATGTAGACCATGAACTGGATGCAATGCTTGCCCCTGCAGAAATATAAAAATGAATCACACAAAACTTGCAAGGACCTGATAATATATTAATAAATAGCATAGCTATTATAATTCAGCTCTCATCATGTGTCAGGCACTGTAACAGGTTATCTACATTTATTTTGTCACAAAATTTAATCTTTCCAAAAATTCCATAAGGCATTCTTTGGATGCTTTGAGGTCCTGAAAATTACATAATTTTCCTAAGTTCACATAGCATTTCAGTAGGAGAACTGAGATTTAAATGGAGGTCTTTCAATTCGAACAAGGTTTTTTGGTAGTGAGATAAAACAATTGCACAAATAATAATGCAAGGCAAAATAATGAGGTATCCATAAAACAATATAAAGATAAATTGTGAAGGAGGCTCAAAGAAAAGTCGAAGTAGAAACTGTGGCTAAAAAGGTCATAAAACATTTGGTACAAGATGTAATGTTGGAGCTCCTGGGTAGCTTACTTGGTTAAGCTTCCAACTCTTGATTTTGGCTCAGGTTACGATCTCACAGTTCGTGAGATCAAACCCCACATTGGGTTCTGTGCTAACAGCATGGAGCCTGCTTGGGATTCTTTCTTTCTGCCCCTCCCAGCTTGTGCTCTTTTTCTCTCTCTCAAAATAAAGAAATAAACATTAAAAAAAAAGAAGATATAATGTGTGTGATGTACCTTGAAACATGACTCTGACTTTGGTATTAAGTGAAGACGATGCCAGGGGATGTGAGGAAGAAGGTGTTCCATGTGTGGGAAAGAATAAACCAAGACATGAAAATGGGGCATCATGTTTAGTAGTGTAGAATAGTTGTCTATTACTAGTCTAGAAAAAGAGTGCTGGGAAATTTTTAGTGATAAGCCTGAAAAGTAGCTGTATCATGTTATGAGTTTGTACTCAAAATGATAATCAGTGGGGCAATGGGCAAAAGCTAAGTGTGTGTGTGTGTGTGTGTGTGTGTGTGTGTGTACCCACATGTAGGAGATTATGGCAAATAGAGAATCTTTTAAAATTTTCCTTTTCTATTGGACGTCTATTATAATGTACTAAGGGGTTATTCAAAATATTTCAATTGGGAGGTAGGAGACAAAGGACTGGAGACTGGAGGTGCGGAACAAGGCAGAAGACTCTTAAAATGGTCCATGTGGACAAATCTGAGAGCCCAAATTTACTTTACTGTGTCGACCCCACTGCTTGAGTGTGTTGTTCTTCTCCTCACATTTCTCTTGAGTTGTTCAGCTCCTATAGTGCATTTTCTGTCTTCAAATGCTTGGGGATGAGTAAGCGAATCAACAGAGCTTTAAAATCATTGCCCCCCTCATCTAAAGGTCAGGAGAATCTACACAGCTGTCCAATGTTCTTTTCTTGGACTCAACACAAAGGCTTTACAAGAGACGCTAATACATCTACAGATTTATTTCACTCATTCGGAGTATGCGAATTTTTCCTGCTCACCCTGAGACAAAGTTTATGAAACTAAAATGTCACAGGCACCTTAGGAGAGAAATTTTATTTGTTCACGGTCACGTCACTATCACCTTCTTTCAAATGTATAGATGACTTACTTCTTTTTTTTTTCTTTAAGGAAAAATGTGTTTAATTATTTTGTTGCCTTTCTCCTCTGAAAAACATGTTGCCCTAAACTCGTAGTAACATTCAACATAGTTCAGGAGAGATTCTGCCAATGGTGATACTACTTTCATACAGCTCTGCTTCCCCAGGAGGATTATAAAATGCTTTTAAACTGCCAAACAGTGTATATGCATATACAGCTAAAATTCTCTTTTTGTGGTTTTATAAACACCTGTACACATTCCATTTCTATCCACTGAACACTTAGGGACTCTTCATGAATGGTGAAGCCATGTTTTCCATTAAAATGCATCAAGGGAAATCCCACTGTAGGACAAGATTATAATTTTCTGGCCCAAAGCTCTGGAGAACCCTGTCCACTGGGGACATTTCCTTATGTATGTAAGATAGTATACTCTGAAGCTTATTTCATGGGGCTTCCCTTTTCCTTCCTTGTGTAATTGCTCTCCAATAATCTCAAACACAATTCATTCTCTACTGCATGGATTTGTACGAGAGATAGATCTATGGGTCAGGGTTTAGAGAGTCACCCTATTATTTCATACAATTTTAGGATCAGTTTCTAGCAAGGCAGTGCACGGCGGGGGGGGGGGTTGTTTGTAGCGGCCATAGGCTGGGACTCACACACTCATTCCAATCCAAGATGAGAAGGATGAAGTCATGGTACTCATTCCAGTGTGTGTTATTAGATGGAACAGATGCCACCATTGTCTGCAACGATCTTCTACAACAAGCCATTTTAAACGGTTCCAGTGACTGAAATTTTCCTGAAGACGGCAGGAAGGGACAGGACTGAAGCCATATTAGATTCAAACTTCATGTATGTGCAGAAGTCTCAGGAGCCAGCATATCACAGCCTCCAGTTTGCCTCCTACTGAGTAAAAAACAGCCCTTTGGTGATCTAACTCCACCCAAACTACAAGTTTCAATCAAGCCTGTACTGTCAAAAAGATGAAAAGAGAAGAAAATACAACCTTATTATGGGAAGTCTTTTTGGCCTGTAGCAAGCAGTCCATGATAGTTGAGATTCAAAAATACATATCCTGCAAATGGTTTGGAAAGCTAAATTTTCTTCCCCTAGCCAGTCAATGAAAATTAAGGCAGAGAAGCAAGGAATTCAGTGTATTAGTTTCCTATTATTGCTGTAACAAATTATCACAAATTTAGTGGCTTAAAACGGTACAGATTTACTCTCTTTCAGTCCTGGAGGTTAGACGTCTAAAACCAAGATGTTGACAGGCCTGTATTTCATTTAGAGGCTTCAGGGGAGAATCTGTTACCTTGCCTTTCCAGCTTTTATGGGCTATCTTGTCACATCTAGTACTCCCTTTCACCTTGTAACTTCTCTTCTATCAGGGCCCTTATGATTATTACATTGGGTTTGATCTGATATTCCAAGACAATCTCCCCATTTCAAAATCCTTAATTTAATACATCTGCAAAGTCCCTTTTATCATGTAAGGTAACAATTCAGAAGTTATAGGAATTAGAACTTGGACACCTTTGGACACCCACTACACTCAGCTAGAGATATTATGAGACATGGAAAAAGATTGAACCCTCAGGTTCACCTAAGTACCTCCTAATCTCCTAATACTCACCAGTTTGTGGCCAAGAGAGAAAGGTTACCTGTGACATTGCTTAAATGCTTGGATCCAAATAAGTAGGAAACCAACTCTGGACTTTCTAGTTAAATGATCTGTTGTGTTCACAGAGTTTAAGATCCTTTAAATTGTGTTTCTTTAATCTGCAATCCAAAGAGGCCTGATTTGTACACTTGCCAAGGATTACAAAGCAGCAAAGCTAGGATTTCATGTCAGGTCATCTGATGCCTGAGTCCCTCCTCTTGACCACTATAGGGATCAGTGATGATAATGTTCATTTGTCCTCTGAGGGGACAGATTCTAATCCCACACACCTCCCTGCCTTGGCCACAGGAGCTTATGCTGTGGCTTCTTCTTTTTTCGTCTTCAAGAAATACCTAGCTTGTTTCTACCAGTACTTTTCTTTAAAAGCTGTACTGGGGAAGGGTCACCGGGTGGCTCAGTTGGTAAGTGTCCAATTCTGGGTTTTGGTTCAGGTCAGGATCTCATGGTTTGTGAGTTCAAGCCCCACATCAGGCTTATCACTGAGCGTGCAGAGCTTGCTTGGGATTCTCTCTCGCCCTGTCTCTCTGCTCTCTCTGCCCCTTCCCTGCTCACGACCTCTCTCTTTCTCTCTCTCTCAAAATAAATAAATAAACTTAAAGAAAAACTCACCAAGGTAGCATTTAAAAAAACAAAAAAAACCAAAAAAAACAAAAACGTGTACTGGGGACTCACTGGGATGCCAGGCCTTAGACTCTAGGACCACAAAGAGATATACCTTCACTGGGGTATAAGAAAGTCTGTATCTTTATAGAGACGATGGACAACACCTGCTCCCAACCCCGACTTGCCTCCAAGATTGGAAAGCATGTTTTCGTAAGATGTGGTTGAATTGTCAAATTCTATTACATTAAATTTTTTAAATGTTTTATTTATTTTTGAGAGAGAGAGAGAGAGAGAGAGAGAGAGTGAGCATGAGTGGGGGAGGGGCAGGGAGAGAGAGAGGGTGATACAGGATCTGGAATGGGCTCTGCACTGATAGCAGTGAGCTCAATGTGGGGCTTGAACTCACGAACTGTGAGATCATGACCTGAGCCAAAGTCAGATGCTCAACTGACTGAGCCACCCAGGTGTCCCTATTCTAATAAATTTTAAAATCTTACATGCTACTCAAAAACTTCACTCTTAGCTTTTTGAGGGAAAAATCCCATCCTTTATACTTTGAAATCTTATTATTGCCAAATGACAGTGTGGTTTTATACCAGGCATAAATATAAACACAAAGTATTAAGATGGCATCAGATAATGAACTTAATCTAATTTGTACTAAGTGGCAGGCAATTACTTTTTATGGATATATGGATACTGATAGATTTTATTATGTCATGTTTTATATTGCTGTTTCCTTTAGCTGGGTTGTCCCTCCAATTTGGAATGTTAATCCCTTAAATGAAGCGATTCGGATTATCCTGTCTCCTTCAGGACTGCACATTCCCTTGAGGCATTACCTATTCCCTATAGAAGGTTCTATGGGTTTTGGGTAGGATTTTGAGCCGAAAGTTTGCCTGTAGTACCACCCCGGCTCAGAGAGGTGATGAAAGTCCATCGTGCTGATGTTATGTATCGACCTGGCCAGTCTAAACTACATTTCCCCAAATTCTCTTTCCTGATTGTTTCGCTATTCTGTAACGCATACACTCTTATTGACCTGTTGGCTTACCTGTTGCATGGCGGTACTCAGCCTGCAAGTGTCCCACCTTCCCCTGGATCTTCCTTCAGCTTCTCTGATTTCTCGGCCTTGACAAGAGGACCACCTTCTCCTACAGGACACTCCTACCACTGAGGTCAGAGGCAGCGAGAACTGAGGTTTCAATTTGTCCTTGTGTGTTCCAGCTTGTTCTTGTTTTTCACATCCATCTTTCTTTCCCAACTTCCTGCCTTTGTAGACTTTAAGCTCCAGTACCAGACTCAACCACAAACCTACAGAGACCCCGTAAGCAGCACGCACCATTGTGTAAGGTCAAAACCCTTCAGATAGATAGAAAGATCACAATAGATCAAGCTGTAGATCCCTTAGTGCTTCTACTTTTCTGTTTCACCCCTGATTGTTGAAATACCCCTTTTCCAGCCATACAAATCAATTTGTATAAGAATTGACTCCAAGCTGTCAGGATCAAAAGCTGATGTTTCAAATTTATTTCTTGTTTTTCTCCAGTGATCATTGGCCATCTTTTAGATACAACACTGACTTGTGGCTTGGCTTTTTACATATTATTAAAAGTTAGGATTTTATGACTTTTCCCCAAATCTTATTTCTGGACCTAATATAGCCTTAACATTTATCATTTGGTATTTGGCAAATGAAATATGGGTATTTACATAATTTTATTTTGATACTTTACATTCCCAAACGATTATCCTTTCATTATTATCATATTTTACTATAGATGTGATGATGGTTACATTTATACAATATCCTATACCATTCAGCATAATAACCAGGAAAAAGAGACAAACACTCCACTAAGTCATCCAAAAAAAAGTCATATTTCATGCAGTGGAGGTTATGCAATAGTATTTGAATTAAGGACTGTTAGTACAAATTCTAAAACTGTACATGTCATAAGTTTTTACTGAAGAGGAGAAAATATTGTTATCCCAATATATGCTTCTGGAATATTGATTATTTTAAGCTGGTTACTTTTAAGAAACTGCAGAAAAAATAGAGACGTTTTGAAAAACAAGTAGAAATTACCTTCTTTTAAGAGATATTCACCTTTATAGAGGAAATTTCCATTTTTAAGGGTGTCTGTCTGCTCTACCAGAAAGAAGGGAATGACTCAATCTCTAGAAACTCTTATCAATGGAGAAGCCTATGACTTAAATCTGCATAACAAACTTGCCCTTATTTACTGTGCTTTTCCTGGTAAATTCCCATTAGTAACTCCCCATCCCCAATATCTTTTGTCTTGAGCTAAAGATTGTATTTAAGGTGTGACTTCAGCTATTTTGGGGAATGACTCAGTTTTCCTGGGTCTGTCTTGTGTATACGGGAGGTATATGTGTTATTAAACTTTCGTTTTTCTCCTGTTAATTTTTTTCATGTCAATTTAATTCTTAGACCAACCAAAAGAATTGTGAAAGGTATAGAAAATGATTTTCTCCCCAACGTTACAGACAATCGGTGACAGTTTATTACTATTATATCTTTATGGATAAAACACCCTATGTTTTATTTGGTAGTTGGATAGACTCATCTTGGTGCCAAATGTATCTTGTGTCGCCATGTGCTTGTAGGAAAAATAATGTATGTTACAAACGTCTACCTGACCTCCTATTCTGTAGGACAGCATAAAGACTCTGCTTTTTATAGAGGTGAACATGCTGCACAGACAGAACTCTGGATTATTTTTTTATGTTTCAAAGCTGAACTAATTCTAATGCCAGAAAACAACTGTCAAAGCAGGGCATTCAGAAAGAAGATAATCCAAAGAAGAAAAATAAAACTCCCATAAAAACTAAAGTATAAGTTGCATGTTGTTACAGGGTCACGGAAATATAGGAGTAGGAGAGACAAATTAAACTCTCTAAGCTCTGCCATATCCTTGAATTGAAGTGTATGGCAGTCTTGAGGGAATGGAGAACGGGAATTGGAGTCAGGTCTTTAAAGCCAATGTGAGCATTTCTCTATGTCTATGTTTACTGCTGGGCATTCAGTTGAACTTGTGCCCCTTCCTGCCCTTAAGGGCCTCACAATTTAGTATATCCCCATATAGTTCTAGCTTTGGTCTTAGTGTCTTCATTTCCCCTGATTCCATTCAATATTTTCTTCTTTCTCCAGATCAAGGGCTATTCCAGCTCTAAGTTGTGAGGCCGTCTGACCTGCCTTTGAAGCTTCAGATTCTGATCTTGGAATTAAGTGGATAACCCTGTTATTCCTGGTGGGAGGAAATTTCCTGGCCTCCCAATCCTGTCCACAGCAGCTGGGCTGTCTGTCTTGGGAAGGCCTTGATATGGCCTCAGGCCCTCTGCTGCCCTCTCCTGGCTACAACTACTTCTCTGCCAAGGAGATTAATGCATCAGGCTGGATGGAGCCCACTGAGACCTCTGGCCCAAGGAAACATTAGTAGCTAGGCCAAGGATGGCACTAGGTTTCATTTATGCTGCAACCTCATCAGTGAGTTTACTAGCTCTGTGACCTTGAGCAAGTTCCTTTATTTCTCTGTGCTTCCTTTCATTAGTGTGCAAAATGGGGATGATAATAGCACCTACCTTATAGCACTGTTATGAAAATCAAATGTGTTGCTATTTGTGAACAGTGCCTGGCATATAATAAGTGCTATATAAATATTAAAGAAATCTTTGAAAACTAAGTGAAGGGTACCAGATTATGCCACCTCAAAATACGTCTCTTTGGCATCAGGATTATGTTGAGCCGATTATTTTTGAGAAGCAGCAGACACTGAAGAAGCTCTGAAAACAAACAAGAAGTTACTCTTTCATAGGGGAAACTGACATTTATAAAGAAAATTTCCTGTTACCTGTCTTTCTCTCTGTATCAGGAAAAGGAAAATGACTCTAAATCACAAAAGAATCTTACTAATGGAAAAGGCACCCACTCAAATGTGAATAACAAACCTCACCCTTGTTTACTATGCTTTTCCTGGTAACCCGTCATAACTGCCCCCACACCAACCCCCAATATACAACTTTTTTTTTCCTTTTGTCTTTAACTGAAAATGCTATTTAAGTTGGTAGCTTGGGCCTTCAGGGAGTTACTCAATTATCCTGGGTATCTCCCTTGTATATATCAGGTACACATGTTAATAAACTTTTGTTCCTTTTTTCGTTAATCTTTTATTGCAGGGGTCTCAGCCAAGGACTTAAAAAGGTAGAGGGACCATTATTTTTCCTCTCCTACACAATCAGTGTGTTGGGTAGGGAAGAGCTGGTGATGATAAGGGAAAGCATTCTAGGGTCTGTTAGACATGTCTTCCAAGGACATGTGACAAGAGGATGAGGCCAGAGTGTCAGATATTTGTCATCCCTGCTATAGATCCTAATGGGCTCAGCCCTAAACACAATTTTAAAGGTGACAATTTCTAATTATTTGCCAACCTCTATTATTATTCCCTTTAGAAATGACCTAATAGGGAGTCAAATTTACTCAGTTATTCAATTTTATCTATCTATCTGTCTATCTATCTATCTATCTATCTATCTATCATCTATATCTCTTACTTACCTAGTTTGAAGCAGATACTACATGCTGGAGACCTATGTATACAAACGAACCATGGTCCCTGCTTAGAAAAATCTTAGATTCTGGTTGGTGAAAGAGATGTCACGCAGATAATTGTGCACTTACGTGATTAATCATAACTGTAAAGAACACTCTGAAGGACAAAATAATGTGAAACAAGAGTCCCATCTTACCCCTGTGGGTCAGGGAAAGTGTCACGGAAGAGACGATATTTCAGCTGAAGAATTGAGATTTAAAGGAACTGGTTAGGCCAGGGATTTGGCCTTGAGGAAGAGAAGGGCATTGTAAGCAGAGGGAGCAGCATGGGCAAAAGTTTCTGGAATCATTTGCACTATATGAGATCCAAAAAAAAAAAAAAAAAGAAGAAGAAAGAAAAGAAAAGAAAAAGAATTAACATCTTCCTTTAAAAAGGAAAGGTTGGTAAGTAGCAGGTGTTTTCCATAAGTACCAGTTTCCCTCAAGGGCAGAATATGTTGGTGCTCTATAATTTTACCAGCATCAAGTAATATCAATAGAGAATATCGAGAATAAATCTGACTGGGGAAAGGGAAAATTTCACGGAGGAAATTCTACTAGGGCCATAAAGGATGGGCTTGGGCTTCAATAGACATAAATAAACTAAAGGAAAAGAAGCTACAGACCAAGTGGATTATTCTGAAATGTAAAATTTTTGGTATTAGCAAGATACAGCAAGATTTGTTTTTGTTTTTGTTTTGTGTTGTTTTGCTTCTACTTCGGTCTTTTCTCTGAGCTCCTGAAAGTACACCATGGAATCTGCTGCCAGAACCACTTACAATAAGGTCGTCCTGTTTACAGGTTCGGTAAGCTGTTTTTATTCTTTAATAAATGAGAAATGATGCCATTATCCCCTACAACATAGCTGAGGTTTTACTTGAACAAAATCCGTTTGGAAATGTTAAGCTGGTGACACAGAACTAATATGCCTCAAGGTGGTCATTCTCTCTGGATTAAAGCTGTGGAACAATTGTAGCTCCTGTTACAAGGAAAATGACAAAGGGCCATTATGAAAAGGGACAAAAATCTCTGTTCCCAGAGGGGGGACTGACAAGCTGAAAGTCCCCATCTACATGCCAACACAAAAGCCTGATTGCCTCAGATTGTTTGTTTATGTAAATCAAAAGGCTGCCATTAATTCAGCAAGTGGGGCTGCTCAGTGACAAAGAAGGTGGTGATTGGCCGGATGCTTGCTCGTGGGCTGGTGGCAAATCTAACAAATCCTATTGCTTTGGTTCTAAGCTCTATCTGGATACCTTTAAGAAAAGCAGCATTTATTATGTACTAAAGTAAATACTCTGTATTCTTAGAGTAGGGGTTGGAGCGCTTCTATCAAGGACCTGTTCACTCAGTTTCCCCAAAGCTGTCTCCACATCGTCTAGCGCAACTGCACATCATGACAGACGTTCCCGGGACATTCGGTCAGGCTGAGTGCAACGGGGATACACCACCTGAAAACGGTCAACAACCAATCCCTAAAACAAACGAGGGAGCCAGTGATGTGGATGGCACCCCACCATACTACCGGGTCGAACGCCATCTTGAAGACCTACCCACAGAAGGAAATCAGGAGAAAAATGAAAAATTACAAGGGAATAGGCTTGTCAGCTGGTCCACCGATGGGGAGCTTCTCAAAGGTAAAGCATTTTCCTTGTCTTCGATTTGCTTGATTTGGCTTATAAACTCACTCAGGATTCTCTTTTGATAAACCATTATGACAGGAATGTGCTGTCCTTCCTCCCACCCGTGTCCCAGACCTGAGCAATTGTTCTACTGGAGCTGGATAGCAGAAGGACAAAACTTCTGCCTCAGGTCAAACTCAGGCTTCTTTCTTTGATAGCTCTGGGACCCTAGACATCTCCCCTCCCCTCCTGAAGCCTTAGCTTTCTCTGTTAGCAGAAGGCAGAAATGACAGTACTGACATTTGTACAGTTGTTGCAAGGATTACTCAATGTTGCTTAAACGTTTGCTGCCGTTATTTATTATTATTGTCTACAGCCCACATATTACTTAAGCAAAGGAAATTCAGTATTTCAAGTTTTTCTTCTGAAATATACCTGAATGTATCCCAATTCATGGTTCTATACCTTTTTATAGATGTAAAGTGAGAGGTTATCCTTATGTTTATAAGTAGGAACCAATGAAGAAATGAATTGGAAGAAGTGAAATGGTTACTTTTAGGGATCACAATTGCAAATCAAATAGATCTACCTAGCTAGAGTCTAAATTGATAATTTATTTAATCCTGAATGGCTTTAAGTATTATGGGATTAATCTTGTGGGTGTCTGTTGTTTTTTGTTTTTCCCCTCAGAAAAACCAGAAGAGAATCTTTTTATTGTTCATAAGGCTGTGGCAGATCTTTCTCTCCAGGAAACGAGTCGTGATGAAATGACATTCAGAGGAGGTAAGACAAACTTCCATTTTGTACACCGAAATTGTTTGACTGAATATGGATGGCAGGTTTTGCATGGGATATTGCGTGAGTGTGGTGTTGAAAAAGCAATCCAGGCAATGCCTTCAAAAACTCAGAGCTGCTAGAGACAGATAAGGGAGTAGTCCTGATTATCTGTGGGTTTCACCTTAAGGAGTATTCTAGGAAGATCAAGACTAATACTGACTGGATTGGCATAACTGATTGACATGCCTTGACCTAACCATATGATATCAGTTTCTGAGTAAGTTAGTCCACTAAATCGATCCTTTAACAAAACAACAACGACAACAACAACATCAACAACAACAGGTTTATTTAGTGTCTCCAAATCTGTGTCAGGTACCTTGCAAAATATGAATGTTTCATAAAGGGGTTTGTCCTAAAGTTTTACCTAAAATAACACTATAAATTTATTTGATCTGTAGAAACATTCCAGGCCTCTGATGTAAGCAGAAGATGGTTATCTAATTCTTGTTAATGAAATCTCCCAGGTGATGAAGTTAATTTTAATTGTGTTATTTCACAAAATGAGAGAATATTGATTTTTAATTTTTTTTAACATTTATTTATTTTTGAGACAGAGAGAGACAGAGCATGAATGGGGGAGGGTCAGAGAGAGAGGGAGACACAGAATCTGAAACAGGCTCCAGGCTCTGAGCAGTCAGCACAGAGCCTGACACGGGGCTTGAACTCATAGACCGCGAGATCATGACCTGAGCCAAAGTCGGACGCTTAACTGACTGAGCCACCCAGGTGCCCCAAGAGAATATTGATTTTTAAGAGACTTATATTTCAAATAAACTCAAGAGACTAAGAGACACAAAGTCTTTCAGACTTTACTTCTGAGAAGATATCCACGTTGAAGCAATTTCCAAATCAAGTACAGGATAAACACCTATTAATGAAGCACTCATTTCCTCTTTTGCCGCCATAAACATCTTGTCTCAAAATTGAAGTCAGTTCATTAGACCTGAATGATTTAGCTTAGTTAAGACCTTAACAGGAAAAAATGTGGAAGAGATACATTAAAAAAAAAAATATTAGAACATCGCATAAAATAATAGATACCAAAAAAGACAGGGATGTGACTGGCAGTTTCTTGGGTTTGTCCACTTTGCCTGGATGCCTCTCAGACTATCTGCTGTCCATATGTAGTGGTGGAACCTCCATTATTGTAGTAATGTAGTAAGGAACAACCATTTTTAAGCTTTTACATTATCACATGCCATTTATAAAACTTATGCCCCGTGAAGTGAATTAAATAACTTCTTTGCCCTAATCTTTCTGTTCCCAATGTAGCAAGTTCTCAGAGGCAGGGATGTCAAGGTCCATCAGGAGACCCTTTCAAATTTCTGATCAGGAAGTCTGCTGGAGACAACAGTTTGCTGGAATCTTTCATTTTTATCAAACAGAGAATGAATGCAATCTGGATTTTCAAGTAGATGGTCTCAGGGTGAATTTTTCCCAGAATAAATCCTTTTGTGTTTGGTGGAACATATGTTTTTCCTGTAAGACACATGTTGGTGTCTCCTGTTTTCACAATGACAAACAGCTATAAAGTCTCCAAAGAGAATACTCCTGGGTTGAAAATAGCAAGATGCTAAAAAAACTGAGGAAAAACTGTAATTTAAATTCAAGAAGTAATTTCATGCGTGACAACTCCAGGCCTGAGTCATGAGAGGAGCAAAAAGATCAGCTTTTTCTTCTTCTTCTTCTTCTTCTTCTTCTTCTTCTTCTTCTTCTTCTTCTTTTAAAGATCAGGTTCTTTGTTTCTGTGGGGGAAAAAAAGTGAATAAAAGAAAGCTTAATATTATAGCAAACATTCTAACATATATTTATTTATAATGTAAAGAACATTGACTAGGCACCAACATGCTGATAGGAACCGTGTATAACTAGTTAGGAATGATAATCCATCTTCACTTCTGTCTCTTTTTACGAGTTTACAATCTGGTTCCTGTAGTTGGGAAAACAAAACAATGGAAAAAAGAATGAAAGTTCTTAACTGGGCATGGATTTGTGAACATCTTTCAGTAAATGTAGAAAATCGTGGAGGGGAAAGGCAAAGAGGAACATTGTCTCTCATTTTATTTTAAAGACTCTCATGGTGTTGAAAGGGAATAGTGAACCCAGGTCCAACGAGGGACACAATCCAGACAATATCTTGGAGTCATGCATACGATAGACTGAAACTTCCCACAGAAGTCCCTTTAGAGGGGCACCCGGGTGGCTCAGTGGGTTAAGCATCTGGCTTTGACCATGATCTCATGGTTCCTGAGTTCGAGCCCTCTATCGGGCTCTGGGCTGACAGCTCAGAGCCTGGAGTCTGCTTCAGATTCTGTCTCCCTCTCTCTCTGCTCCTCCCCCACTCACGCTCTGTCTCTCTGTCAATGATAAATAAACATTAAGAAAAAATTTAGAAAATATATATATAAAAGAAGTTCCTTTAGTGGCGAAAGCCTAGAGAACAACTTCCACTCTCCATTCTCTTATAATTAGTTCTCTTTAGCATGTAAAATAAATATTGTGCTGATATGCTGTAGTAATTGTGCAGATATGCTGATGTGATCTGCTTGAAAAGTGAAATTTGTGATGAATTAAGCCATGTAAAAGTCACTCCATGATACCAAACTACTTGATTCAGTTGTCTTTAGGGACATGTCTAAAATGATAGGCCAATCTAGCTATATAGAGATGATCTCAGCATGCTTTTTAAATCTAGGCTCTCCAGAAATCAGAGGCAGATCTTAGACTACATTGTGTGTGCTTTGGGGGGCTTGGTGTTAGAGTTAGCCTAGCATTTGACTTCTGACCACCCATGGCCCAAACTAATTAGATGGTGCAACCCATTTTATTGTGTAAAACATACCCATAGCCCACAGAATAATATCCTATAAAGAATATTGTGGGGAAATGATTGTCCAGAAAGGTAATTTAAAGAATAACAGCTGGGTATTTCAATTACGAATTGATTTTGCTACAGGGTATCAATGGAAGAAGATTCCTCTGAGCGTCAGTAACCAGGAAATAAGTAGACAGGAAAGGATTGCTGAACAATCTCTAGAAGAGAAAGGAGAGGAGGACGGGAAGAACAAAGCTCATCAAGCAACTGAAATTGAATGGTTGGGATATCGGAAACCTAGCCAAGTCGATGTGTTGCATTCTAAACATGAGGAGGAGCAAGAGGTTTGGGATGAAGAAATTAATAACGATGATGATGATGGTTGCAATGATGACGAAGATGAAGTTCGAGTGATAGAATTTCAGAAAAAAAATGTTGAAGATTCCCAATTAAAAGAGGAAGGAAATGCAAATGAGGACTCCCCACTGAGCAGCCCTAGTTCCCAACCTGTGACACCTGATGAGCAGCCACCCTTTGGGAAGAAGAGTGATATCTCCAGAAATGCTTATTCAAGATACAATACAATATCCTATCGGAAAATCAGGAAGGGGAACACCAAACAAAGAATTGATGAATTCGAGTCAATGATGCATTTATAAACTAAATGGAACTGAGAAGTTCTTGTGCCCACTAAAGCAAAAGCTAATTCTATTTTCCTGAGATGCGTCTTTGCCTGCCTTATTTGAGTCATCCCCTTTAAAGATGTGAGAGGTTAACCCCTGCTTCACTGTAGAATAATATGGAAATAACCCTAGACAAAATTCAGTCTGGTAACCTCAATCAAAACGCTTTAGATTCATTCTTGGGCATTTGCTTTTTAAAACTTTACTAATATAGCCTCATGTGGTAAGCACTAGATAGCAAATAGCAAGCACTCTTGGAGACTGTGGCATGATTTGGCTTTAAAAGTAGCAACACTGGAGGGGCGCCTGGGTGGCACAGTCGGTTAAGCATCCGACTTCAGCCAGGTCACGATCTTGCGGTCCGTGAGTTCGAGCCCCGCGTCAGGCTCTGGGCTGATGGCTCAGAACCTGGAGCCTGTTTCTGATTCTGTGTCTCCCTCTCTCTCTGCCCCTCCCCCGTTCATACTCTATCTCTCTCTGTCCCAAAAATAAATAAACGTTGAAAAAAAAATTTTTTTTAAAAAGTAACAACACTGGAAAACACAGTCTTCAAATGAAAGAGGACTCTTAGAAATGACCTGTATTTCTTTTGGTATCTTTCTTCCTGTACATTGAGGGTGCTGGAAAGACTGGTTCAGTTCTCTTTCTTTTAAATATGCTTTTATAGACTCTGGCAATAAGCTTTCCAAAATACTTTGCCTTTCCTATTATCTTCAAAAAAGATTTTAAGTGGTTTTCCTTGGCATCTACAGAGTGAAAACTCTGTATAGGCCTCCTTCCTAGGTGTTATCATTCACTGAATTTTCTCACTAGAGGGGCTGAGCAATTGTCAGTCAGGACGATTGTGTTGACTAAATGTTGGCTTTATGTTCTCAGGATGAATGAAATTCATTGTAAGGTTGGTACAAGGAGGGGCTAGAAGATGGGTGGGCAATAGATTAAAGAGTCAGATAGTTTATTTCTGTGACGGAAAATAAAATCTCATCTGGCATAGTTAAATTCATTAAAAATGAAAACGACAGCTTCGGTGAAATTTTAAGAGGATATCCTTCTCTATTACTATACTTGCTCTTATTAACAGTATCTCAGAAGAATTTTCTTTCCTTAGAAACCCAAGAGAAGTCTCATCATAACTTTACTAGTTACTATGAAAATGGAAATAATTATCTTAGGGTATTTTCAAAGTAGAGCGTGAGCCTGTATTTTTAGTGAGAAAGCTCTGATAGTTGGGAATATATAATTTACTGGACCTCAGCCCAAATCAAGATGCTTAAAATTGTACTTATGGAGCTTCACTCAAACCGGTGTGTCAAATAATGTATTGAATATTTATGAAAAGGGAGAGTCTATATTTATATTCTTAGATAGTTTCATAATTTTTCATTTCATGCTTCCATATATATCACTCTGAACTTTCTGTCACCACTGTTAAAGATATTTTTGGCCCTGCAAATAAAAAGACAATTCCTTATTGTCTGAATGTAATACAGTCTTCATTGTACTATTCAACCCTTTGTTTATTTCTTTTTCATTTTGTGAAAAACCCTGGGTTAGCCCTTCTTAGATTATTGCTTATTTATGTGTAACAAATCCTGCACATTCTAATGGAAATTTGTTTAATTCTTCCTGGTCATATATTTCCAGGGTATCATGTACTATTATTTACTGTTTACAGGACTCAATTTTGAATTCAAGATTGAAGTGCTCCTTTTATTCTTTCAAACAGATATTTTGCAACCTGATCACGTAAAAGTTCTGTCACTCTTCATCTGTGGAACTTAAAGATTTCATTTTTGACAATGCAAGTTCTCAGAATAAAGCCAGGGAAATCAGGTCTTTCTTGATAAATTTAGGTAGAAGATTAGTGCACTAGGACAATTTCCTATTTATTTAGATCCTCTAAATCATTCCACCTGGACAACCTATTTTCTTTTCTGGATTACTGATGACCCCTACAATTTTCCACTTAACTTCAAAACACAGTATTGTGTTATCCATCATGGAATAGGAGCATTTTGTTAACCTACCATCAGCAGAGCCTATATTATGAACTGTTCCAGCAGAAGTGTTGAATCCCTGTGGAATCTGAGTGAGGTGGGTGGTCTACGGCCACCATCGATAGTGTGACACGGCCAAGCAACTAGCTCTTATGGGGATCCAACGCCTAGTAACCGTGGCCTTTTTAGCTTTGTGCTCTTACCAAAAATTAACCAACCACAAAATATTTTGTCAACAAAGACTTTTTCGGGGTAAGCTCAAGGAGTAAATGCTTAGTGCTCATGGATGAGGCAGTGTAGTTGCAAAAGAGCACTGAAACCATTCTTTGACATTAATGCCCACTGCCCTGTGCTTCCATCTTACACGAAGGCCACAGACTTGAGTGATTATAAGTAACATGATGGGGTTAGATGACTATTTGATTCTTTATAACCTAGGAAAGGCAAGGGTATGATTCAGATTGCACGAGGGATATTTGACATATTAGACACTCCTATGGGATAAATTAGAACACAAATTGGTAATTATACTGGAAGATTTACTGCTTTTGTGATTCAAGCTTTGAGGGTGCAAGAAGGACTCTGGTACCTGGTAGGAGGGAAATTGGTTTATTGTGAGAATGTTGATACTTCTTACACGAGTTTTAATTTTTCTTAGTTTTTGGGTGAACAGGAATTAATAAAAAGCTCTGTTTCATAGTCAATATAAAATTCACCTTTCATATAATACTACATTTAAAGGCATGGAACATGTCCGAATCTGTCTATCATCTGTCTACAACTTAAATAAAAAACTGCTGTGTCTGACTTGCTCTCAATAAAAGTTTGTGTCCTTGTTTTTGGTGTCTAGAATTTATTTTCTTTAGCTGCTTTTTAAAACGTAGAAAGAGCCCTTGCATATCAACAGCTACTAAAGATTATTCATAAATGCTGTTTAGAAACCAACAGAACACCTTATTTAAAATCAAAACAACATTATTTATTTCAAAAAGGTCTTAAAATGGTTGTGTAGAAAATTGCAAAAAAAAAATTTCTGGTGGATACATATGTAATGTTCATTTAAAAAAATCTTTATTATTTTTTATAGGAACTGAGCCCTTGTTTTAGATACATCTTAATTCCAATAACTTGAAAAACATATATATAAATATATATATATATATATATATATATATATATATATCTTTACAGTCATCAAAGTAATACATTTAAACCATGATGACACTTTTATAGTAATTGTTTCTGCATATTCACATGGGGTAGTACTTTTGGTACATTTTCTAATGAAGAACGGACATTTAAGTTTTTCAAAGTGATAGGAAAAAAATATTTAAAATACATAATAATAGGGAATTATGGAAAAAGATGAAGCACTGGGGTATCATAAAGAAGAAACATGTTTGACCACATGAGAAAGGCAACTACTTTTAAAGCCTTAACTTTCATTGCTCTATAAAAACAAGAGGGTTATAAAAAGTAATGTCAAAAGTTACAGCAAACATTTGACAATATTAAAATATCAGACAGTAACATAATAAATATGAATACCAAAATGTGTATATAGCTCATGAAGAACACGAGGTGACTAAGCCACACAATCAATGTAAACACAATGACGTGGGCAGTAATCAACAGCAGTGGTCACCGAACAGATAGATACGTGGCAAGTTACAAAATCAAAGGATGATATCTAGTAATTAACTGCCAGTGTGGGAGAGTTTTGGACAGGAATTTGGAAAGTAATTTGCGGTTTTAGTTCAAAATGTAATATGATGCATTTGATTCTTTCTTTGTAATGACTTCAGTTGGGCAGAGGCAGGAAAAAACGGATACTTCAAAATGTTCAAATTACTCTAAATTCCTTTATGCTCCATAGTTTTAATCTCGTTCTGTTAACAGAACGAACAGATGTTTTCATTAACTGTACCTTTGCCTTCTCTTGTCTCTCTGCCCACTTCTTCTAGATAATATGTATAAAACTTGCAACATTTAGGCAGTTGTCTGAAGGAAGAGAATTAAGGCATGTGCATATTCCTGAGTGAATAAGCATCTTGATAATTTAAAGTTTGGTTACTCCCTTCAAGTATGGAAAACAATACCCAGAATGAAAGTCTACTGGAGATGTTTTTGTCCAGAAGGCCAGATTCAGACAAGGCTGTGCACCTAAAATAATTCAAAATATCTAAACACATTTCATAGTTTTCTTTATTTGTGAGTAGAAACTCTTGGTTTTATTTTCTCTCACTTCAAAACATAAGAGATAGAGCCTCATATATTTATATATACACACATATATATAAATATATACACATATTTATCTATATAAATATACGTTTATTTACATATATATTTACAAAGATTGATTTTTTGGTCAAGTAATCTGTGCTCTCAAAAATTAGTGTTAATATCTTATATATAGGTTATATTTTATATAGATATTTATGACTAATATCCTTGAACTGGCAAATACCAATCAATAATAAAATAGAAAGCCTTTGTTATCAAAAAAATTATTTGTTACTTATTTGATGGCAACTATCATCATTAGAAATGCAACATATTAGAAGCTTGCTCTATCTACTGAAAAATGAGAACTTTCCTGTATGTTTCTGCAAAGTGATGATTCACATAAGTTTGCAAACAGACCCTAATTGGGATGGTAACTATTAGCTGCCCCATTAGGTTGAAAACAGAGGCATTAAATCTGCTTGTTGTGAAGGGGTTTCCCCCCGCCCCTTTCTTTTAGGTCCTTTCTTTTAGGTCCTTTCTTTTAGGTCCTTTCTTTTAGGACCACCAACACCTGAAATATCCATTAAACCTCAGCAGGAGTAGATAATGCTTTACATTGGCTTACTCAAACCTGTCCATGGAATGGCTGTTTTCCAGAAATAAATATTTTGTGTACATCAGCTTTGGTTATTGTTCCTTTTCTCATTTCAAGGCATGCAGCTTGTAGCAATGTTTGAATAACCTACACAAAAGTTGTAGAAGCACTATGGTGACAATCTGCACAATGTAGTAAAAGTTACAAGACTTGGTTTGTATTTTAAATTAAAGGACCCTTCAATTTTTTACTTCCCACCTCTGTTCAAACTGGACAGTCTTTCAGCTCTGATTAATGGTTGGTAGAAGAAAGGGTCGGCAGTATTATTTACAGAGAAGCAATTTCTCTATGTCCGCTTCTCCTTCTCATATATGTTATAGGAAATGGAAAAGAGTATGTCCTCCACGAAGTCAAGGAGATGGACTATTGCAAAGCATGTGGGCGTAGCTAACCTTAAGCCTACATTTCGGTTGATTAACAGAAAGGATGTAGCCTTTTATCCTATCTATACAACAGCCAAGAAAGACCTAAGAAGCTTGACATCACAATGAAGGGATTTTAACTGAGTCCACCTGAGTTGACCTCGCTACTTAAAAAACAAATCATAGCAGCATGCTGTAGTCAAAGAGATTCTTTGCTTCTCCTTCTCTTCCTCCTCCTCCTTCCCCTCCTCCTCCTCCTCCTTCTTCTTCTATCTTCTTTTTCTTCCATCTTCTTCTCCTTCTCCTTTTCCTTTTTCTTCTTCCTCTTCTTCTTCTTCTTCTTCTTCTTCTTCTTCTTCTTCTTCAGACAGAATGGAAACTAAATTTTAATCTCTTACTCGTGGGATGATCTTAGACAATCCCTCTCAGCCATCCTCCTTGTCTGCATATTGGGGAGAAAAAGACCTAACTCATGGGGTTGTGCACAACAGTGAGATGGGGCATAAACAGTGCCTAGCACATCAAAGATATTCAAAGATAATTAGTTCTCATCTCTTTTCCCTTTATTCCCTGTAAATTCCTTGTTTTTTATGGAAGATATTGGGACCCTCACCTGCAGCATATTTCTTTTCTGTGTTTGAATGGGAAGTTAAAGTTGTTAAAACAAATAAAATGGTACTGGCTGGCTGGCCTCAACCCTACTCTCTTACATGAGAGCCCCTTGAAAACCATTCTAAACCATTCATAAAATCAAGGTGGACTGGAGAGATTGAATTCCTACGTACAGTAGCTGGTATCCTTTTACTCCTCTACAATCCCTAAGGCAATACTATAAGCAAGGGTTTTTCATATCGAGAATATTTCCAGATTAGTTGTGGAGAAGCTAACAATACATTGTGATTATGGCATATGGTGGTTTTGGGGCCCTGTGAATGACAGCTGATTGAACGTCAGCAGACAGAAATGAGCAAATTTGATGCTAGTGATGAAACATGGCTGTACCAACAACAGCTCTGTCATCTTTTAGGGAGAAGTTCTGGGTAACTGTTGAAAAAGAGAAAGAAACTGGGCAAACTGAAATGTTCAGAAGTACTTGGATGGTCTGGTAAGTTAGCTTTTGATCAAACAAGTCCTGTGAAATATTACCAAAACTATGCTTGTGTTTAAAGTAACAAAATGTATAGATGCTTTTCTAAGAAAAGGCAATGACTCAAACCAATTCAGGGAAAACTCTGAAGTCCCTGTAACACTGCCTCCTACTGATGGATTTAGGGCTGAAGAGGACCCTAATGTGTCCCATTCAAGGTTTCTCACTAGAAGTACTAGAGACCTAGTAGCATTTACTCCTTTACTATAGTCTTCTAAAAATAGAATTTAGAGGATAATGCTTAAAAAATGTTGGTAGGAGATTTCACAATTAGTCAATACTCTTAAATTTAGGTCTATAAGATTTCTAACGAGTGATTTATTGCTTGAATCTCAGAGTAATAGAAAAATACATGGTAAAAGTTGTTTTTAAAATTCTTTTTAAGAATAAACATGTCACATATGAAAATAATCCTCTGCGATATTGACAGTATGGATTCAAATATAGCTTCATATTATGAGCATGTCATGGTGAAGTCAGGGAGAGTGTGCACTAAACAGACTATAGAAGTTTTGTTTTGTTTTGGTTTTTTTTGTGAAAAACATTCCAATTTCTTTCATTGGTATGCCCAAAGATAAGTGAATCCAAACCATAATTCGTCTTTTTCTGAACAGAGTTGATGTTTTTCATGGAAACGTTTTTTGAATAAAAAGAGAGTTTTTACACTGGGGGAAAAAATAAAATAAAACCTTTCAACATTTTTGCAGTCACACAAATAATTGCATGAGGCACTCAGCAGATTCAGTTTGGGTCAGCAATTCAGTTAGTCCTTTGGCAACTGGCTTGTGTTTTATCCGTTTTGAAAAGAATTATCTCATTTTCTAGTCATTCTCTTATCTCATCTGCAATGTCAATTATCAGAACAAAACATCTTAAATACGATGCAACTAGGCAAACCTATTTTCCCTTCTGAGTCATAGTTATAGTTCGGCTTTTGTGTAATTAATTGGGAGATAAAATTAAATTTTAAATAGGAAGTCAGAATTAAGATGCCCAGTTTTACCATCAGCTCGACTGAACAAAGTTTCATTTGTTTTTATATTAACAAGTGTATAGCATGGTTATCCTCCAGAGACCCAACTCCAGCGAAAAGCTTTATGTATCTCTATCTTAAGAATGCTCTAGATCAGATTTGTTTGGGCCAGTGGCTTGGGGCAGTGGAATGAGCCCTCTCTTTAGAGATCCAAATTCTAATCATCATCTCTCACTAACTGGTGTGGGATTTTTAGACACATAATTCATCTTTTGGGTATCAATTTTCTTACTAAAAAACCAGTATAAAAGATACTAGGATTTCTGAAACCTTTTCTAGTATGCCTAAGTATTGGCATCCCTAAGATTAGGAGCTCAGTTTGGACCAAAGAAAAATTGGACTTTGTCCCCAATTTATCGGTGTTATCACTAGGTCCACATCTATGGCCTTATTCCCCACTCCCACCGCACCCCATAGAGGTGCTATATTCCCTTTCTTTTTTGGCCAAGTCTAGATCAATTTTTTTTCTTAACTCTCTTCCTGAGGGTTGTATATTCTTATTCTCTTCCCCTTTCATTATGTTTACTTCATTTTATTTCTACTTTGGAATCTTTTAGAGCTTTTTAAACATATTTCAACCCTGTGAATGCTGTTAAATCTAAAATACTATTTTATATAAATCTTTAATATTTTTCAGTGCTTTATTTATTTTTTTTTTTAAAAATATGTTTGTTTATTTATTTATTTATTTTGAGAGAGAGAGAGACAGCCAGCACAAGCAGGGGAAATGCAGAGAGAGAGGGAGAGAGAATCCCAAGCAGGATGCAGGGCTCTATTCCATCATGGGATCGTGACCTGAGCCTAAATCAAGAGTCAGAGGCTTAACTGACGGAGCCACCCAGGTGCCCCTCATCGCTCTATTTCTGCTTTATTTATTTCAGCTCCTCTTATCTGATCTTGCATGAGAGCGTGTTCAACGCTTAAGTGTATTTTTCGTGACTACTGTGTATTGTGACCCACCCAGTCTTTTTCTTTGCCTTTTTTCTTTCTTTTTTAACGTCCACATAGGTCTAGGAGGTTGCTACTAAGACTGTTTTTTTTTTTTTTTAAGTGTAGCTTTAAAAGCACAAAATGAATTAAAACAATGTCTATGTCTAGAATTGAATCAGCATTTGACTTCCTCACTGAAAATTTTTTTCCATTGACTCATATGGGGAAAAAACAAAACAAAACAACATTATGTAGTCCTCTAGATTAAAGCTCTACCATTGGGGAGTATGATATTGATACTCTTCACACCGGTAGGCGAACATGAGTGCAGTTGGAAGGGACTTCATCAAGATGGCAGCTGCGTGTGTTTCTAAGGTCTTTTCACCATAGGAACTCAAGTCATTGTTTTATTAAAAATAGTAAATAAAGGTCTAGGTTCTCATCGATGATACCAACTTGTGAGGCCCAAGGAGCTGGTTGTTATCAGACTCAGTCGTCATGAATATCACTGTGCTTCCTCCAGTACTTTTGGCTTCATTTCCAGTTACCTGTTTGATCACATAGGGAAGCTTGCAGGCTGAGGTCCAGCACAGGACAGGAAGCAGGCAATTCAAAAGGCCACCTAGAGTTGAAGAAGGACTCCAATCCAATGTTAGACTGTTTCCCTGAGCTCACTCTTGGTTTCTTAACTGTTGTGGGTTTTTTAATCTCCTATTCAAAGGCTATTAATTTTGAGAATGTAAACTACCATGGAGAAACACAGTCCCCACCTCCACTGTAATTTTCACAGTGTCTAATGGGTTTACTGGATAAAAAATATTAGTCGCTCTTTAGTCTTCATAATATTTTTCAAATTTCCACTTCTGATACTGCTTCACTGGGTCACAAGCAGCAACTTTCAGGGTCTTCTGAGAAACATTTCCTTCTAAGCATAACAACTGATGATAGTTTCCGAAAACAATGTGATTCACCTAGAAAGAAAGAGAATCTGGAATGAGCCACAGAATGAATTTGACAACTGCCATATAAAGAAATACAAACTAATAAAAAAAAGATAATTATATTTTTGATTCCTCAGGAATTCTTCTTGCCTAAATTAACAACATGCACACAGTCTTTAGACTGTATTAAATTTGTCTCTATCTCACTTCGCCAAGCTACAAGGCTGTTAAGACTTTTACGACTTCCTCAGGGAGGAGGCAAAAGATTTATTTTCTGACAATAGGTTTGATTACTCTATTATTTAAAGAAAATAATTCCATACAGCATTTACTATATTTGATGGATGATGGTTCCCTAATTGATGGTGATCATGAAAAAATACCCATTGCAAAAAGTGAGTTAGTTAATGTCTTAATTGAGTTCATACCTTAGAATGCAAACTTGGAATACAAAGTGCTAGAAATGATGTATATATTTATAATCTTTCCACCATAATCTCTGATAGTACATAATACCTGATGTTCAGAAAATCCAGAGGTACTTAGAAAAAAGTCAAAGGTATTTCAGAGAAGTTCTATTATTGGTTAATATTTACTGAATATCCTAGAAATAATGGATAACCAATTTAGAACATGCTTATGGCTTTATATATTTTTTCACCTTTTAATTCTCTCAATTTTCCATGACTATGACAAAGGTAATCTTAATCATACGTACATTGTTTTGAATTATTCAAAAGAATATATCAAACAGGGGTGACTTCATAATAGTTTGTTTTAAAGATGTTCCTACAAAAACATTGTCATCCTGTAGGACTCTGGTAAGGCGATGTTTGAGTACGCTCAAGGTTTTGTAAAGGAGTTGGCCTTGAGCAAAATCATCTTGGATTATCTACAATGTTCTGCCAGTGGATTATAAAGTGGTAACTGAACAACTTGTCCCCAACCTAAAGACATTTGATGAGGGAACCAGTAGTGGAGGGTCATTCCATGACCCAGTATTTAGAAGCTACCTATGAAATGATTTCCTTTTAGGTGTCCATAGTCCAGAGCATTTGGGTGAGTGGGCTTAGAGAACATCTTTGAAATGCAGGTTGGAAATGTATCATTTTAACAATGCATTGGTATTCAGGGTCAAACTCACTATTACCCTACTTCCTTCCATGAAGCTCTCAACTCCTAATACTAAAAGAAAAGATATGTTCTTGTTACTCATAGTCTTATTCTCCATTTCTCTTAACATGCTTTGGAGGATTCAGGAGGTTTAGTATAAAAACTACCAAAATACTGAAAAAATAAGGAAGGCTATTATTAAGATATTCATCTCCATAACATCTAGCAGCATGGAAATGGGGAACTGAAGGCAGAAGGCAGCTATGTGGCATGATACAAAGTCACAGACACAACCAATGTCGGGAAACAGCTATCCAATTTTTGCTATCTTAATTAAATTACTCTCTTTACAAACTGGTTTACCATTTAGAGGGACCAAAATAAACCTGTATAAAAATCAGCTAATGAAGGCTTAAGTTCTCAGTGGGGTCAAGCCAGTTTGTAAATAAGACCTATGTGATTTAAGGGCTGCTTACTCCTAAATATTTTCTCACCAGCCTGAATTTTTTTCCTGGTAACAGATTCACTTCTGGAGATGAAAAATGTGTTCTCATTCTCATCCTTTCTCTCCCCTGCACCCACCGCCTCCCCAACACCTCCCCCATCCCCCCACCACCTCCTGCTTTTTTGGCATAAGGTTAAGGAAGCCAAAGAGAATATTCAATAGATGTTTATGCATTTTCCCAACACCATGAAATATAAAATTAGTAACTTGTGCACTAGTAATACTTCATTTTTCTGAATAAGTCAACAAGAGCCATTATCACTAACAAGGAAAAAAAAAATGTCCAGAAGGAACTAAAATATAACAGAGAAAATTAAAAGGGAGGAAGGTTGGGAAGCGTGTTGCTCAGACCCTGGTTTTGATTCCCAGCGGAAAGAAAACTGTCATGAAGGGAGTGGTCACTGGCTGTGACATCAAAAGGAATGGAGGCACTCTAAGGAGAAAAAGAAGCATGCTGACTTTGGGGACAGGCCTGAGCAAAATGATGGTCTTCATGCACCCAGTACATTTTGTGGATTTGATGGCTACTTGCTAGTGAGATAGTAGAAACTTTAGGAAGGCCCTCCTGAAACTATTCTTGCCACCCCAAGATCTTACACCAAAGCTTATGATTTGATATCTTGTTAAAATAGAATTGTGGAAGGGGTGCCTGGGTGGCTCAAGCAGTTAGGCATCTGACTCTTGGTTTTGGCTCAGGTCATCATCTCACAGTTCGTGAGATCGAGCACTGTGTCAGGCTCTGTGCGGACAGCAGGGAGGCTGCCTGGGGTTCTCTCTCTTCCTCTCTCTCTGTCCCTCCATCACTCACACACACACACACACACACACACACACACACTCCCTCTCTCAAAAGAAATAAATAAACTTTAAAAAATACCATTGAGGAAAACTGTCAGGACTTTGAGAATGAAGAAGATATAGCAGGGGTGGGCTAGGAAATATTAACAGCTGGACCTCTGGACAAACACCCCCAGATTTGTAGCATGGGTTTATGTAATACTCCCATCATGGCTTGTTTCAAGATACCAATGTGATGTCATTGAATGTGAAGTTAGCGCACAATTAGCTCCTACAAGCTGGTGGGAGCTGGTTCCAACACCTGTTGAGAGCCAGGTCTCTGGTAACCAGGGTGGGGGATGAGGAAAAGTCACCCCTTGTGGAAAGGAGGCAGAATGCCAAAAAAAAAGGATTCATCCTAAAGTGCAGACCTTGTAGAAAGCACGCTGGTTCTTGTTTTCCCCATATACTCTCCTTATAGACTTTTCTGGTGACCATTGAGAACCAGTTCTAGCCCATAAGCATTATTTTTGCCGTTGTTAGTTGACTGAAGCAAATGACTTACAGAAACAAAGATGCTGATACTAATGTAACCAAGGAACCCAGTGACTTATATTTAAAACAACCTACCTGAAATAAATTTTGTAAAAGAAAAAGAAGGACTTGCCAATTTATAAAAAAAAAAAAAAATCTGTTTATCTCTCTGTATGAACTTTTATTTTGCCTCGATCATCACAAGCACATTTAAAGGTTCTGAGTGAGGAAGCCGACAATGAGAGTTTTATGTCCCCTTTAATTGGAAGTTGGATTTGTGATAAAGAAGAGGTACAGATATTTTGCTTACCAGTTCCGGATGAAAGACTGATGTTGATTTATGCAGCCATTTTAGCCCTTTGTTTCTGTTATCACAAGGGTGCAGCCTCAGGGCCCCCGTATCAGGGACTGGAGCTAAGCACCACTCTCCATGTTTAATAAGTCTTAGCCAGGTATAATTAAATTGCTGAAGCTGTCGGGAAATGAATAAAGAAAAGGTCACTTTCAGCAGCAAACACAGGTAGGGTCTTTGCTTCACAGTTTTGTTAGCAATGGTTAAGGAGATGGGCACTCTGATCAAATGTTTTGTACCCAAATCCTGGTATTGCCACTTTCAGTTCGGACAGTACGGGCGTGCTATTACCATATCGCATTTCATTCTTGTCATTTTTAAGTTGGATAGCAACAGCGTGTATCTCAGAGAGTTGAGGTAATGACTGCTAGGTGTTTATTTAACACACAGTAAGCCCTCAATAAATGTGAGTTGCAATAATAAAAATTATTTAGTGCAGTTAGTACATAGGCGCAAACGGAGGTCATTTCAGGTAACTCGGAACCCCAGATAAGCCTGGTGTTTTGAAGCAGTGAAACATTCAAACCACCTGCAGCCATTAGGGCTACAAGGAGGTCTAAGTCACAGCCCGAAATTACTTTGGTGGAGATGATTATGCTTCTTTAAGAGTATCCAGATTACTGGACTCGTAGAGGCTTTGTAGGAAAGGTCCACAATCTTTCTTAAGGGTAAAAAATGTTTCTAATGTAAGCAATGTCAAAAATCTTTCTTTGCTGATAGCAGAAAGACTCATCGGGCTCTGCTCTGTTAGCATGCCCTAGTTCCCAAGAATTACTCTTGGAGAAGTCCAGTTTGGGAGAGTTGCTGAAGTCTAAAGTAAATACTGATTCAGGTATTGAAACCAGGTTTTAGATTTTTATAAGTCCTTTCTCCAGTTGTTTACAACCTAGTACTATCTGTCTGGTCAATTACTGTATGGCTCTTGGTCTGGGGGACGTCTGTTGTTTTGCACCAATATAAACATAAAAAATAGACTTCTGGTAAAATCTATCTAAATGTTTTTATCTAGTGAATCATTTGTAATGTAACTGAGATGTAAGTTAGATTATCACACTTGTCATTGGGTTAGACCTCACCACTCAAAGGGTACTCCCTGGACCAACATCAGTATCACCGGGGAGGTAGTTGAAACACCTGACTCTCAGCCCCATCATGAACTATTGAATCGGAATCTGTATTGTAACAAACTTTCCAGGTGATTTGTGTGCACATTAAAATTTGAGATGCATGGTCTTATGCCATAGAAGCCACAAGGAAGCGAGGTGGCTACAAAGAGAAGCTAGATATTACCTTTAGAAGGGACATCTCAACTGGTTGAAAAGTTAACAGTTACTGAAAAGCTAATAGGGGACTTTTTAGGTAAGGTGAAGGATAGAGCTTGGTGGTTAATCCTAGAAATTTATTCCTTTTGTGCTTTTTTTGGATGAATGTTATTAACTGGCTTGGTATAAAGTTTAGTTAATTCGGCCCCAGATAAGTTAACTTCCTCCAACTTTCCCTTACTTCTTATTACTCAAACAAACTACAAGAAGCAGAAGCTAAAAATGAGTAACAAGACAAAAAGGGAGATGGGTGGTTTTTTTTTTGAAAGCAGGGGGCTGCATATTCATATTTTCACCTCCCAGTATCTCCTTGAGAGGCTCAGTGGTTATCCAGACTACAATTTGGGTCTTCAGATAAAATACTGGTTTAATCAGGCATGGAAAATCACTAAAATGATGAGTCTTGAAGGACTGAGTTAAATAATATTTTGCTTTCATATGATTCGGACTACTTGTGGTTTTATAATTTAGGACTTTATTTCCTCTTGGAATGGTTAATATGCAAGTTGTGTATTTCAAATGATTTTTGACACATTTCTCTTCCCTCTACCTCCCTTCTTTCCTAATTAAAAGAGAGTTCCCTTAGCTTCAAGTTTATAATCCTTAGCTGAATTATAGCAACACAGATGACAAAGATGCCTTTCTTCTAGTAGCAGCTTTGAATTAAGAGTGGAGAGGAAATGTACTCAAAAATATAAGCAATGTCTTGCGGTGCCTGGGTGGCTCAGTCGGTTGAGCGTCTGACTTCGGCTCAGGTCGTGATCTTGCAGTCTGTGAGTTCAAGCCCTCCATCGGGCTCTGTGCTGACAGCTCAGAGCCTGGAGCCTGCTTTGGATGCTGTGTCTCCCTCTCTCTCTGCCTCTCCCCCGCTCACATTCTGTCTCTCTCTCTGTCAAAACTAAAAAAACGTTAATATATATATATATATATATATATATATATATAGGCAATGTCTCTAAGTCAAAGCAAACAAGTAAGTCTGGGCAAGCCTAGATTGTCATCACAAAATAATTTCTCCACCAAAGTGTGATCTACAATTTTAGGAAGCTGCATTGTACTCATGTACTGATGTTCCTATGAGTTTTATTTGGCACTCAAACCAATAATATCCCCACAGAATGAGAATGGGTAGGGAACGCATGTTGAAGAGGGAGGTCCCATCACTCAGAGCTCACCTCCAGCACTGCAGAGTCCTTGCCCTGTGCTCCTGGGCCCTCCTTCCTCCCCTATCCATTGTGTTCTGAGTTTGTCAGAGATTTGTTGAAGGGTTTTCCATCATGGATCATGGATTATGTAATTTGCATTACATATGCAAATTACACATGCTCCTTTATATGTATGACAATGGGAAGGAGGGGACTGAATCAAAACAAAATTTCTCCCTTAGATTATTTAAAAATATGTTCTTCCTTCATTTCCTTTATTATTTTATCTTTATATGTAACTTTTTTTAATTTTTCACATTTTTGTCTTTATCATTATAACAGTGAACATTTGTGGAGCACTAAATGTTAAATATCGTTCTACATGTTTCATCGGTATCACATAATTTGATCTTCAAACCTGTTTTAGGGGTAGGGACTGTTATCACGACTATTTACCTAAAGGTTAAAGGGTTTGCAAAGTTAACACACTTTTGAAAGCAGCGGAGCCAGCATTGGGTCCCTGGTGGGTTGACTTCAGTACCCACACTTTTACTCCCTTGCTCGCTGTCTGTACGTTTAGTTGTGAGCTCTCTTATCGCCAACCGTATGATTATGTAGAAATGTATAAATTAATTATTGTTTGTAAAAGCGAAAATAAATTTCTCAAGCGAGCAGTAAATGTGCCATACCCTGCACTTATCACCTACACCTGGGCCATCTATCCACTGCACCTATGAGAGAGAAAACCCAGCCCAGGTACCTTGCTGCTTCCGTCACAGTCTTCCAAAGTGGCTGTGGTGTTTTCAATGGAAATGCATTTGCCCAAGGCCACATTAATAAGCTAGGAAGCAAAATATAAAATATGCATTAAGAAAAAAATATTTTGAAGTAGAACAAGACATTCAGAAAACACAGGCCATAAAACTATAATAAGGTTAAAAGATAGTTAAGTTGATAGCTTAGCATTACTTAGCACTATACGATTTTATTGGTTGCTATCTCTAACAGAGACATAATGTAATCTTGCTAAAGTACAGCTTCAATCTGTCAATTTAGGCCTATGATTCAGCCACAGAGCCAACAAACAGAAGCTTTTAATTAACCCTTGCCTGGAATGCTGAATAGGGAATGAGCAAAAGGTAGCATGAGAAGTAGTTATTTTCTTGTCTCAAGTTTTTCTGATGCATACATTAAAAGTCAACGCACATACTTGCAATTTAATCAAACCAACAGTTATGGGCTCTGTTCCCTGGCTGACCCCTCCAAGCTATTTCACTGCTTAGGCACTGAATCATAGATAAATGGAGTCCTTCAAAGAACAGCAGAGTCCAGCTGATTCCCTGTCAGAACCTTCCTAATGACTCAGGCAAGCTACAATTCATTATAGGAAAGTCATGAAAGCTAGTACAGAGCCAAGCTTAAAGACACTATCTGGCAGGCCCCCCAGGTTTTTAGTGGATTTACAGGGTCAAATATGGAGGCAGCTTTCTATAAGTCACCATTTAATGCAGAAAAATGTTGATTCCCTTGCCCTCTTTGACATCTTGGGGAAGGCTAATGAGATGGTGAGTTAATAGGGCAATTTAGACTTCTTAGATTTCTAGAAGAGCTGTGTAGAGTCAAATCTACACTCAGGAAAGCCTTCTGAGCTGGGAGTGGGGGGAAAGTCTTTGTTGGCAGGGACACTATTTGTGCCCTTTCCTGTTCTATCGTGCCTAACACAGAGCTCTAAATCCAGGGTGCTTTATGATGCAACTGTCCAGCTCACAGAGTTGTGAGCCTTCATAACAGCATGCTCACTGGTTGGTCCTCACTTTTACATGCATAGCTTACGTTGCAAGAAAGTAAGGCAAATATTCAGGGACCACCAAATGCAGAAAACAAAACAAAACAAAACAAAACCTTTTAGCAAGTGGGAAAATGGCAAATACCGGTAAGCAAAGGACTGATATTGTAAGGACAGGAGAAAGAACTTGGGCATGGACAAGCCAGAGAGTTGGGATTGCAGTCTTTCACATAAAGATGGACAACTGTAGACCCTCACTAGAATGGTGTCCCGGGGAAAACAATTTACCCAGTGGCACAGGGAGACAACAGGGAAGCTAGATTCTCCCTTGGGAATCTGAACCTTGCATTGACCTTCATTTGGGTTTGAGATGCAAGTTGAACTGCTTGCATTGGATAGGAACTTTGACAGACGTAAAAATAGTGCCAGGGTGGTTACTTCTAGGGTGGCTGGCATGGAAAAGAACTCTAGAAGGACAGAATTTCCATCAGAAATCTCCAAAGAAAGCTCCATTCACAATTTAACGTGACAAATATGGGAAGAGACAATCCACCACTAGTTAATGGAGCAGTCAGGACACACAGAAGGAATCAACTTCAGAGAAGAGATTTAATAAGAATGCACTGAAGGAGGATAATCCTAGAGATTAAAGAAGGGAAATGCGATCCAGTTGTTGTCTGGATTTTCACTGAGATAAATATAAACTTCTGTATTTGTGGATTACTCAGAAAATATCTTCCCACGTGTTTGGAAAACTCTGGCTTCACTACAGCTGAACAGGTTGGACTGCTCCAGAACCTGGCAGAACCCCCAGGAGGGTAATGTTTAGTTGTCTGCTACACGAGGGAGTGCAGTGTGTTTGCCAAATATATTTGGCCCTGGGATCCTATTTCTGGCAGCACAACTAACCTTGCCCAGAGCAGTGTATGGGAACCCCTGGTTTAACTGATTACTTTGTATTTATTTTGTACAGTCCCTTCTGCCAAACATGGAAAGGCATTGGATGGAAGGAGAAGATTTTTCTTTCCCTTACTTACCACTCCCCCCCAGTTCTCTGAAGATTTGTTTCCCTTCCTCCTGATCAGAGATTTCTGGAGAAACTGCTTTTCTGCATGTATAAACGATTTATGAAGTGCTAAGGGGTTGTTATTCTTTATTGACTTGCGAATGGTTTTAAGCATTGACTTGTATTCAGGGGCGCCTGGGTGGCTCAGTAGGTTGAGCATTTGACTCTTGATTTTGGCTTGGGTCATGATCCCAGGGTCGTGGGATTGAGCTCTGCCTCAGGCTCCATGCTGAGCATGGATCCCTGCTTGAGATTCTCACTCTCTCCCCCTGTGTCTCTCTCCTGCTCATGCTCTCTCTTTGTCTCTCTCAAAATAAATAAATAAACTTAAAAAATTATATTTGTGTTTTTAATGTAAACCATTTCAATCTTTTTTTTTTCACCAGGCAGTATGTAAATTTTTCAATTGTTTTTCAAAATCTATCCATTTTGAATTCTTTCGTTTTCCAATTTAGGAGGTGGAGTTCCCCACAGTTTATCAGGGCATTTGCTAAACATTAGGCTATAGGCTGCTTACTAACCATTTAATCCAATGTGTATAAAGACACATTGTTAGTGAGGTTCTTTTATTCATCAAACATTTTTGGTTCAACAATAAACGATCGGTTCTTATAAAAAAGAAAAGAAAACAAACAAAAACCTTTTCACTGGATTTAAATTGTAAAATATTTTCTTGGGGTCTTTCAAGACTCTCCAGCTAAAATAATGGTTCAGTTAATCTTAAGTCTGAAATGCCTAGTGAAAGATCTTCTTTTTTTTTTTTTTAAGTGGTAATAATACTCCCTACTAGTTGCTTCAAAGAGAAGCCAGTGGCATCTTGATTATAATTTGTCTGAGGAAGGCAACAAATAGAATTCAAAAAAATAATTTAAAAATATTTTGTGCATTTTAATATATTATAGCTCAGGCATCAGCCGGCTGTTCATAGAAGAGCTCTTCAAAAATTTCATGGGAACTCTTATACACATTAGCCTCACAGAGGAGGCAAAAGGTAGTTTTTTAGTTCCCTCTGGTGGTTAAAGTTCAGTAATGCTCTTGCTGAGATTCTGTGTTAGGACAGAATATGGTGAGAATTTCTTTTTTCCTTACTCAGGAGTTGGAATTAAAAAAAAAAAAGTGTGAGTTTATTTTACAGACAAATAATTTGAATAGTGTATAAATCCACGGTGTTCTCCCTAATGAGTTACCTAGGAAAAAAATATCAGGATAAACCACCTGAAATAGCTGTTATTCTATTTTGACCTATAAAAATGATCATTTTATACTACATTATGTTACAAACAAATCACTTTTACTATTTGTCAATTGAATTTTCAAGTTTCCTCTTTTTTATACTCTTCCAGGATCTTCCCTACACTGGGAGAATGGCTCTACTATGTCCTTGCCATCAGGAATTTTCCTAGACAGAGAGCGATTGCTTTGTGTAATTCACTTTCTAGGGAGAATTGAAAAAAACATGGCCTAAAATAGCAGGCTTACTGATGGTCAAGTCTGAGAACCTCTTGCATGAAGAAAAAGAAAACTCTGAAAAAATAAAATAATGCTGGGAATATTTATAAATAAAAATTAAATGAGAAAGCAGTAACACGTATTAAAAATATGCATGACTAGGAAAAGCTCTAGGTCGAGTCTTGACTAATCACCTCTAAACCCATTTTATGATAAGTATCCTCACGTCTTGCCATCCTCTTCGAATTAAGCCCCACTCCTAGAATGGGTTTGGAACGGCTTTCATCCAGTTTCTCTACTTTCTTGCTTTAGTTCATAGATTTTGTACTGTGTCCAACCTGTCTAGCTCAGTTTCTTCCTTTTTGGTACATTATGTTGTGCCCTGGAATTTTCTCTGTCATTGTCTTTTCAGTTCCTGTTTGAAATCTGTGAAAATCTAATTAAATCATGTCATCCCAATCTTAACCCTACTCAATAGCTCCCTATTACATTCAGGAGAGAGAAGAAAGAGAGACAGAGAGAGAGAGAGAGAGAGAGAGAGAGAAAGGAAAGGAAAGGAAAGAAAGGAAAAGAAAGAAAAGATAGACGGGAGGGAGGGTGGGAAGGAGGAAGGAAGGAAGGAAGGAAGAAAGGAAGGAAGGAAGGGAAGGAAGGGGAAGAAAAAGAAGGAAGGGAAGAAAGAGCAGGAGAGAGAGAGGGAGGGAGGAAAAAGAAAGGAAGTAAGAAACAAGAAAAAGAAAGGGAAAGGAGAATCCTTAGTCTGCCTATAAGGACCCATGGGACCACTCTTCCTTCCTCTCCCTCTTCATCTGTTGCCATTCTTTTCTCCTTCACACCCTGACAACATTCATCTTCTTTCTGGTTCTTGAGTGCCTAGACGGTCATCTAACTTAGAGTTTTTGTACAAGGGGCATCCTCTGCCTAGGGCTCTCTTTTTTGAAGTTTGGCTGACCCTTGTCTTTGAGGGCTAGCATTCAATATCTCCTCAGAGTTGAATATTCTAGCTTAGAAGGACTGGTCACTAGGGACCAGTTCCCTAAATTAGAGCCATTTTACTTTTTATTTAAGCATTACATATTTGTACATGGTTTCCCTTACTCACCTTTAAGCTCCACAAATAGGCATCAAGTCTACTTTATACATATTTACCCTATAATCCAGTTCTGAAATACTGTATGGTTTATTGATATCCAGTAGGTACTTGACGAATTAATCAATGAATGTAGCTGCCTAAAAGCCTTCCTCAAGTTCACCTATATTTAATCCTTAACCATGCTCTGTCTCATCTGCCCTCATATTGGATATTTATTTATAGTGTAATCCTTCATTCTTTTCCACACTTTTTCAAGAGTTTTTAAATTTAATATTTATGGACTCACAACTTAACTTGCTCCTTGAACTTACCACACCATTAGCCCTCACAATGGGAGCCTTCAAATCAGGAAAAACATTCTCCAAATACCATTTGAAACTTTTGCATTTTAGTTTCTTTCGAAGTTTCCGTTGTTCGGTGAGGTTTCCAACATCTAAGCCTTGGTCTATGAGGTGGTCCCCGTGGCCATAGAATAGCTCCTTGTACTCATCAAGCCAGACCTCAGCAACCCGCACCAAGTTCCGCTCGACTGTCTTCATCCGGTCCTTGGGGAAGGTATATGGATTGTCATTTCTGAATATGTGGCCTACTCGGGAACAGGGAATGATCTCAATTTCACCACCACACATCCATACCTGTAACAGTTTGATAGGAAGCATCAATTATCACATGACTGCCCACAATTCATGGGCAATTAACAATGACAGGAACCACCTGGTGACCACCCCCCTCCCCCCCCCCCCCAGCTTGAAGTACTACTGTCAACGTCTAAAATCTTTTTCAATGGTTTCAAATTAAGCTCAACAGGTTTATTTAGCTTTGTACATTGCTGTGGAGCATTTTAGGATTCGTAAAATATATATTGTTTTCTTCCCTACGCTGCAGTGTACATCTTTTTTTTAATAAAGAAATTCTCACAGAATCCCAATGTATAAAATATATCGTATGAAGTCCTGCTTTGGTTGGATCAGGGTAAGGAGTATGTATTTCCTTTTTTTTTCTTTCAATTTTCCCTCCTTACGTCTTGGGGTGATCCGTATAACTTAATGGAACACAACTTGAAAATGAGCTCAAAGTAATACCCCTTTTACTATATACCAACCCACTCCCTAAGAAAACAGTTGCCTTTTGGATTCTCTTCACTCTGGCTACTGCCAAGGATTTCTTAGGTGTTGATCAATGATCATAAATACCCAGAGCTGTCTGAGATGTCCAAAGTTGCTGCAACATCGCCTGTTGATGGCCTGCTCTAAAGGCACTTTTTGTACATCTGTCACTTTCACTAAGATGACCCATTACTGAATGCTTTCATTACTTCTGATATATCAGAAAAATGTTCCTGGAGATATTTTGTATGAAGTATGAATCTCACATCATTTAGGTCAAATGGCAGACAATATTCCCCCTATATTCAGATGTAGAAACAGTGTTATAAAATACTAGGGAACTCTGATAAATTTCATGGGAGCTACTGATTCTTCCAAATTCAATCTGGGATAGAAAAACATTCATCTAGAGACCCTAAAGTTTCTGTGAAATTTCTTCCCAGAGACAGTCCCATAGCTAATTATGTTAGTAAAATGAAACCAAATGATAAACTCTTAATTGTAGAAAGAATTTGAGGACCGCTTGGTAATACCTTGAATGAGAGCTCCATATTTTCTCCACCCCAGACATCAAGCCCAGGGTCGTATGTTCCAAGTTCGAAAAAGTAATTTTTATCAATGGAAAATAGTCCACCCGCCATGACGGGACACCTACAAAAAGAAATGTTTGTTTTTTTAAACTTGCATGTCATGCGAATTCAACTTTTTAGAGTGGGTCCCCTGTGCAGTTGTGGTGGAGTTAAGAGCCATTTCAAAATAGCTATCGAGGGTGGGGAGGTCTTGGAAAGGAGTCACAAATAGCACTGAAGTGATCATTTCCGTGGTTCATGGTGGCAGAGATTGATTGGGGTCAACAAAGATGGGGTTTGGAAGTATGATTCTTATTGTCTTTACTCTCTGACCCAAACTCTCCGAATATGTTATTTTTAAAAATGCTTATTTAGTGCTAAGGGAGTACCAGGCACTGCTCTAAGTATTATATATATACACACATACATATACGTATGTATGTATGCATATATATGTATGTATATATATGTGTATGTATATATATATGTGTGTATATATGTGTATATATATGTGTATGTATGTGTGTATATATATGTGTGTGTGTGTGTATATATATATATATATATATATATATATATATAACCTCAGACTTTACAAAAACCCTGAAACTATATACCATTAAGAAAGGACAACACAGAAAAGGTTAGAAATGTTCCCAAGGCCACAGATTAGTATGATGTACATCTGGGGTTCAATTTAGGTGGTCTGGTTTGATGTTATGATCTCTCACTCCACCACACTGCCTCAACTGTAGACAGACTTAACTGACAGCTTGTTATGTGGTAAACACTTTTTAAAGCATGTTATATAATCAGATTTAATTCTCAGATAATGGAGGTAGCTACTTCTATTAGTCTTAACGCAGAACTGAGGAAACAGAGATTCAAAGAGGTTAAGTAACCTTTTAAAGCTCACGCCATCAGTCAATAGTACAGTTGAGATTTGAATCCAAAGAGTCTGACTCCAGATCCTTCATTACTGTTATAGATCATGGGGGATAGAAACTACACTTGAATCAGCAGTAATCACTTCCCATGGTGTTAAGATTGAGCCAGCTGAAAGGGGTTTGTGTGGAGAGCTTGCCTTGTGTTTAGGGTATACAGCAATCTTAAGGGTAAAATAATTCCTACCCCACACCTACTTCCCTTCCCCTTAGGCACATATTCTGTCTGAATGACAAATGTCCTTTCCCATCTATCCAGAATGCATTCTCTTCCCAATGTTATGTTGGATATAATCTGAGCTCGATCAGTACATTGACCCTCCAAATGGGAGTCTGAAAAAGGCAAAGATGTTCTTTAGGTGTGGGATCAGAGCAAGAGTGTTACATTCAGGCAGATATGGATTTGAATCTCAATTTGTTCTTTTACAAGCTATATATCCCTGGGAAAATTATTTATTTTAAGGCTCAGTGTCCTCATCTCTGTAATGGCAATCCTACCTACCAGCTTTTCTAGGGTTATAGAGAGGGCTAAATGCAGACTGCTTAATAAATGATAATAAGCCTACTTGACTTGCTAGGACTATCAATTCTGAAAGCATGGCACCTAGCAAAGGATAGGGGGTAAGTTCTGAGAGATAATGCCACAATGCACAGTCTGGGCTGGGCTTTCTCTTTACACTTGTCAGTTCAAGTTCTCTCTCCAACTGGGGAGTCTTTGGGACTCCTGCCGCTCTGCCTGAGGCTGGCTTCATGCAGGTCTAGACTCCTGGGGAAGTGTTCAGAAGTCTTCACTTTGACTTCAGGTCTAAGCTGTGTTCTTCAATCCAGCTTCTCTAGCAATAAAACCCCACTTTCAGTTCATATCTGCTTCTGTGTATATTTCTCAATTCACTTACAGAATATGGCACCCCTCCCATGGAAGGAATAGGGTTAGACACCAAAAGAAAATCCTAACAATAGTTATTATTACAATAATACTTTTATTACTATTATTTACTCTTCTAATTTTTACTCATGTTGCCTTTAATGTTAGGTGTGCTTATATAGCATTTATGCAGCATATTCAACTAGTTTATACTTCTTAGGTTGTAAATCCCAGGGAGAAGGAATAGTGTTAGCAAATTTCTCTGGATTCAGGGCTGAATAGGGTGTAATTGACCATTTGAAAAAATGAGTTTTGGTAGTGGGAAACTAATTTCTTAGGGAAACTTTGATTGCTTTTGATCATCTATTGGCTAAAACCATAATTCTTGATGGTCTATAGAATGACGGGAAATACTTGTTTCGTGGGATTGCTTCCCATGCCCTTGCAAAAAGATACACGATTGCCTCCTAATCTTAAATCTCACACGCTTACCGTATTATATCAGTTTCTTTAATTCTGTTTTTTGCAACAACATCTGGAGGAATTGTTCTCCAACCAAAGTTCATGGGCCACACGAAGATGCCTCTTTGAAAGTTGTCCACTGTCATGTAACTAATTCAGGAAAAGAACACAAATGCTGCTTGAGATCATACACATATACTTGATCAACCTGACACCATGTCTTGTTAAAATGAATGAAGCAAGTGCTTACACAAATGACTCGAGATTATCACAAACTTTTTATAACATTTCAAGAGAATTTATGAGTAAAACTTGCATTAGTGACTAATTGGCTAGATTGCTTGTTTTTAACTTCCACTTTTCTTTTAATAATGTTCCGGATATTGTTGAGGGAAAAAATTGGGAGCATATGTATATTTCCCACAAAAAAGATGAATGAATCTTAAGGGAGATAAATATTTTGGGGCACAGCTGAATAGAAAGAGGAAAGAACTGGACAATGAGTATTAGGAATTCTTGGTATTAAGGGTTAAGCATTTTGATGATCAAGTAAACAATTGGATTGACGTTCTCTGATCTCGATATATCTATTATGTGTTTCCATTTATGTAAATGGATTAACTGTATATTTCTCAGATTTGTAAAAGTGTGCAGCCTAGGAATATGGCCAGTACTTTCTGCTGCTGTTAGTTAATGAGTCACTTAGAAGTATCTTGTGGAATATGACAATATTACCTCATATCTTTATCATTGATGACTTCGATTACTGGACAGGCTACCTTCTTTCTACTTAAATAAACTCTTTCCAGAAGAGGTTCCAACCAACCAACGTTACATTCCACGTGAGAATCTAAGAATGTCAGCACATCACCTAGAGAGCCAGAAAAAAAAGTTCATTTGAAAAAAGCGATATACTGAGTGTGTGTTTGTTGTGTTCAAAGGTCTTGGAGATTGCTCCAGAAAGGTGATTGCAAAGGCAGTACATTGTAAAGTCCGGAACTATCACCGAATTCCTGGTCCCTATATTTTCATTCTATCATGAAATAAAAGAAATTTTGTTTCTGGAAGCATCATTTTTGTTTGCAAAAAAAAAAAAAATTGATAAGCCACTTTGAATGGGTAGCCAAGACTTTGAAGGGAATCCTTAGTATTAAAAGGGTGGCTGCTTTGTCTCTTCTAAGGAGGGTGGGTCCCATTACCCTGGGGTGGGGGTGGGGGGTCTGTGGAAAACTGAGCTTTGTTTTTCAGAAGACCAGGCAGAGTTTGATAATCCAAGGTTGGCATCAGAAAGGGGAAATACCATTTTGCATAATAGGGGTACAAACAGGCAAAAGGGGAGGAATCAGCAAGGCTAGAAGGCAGAGTGGAAGGGCTACAGGGGTGGGAGGAAGAATAGGGAATAGGTTAATGGGTAGAGAGTTTTAGTTTTATAAGCTGAAAAGCATTCTAGAGATGGGTTGTACAACCGTGTAAATATACTTCACAGCACTGGACTGTGCACTGAAGAAATACAACTGAGATGGTAAATTATATGTCACCTGTATTTTACCACAATAAAAAATACGAGCGTGGCAGGAGAAAGAGAAAAGAAAGAGAAACTTGGAGGCTAAAAAATACTCATTAAAAATCCTTGTTCTCCTATTCGTTGTGTGCAGCAGTACTTTCATCTCAATAAAATTCTAAGTAGCATCTACATTGTTCCAAATGATTTATGCAAGTGGATTATGTGTGTGTGTATGCGTGTGTGCGTCTAAGATTAATAATAACCTGAGGAATCTGAACTATGACCGAAATCCTATGTATCCTTTCAGGCCTGACCAGAGGCAATCACAGAAGCTTCTCTAGCAGGCCTCGTGGCGGGAGGCCGCCCTCTCACACCAGACACGGTCTGCAGCCAGCGCGCCCCAGCCTCTGAAGGGAATTGCAGTCAAGAGCTCAGGCCCTCCCTCCCACTCAGTGGACATGCCCTCAGCAAAGCTGTGTTTCCAGTCCACATTCTTCCATTTTCCTCCACTCCGAGGACCGCTTCAGGCCAGGAACCCGGCTTCACCATGTGGGAGATGGGTAGATCTCCAGCACATTTGCCTCCACTCTGATTCAGCATTTGGTACTTTCCCACTCCTACCCCTCTCTTTTCTCTCACCCTAGCCCCCAGGGCTATAAAACAGGAGGAGTCTTTTGTTCTGGGCTCCTTTAGGCAGTAAGACGATCCTCACATCTGCTCAATCCATCAGTCCATTTCTCTACAGGGAAGAATGGAACATTGAGGGAGTCAGCACTTTTCTTCTGTTTCAATTCTTACTTACACTTCTTACTTACATTATTGGAGGAAATGATTAAAGACTTGAGCGTTACTTTGATTTTGTCTTGTTTGAACTGACCACTCTAATACCCGGCTGCCCCCCCCCCCCCCTTAGCTCTTGACTAACCAGTAATAACATCAGTTATTTTCAATTAAGTGTTTTTTTCTATGCCAGACAATGGTTCTAAGCATTCTACATGGCTGTCTTGTTTAATTCATGCAACAACCCTGAAGTATAAGTCTAATTTTTAATCCCACTTCGGAAATGAAATGTAGGTCTAAGTTTTATTCCTTTTGAAGAGAAACAAAAACTTAAACTTTTCCAAGTTTGCACAGCCAAGTGGCAGCCTGATATTCGAAAAGAGTTTATTCCATTGCCTGTGTGCCTAAAAAAAGAAAGAAAAAATGGCCAGAGAGAGGAAAAGCTATTAGACCGTGAAGGCTTGAAGTAAAGGCAGAAGACAATAGCAGGCAAAGAACAAGGTGAAATTAGATACCCGGATGATAGATCATGATCCACTAAAAACTGTAACCAACCTCTTAATTAATGGTTCAATATTTTATCAATTAACTGATCAACAATGGAATTTTTGAAAGAGGGTGAAGAAACTGAACTTAGCCAAAATGTTGGTGAGGAATGTTCTTGAGAAGTCTCTTTAGGCAGAAGTGGGTTGTGCTAGACCAAAGTCTCCATCCCCGCTCATCTTCAATTGTTGGGACACAACGGTTATAACTCCTGATCATGCTGGGAGAGTCTTATTTTCAGAGATTATGGCTTGTTTGATAATGAAAGATCATTATCTCCTAAGGGTCTCCCCTTGCACAGCCTGCTCCCTGTGTGTGAAGGTTCACAGGGGCCATCTAGTGTGTAAGGTATGTAAGCATGGTCTGCTAAGGTCCTACTTGGTTGGTATATATAACAGGTGCAGAAGACAGTCCCTTTCTCTTACTACTTATTATTTTTTTTAATTTAAAGTCAAGGTAGTTAACAAACAATGCAGTATTGGTTTCGGGAATAGAACCCAGTGGTTCATTACTTACATATAACACCCCAGTGCTTATCCCAACAGCTGCCCTCCTTAATGCCCATCACCCATTTAGCCCATCCCCCCCACCCATCTCTCCTCCAGCAAACCCTTTGTTCTCTGTATTTAAGAGTCTCTTATGGTTTGCCTCCTTCTCTGTTTTTACCTCTTATCACTGCTACTGCTGGTCCATTTAGACCAAAGAGCAGTCTCTACTAGACTGCCTGTTCGTATCCTCAGGATACGCTTATAGGGTCAAAGAGTCTGGATTGACTTTCTCAGTCCTTGGTTGTAGCTAGATGGGTCCCCAACCCTACATTCACTTCCCACCTGGCCCAGATCCCCATACAGATTTTCATTCACTTGTTGCCAGGACCCAAAGGAAGCAGCCTCTGCCCAAAACATAGACTGGAATTTTATACTGTTTTATTTTGGGCAAGAAGAGAATCCTCCTATGCGTGAATGTCATTGCTCCATTTTCAGACACTTTTTAACTTAAAATAAGATCTCAGGAACTAGACCAGGGATCTGTCTATGTTGCTGACTCTGGTTAGGATTTCCACTTGTGGTGGATATGGTCTGGGGACATTTCACACACCATTCCTATCCTGGAGAGTCACGGTGAAATAGACGTAGGACTGAGGTCATGCAGCTCTGCTTTCCTTAGCCACACTGGATAAGTCACTTAACCTTTCTGAGCTTTACCTAATAGAGCTACTTCTAAGATCTACTTAATACCTAAATTCCTTATAAACGGCTAGTATTGTTACTGTTTGTCAATGAGTATTTAAGCAAGAGCTCAAAATAATCTTATCTTGATGGCCAACTGGCAGGTTTTTCTGTTTCCTAAGAGTAGGTCCCAGCAATGCTGGATTGTTTGCAGATGGATTTGATTGTAACTTACTTATTTATTTACTTTTTGACCAGCCCAGAGATGCTTAATGTGCCTAAAGCTTTGGCTTCTTGTTGAGTATGGGCTCCCATATATGTTTAGCTAACCAGCTTGGGATATTGGTGCCAGCACCAGTTAGTGTTGGTTTGCTGTGTGTAGGGTTCCTTGAGGAATGTGAACCTGTCTGGCTGTTTAAATTTTCATAATAATTTATAAATGATGCTAAGGAAACCATCTGTTTTACCTGCAGCAAAAAACAAGTTGTAGAAATTTACGGAAGGACTGTTGCTTTTCAGGAGACCTCAGGGTTGTCCAGGAATTAGATGCCACTTTAGTCCACATACTTAAAGTTAGCCAACTGATTCTTTGGAATGCTCACAGCAATGTCAAATATTTCCTAAATGCCATTGTTATAAAGGAAATGAGAATCTGATCTCTATGCTGACTCTCTGGAGTGTACTACTGAACCTTCCTGACTGCAGACTCTTCTTGGCAGGGCAGTAACTTACTCTTTCATTCAATACTAGCATGAGATCCTGGAGGTTGGCTTATACACTTTGCACCCCAATCACTGTGTCTCTTTTTACTTCTGTGTCTTCATACAGAACATTTTCCCTAGAGATCCATTGACTGTGGCATACCCTTCAAGTTTTTAAATCCTGTTTGGCCAGTCTAACTCCTCATTCTCAGGAAATAACTGATTGGACCTGGACCTGATCTTTTTGCCTGAATCAGATCCAGATGAAGGACGTATCGTGCCCTGAAAACTGAATATGTAGTGAACATTGCCAGTTGTCAGAGAGTTACTGTTTTTCCCTTAATATTTTGTATTATGTACTTTCAGAGAGTCTAATAATACCCTGGGACCAAAACAGGGCCACTTGACCAATTTTTGCAGGTCCTTGGATCTTTGATCTCATCCTTCCTTGTCTGTGGTTTCCCCTTCCTTTTCTCTGAATCCTAAAGGGTAAATCTTTAGGAAATCAAAGCTATTAAGGTCTGTCAGATTTTGGATTCAGATTCTGGTCCTTCATCTCTTTGTTTGGCTGAGGCAGTCTAGAGACATTTTCTGCCCTGATACCTTTGCTGATCTCTGATTACAGAGACTGTTCAGGTCCAGGGCATCTCCTACTAATGCTCTATTTGTGATGGCTGGGGAATGTTCAGAGGGGAGTCTGGGAGAACTCACCAGGTTGACCAGCCTTGCTCAGTCCAGACCCTGAATAGTCCTTGAATTATTTCCTCACCTAAAGCTGGTACAGGATTCTGAATCCCCTTGAATTTTTCACAGGACTCAAGTACACTTCAGGGCCCTTGGATATATCCTTGGACAAAGCCATTACTAATCCCATTGAAACATACCTTTCTACTTCTTCTTCTACGATAGTTTAGAAGCAACTCTTCATTAGACAGTGACAAGCAATTAAGATGCACCTAGCTGGCCTTTCCAAACTAAATTTGGGACCCCTTAGCAAGTCACTACCACAACATAGTGGGATTGGCCAGAATCTAAAAAACAAATAAAACAAAAAGAGAAGATACTAGAATTTGTTGCACATGTTATTTCATGAAATGTCTATTGTAGTTATATGTGTAACATAGGTATGCAGTAGGTTCTGATGCAAAATTTATTTCTTAACATGGGTTATGGTCAAAATAGTTTTAAGAGTTACCAGACTAAAACTGAGCTAATGTGCTCGAGAGTATTAGGGACAAAGAGCCAAATTTACATTATTACACTTGGATTTACTAAATTCAAAGAATGATTTGATGGCTGTAACCGTAAGTACTTGAACAGGCCAAGTAGGCAATTGCTTTGACCAAGTTCATTGCACCCCATCTGAAGAGGCCTCCTGTGTTGTCTAACAGTATGGACTATTGCGGAGATCATCTCCAGCATGCGTCGTGCTCCATGCAAGGCAGGGGGAAGTTTTTATAAGCATTGCATTTCTGGTTCTGCACTTGTCAGCTTTCTCTACATGGATATCTCATTTTCATCTCAAATTTACATGAACAAAATTGGAACTCAACTGCAATCCCAAATCTGTTCCTCTGGTTATGAGGAACATCCACCAAGTTGCTCTGATTCCAGTCCTAGGGGTTTTTTGTTTTTGTTTTGTTTTATTTTTTGACTCATTTCATTATTACTCTCTTTATATCTTACTTGATGACAAGTCCTGTGGGCTCCATAGCCACAATATATTCTTACTCTGACCACTCCCTTCTTCTGTCCTAGTACCTCCCTGGTGCCTGCACAACTGTAATAGCCTCCTAAATGGTCTCCCTACTTCTTCTCACATTTCCCTAATACCCGTTCTCTACAAGGCAGCCAAAGTGAGCTTTAAATTAAGTCAGACAATTTTATTCACCTGTTTAATGTACTTCATTGGCTTCATATTATACCAAGAATAATGCCTACACTCCTCAGATGACTCATAAAACTTTGCAAAAGCCTGCCTTTGCCTTGCCCCCCAAATGAATCTCATACCACTCTCTTTATGGTCAGCACCCATCAACCATAATAAACTTCCTTCTTTAGCTTGAATAGACAGAACATATTTCTACATCAGGACATTGTACTTCTTGTCCCACTTGCCTGGGGATGTTCCTTATCCAAATCTTAGCCCCAAACTTGTCAGTTTGGACTATTTCCTCACTTCCTAGTTTTGTATCATTTGTGGGTAATTACTTCCCAAAAGAAGTCAAACATGGATTTTTTACTTAATTTTTCAAATGCAGTCTATCATTAAGAATCTTATCTGTCCCTGCAATGTTAATTTTAGTGTGACGTGTTTGTAGTTAGTTTAAAATTTCCATTACAGGCCAAAGAAATTTGTTAGCAAACCAGTGGGATATGAAAAGTTCCAGATTTGTGGTCTCGTTACAAGGTGGTGTAACTCAGGTGAGTAGATAATTTACCATTGGAACATGCTTAAATACAAGCTGGTGGAAATCTGCAATGCCATGGCTTACAGAGGAGAGTGATATCTAAATGTCTAGAGGCAGCAAAATGTAGTAGGTAAGACTGAGGATTCGGAGTTTTCTGGGTTCCAATCCTGCTGTATCACTTACTAGTTGGGAGAACTTGGGCAAGTCATAACCTCACTGTGCCTTTATATCTTCCTCTGTGAAATGAGGAAAGTACTTGTACCTACCTCCTAGAATTATTGTAAAGATCAAATCAATTAGTCCAGAAAGTGTTTAGAATGGAACCTGGTATGTAAGTTCAGCTATTATCATGGCGTACAGGTCTTTCCACAGCAGGATGTGAAAATGAACCTATATGTTTGGCATTAATGTTAGAGTACTCATGAGAGAAAAGATTTGCCTCCTCCCTTTCACTCCCCAACACCCACACACCAAAAAGAGGTGAAGAAAAGAGCATATTGCTCTTGGGAAGGTAGAAATTGCTATCAGAAGAGCAGACACAGGTCAGGGAAGAGAGAAGTAAACAATTCTAAGTCCTCAAATACAGATAGGATCAGGCCAAGACAGTTTAGGCTTGAGGGGGCTCCTAGTGATTGGATTTGGGACAATTTGAGTACCATAAATAAATAAAGGAAAGAAGGAAGGAAGGAAGGAAAGAAGGAAGGAAGGAAGGAAGGAAGGAAGGAAGGAAGGAAGCTGATAACATACAAATTGAATTTTTGAAAGCATAAATTAATAGTGGGGATTCCCCTATAAGAGGGAAAGAGTAGGGAGGGAGAGAGGGGAAGGGTGGGAGAAAAAGAAGAGGGAGGGAAGGCAGAAGAGATGAACAGCCCTCAGTGCAATAAATGATCCAAGCAATGATCATCAATGGGTGCAAAACCACTGAGTAAAATGTAGGGAAAACAGAGTATTCATGTGGATCAAAGTATTACCCCACAAATTGCTTCTTACTCCCCAAAGAAAAATCTGTCAACATTTTAACTAAGTGCTCAAATTTACCATCACCAACAGTTGGACAACTTGACATCATGTGTCGCTTGATTTGAAGCCATAAGCAGTACGCAAGTCCTACCACCTACAGAGTAGAATTCTATCCAGTATGCACACCAGAAATGTTTAGCCTGAGTGTAACATGAGGAAACAGTGAGGAAATTTCGGAATGTGGTCAGATGTTCAGAACAAATGGCCTGGACACTGAAAAAAACACGAGTCAGTGATAAGTAGGGTGTTTTCTACTCTAGATTGAGAAACCAAGAAGAGTAAATAACCAAATGCAGTGCATGAAACTTAATTAGATCTCAAATTTCGAAAGACAGAAGCAACTATTAAAAACATTTCAGGAGCAATAAGGGAGTCTGAAAAGAGCATAAACCAGACGATATTCAGATATGAGAGTGTGCTTATCTAATAGAATGTCTCTATTTTTTCAGAGATGCCTATTAAGGTACACAGAGTTGTAGGGTCATGATGTCTGTAAATTCAAAAGTTGAGAAAAAAAAGTGTGTGTAAACAAACGTGTGTATGTGTGTGTGTGTGTGAGAGAGAGAGAGAGAGAGAGAGAGAGAAAGCACATATTGCAAAAAGCTAAATATTGGTGGAATGATGATGGCATTATGGTTGTTCCCTGCAGTATTATTTCAAATTTGCTGTATATTTGAAAATAAAAAAAGAAACTAAAACAAAAATATAGCCAAAATACAAAATTAACAGCTTCTTACCTGTTGCATTCTGTGCTCCTGCCAGCCTGGCTCTTATTAAGCCGTGTCTCTCTTTGAGGCGAAGAATTCGAACTTTTGGAAACTGAGACATGTATTTATCCAGATTATCTTTTAGGTAGTCTATATCACAGCAAGAATAGATAAGGAAACACTTTGAGTAACTAGATCTGGATAATACTAGCAGTGCCTCCTTAACATCAAATTCTAGAAACTCTGATGTTTACTATCGTCGATAAATTTTATTCCTTGGGCCATGATTTTATTTTCTGATGTCATTTTCTTGGATAGGTTTTTGTCTGTATTCAATTCTCTAAGCTATCTGTTTCTTAAATCTCAAATCCTTTCCAGGGTTGCCAAGTTACAGAGGAGGGCTCACCTTTTCTGAGTATTTGTCAGGACAGGGCAAATTTGCCTTGAAATAAAATAAGCTCAGGTTTCTGTACAAACTTCCCAGCTTACAAACCAAGCCAAGCCAAGACCCAAGCAGAAGGCTAAATAAACATTGTATGCAAATTGAAAAATTTGTGAAAGAAAGATATTGCAACTGCAATTGGTTAAGTCCACTGTCACTTCCCTACTATGATGCCCTCTCCATCATACCTCTTTTGTCTTGTTGCGTGGCCAAAGAGGAATCCATCTAAAAGAATGTTGTTGGGGTTCTATGGGGGGTATATTTATATGACTTGCAATCACTTCTATGTGTAATTAAGCTATTGACAGATATCCTAGGTAAGAATGGCTTCCAAAAGTACTTCTGCTGCTCACTGTCCTACTAATTTTGTGGGACTTTTTCTTTCTTTCTTTTTCAATGTTTATTTATGTGAGAGAGGGAGAGAGCAAGCAGGGGAGGGGCAGAGAGAGAGGGAGACACAGAATCCGAAGCAGGCTCCAGGCTCTAAGCTGTTAGCACAGAGCTTACGCAGGGCTTGAATTCATGAACCATGAGATCATGACCTGAACCGGATGCTTAACTGACTGAGCCATCCAGTCACCCCTGTGGGATTTTTTTCTTAAAGAGGACCCTGAAACCATCTAAGCTTTAGGTCCCTCCAAATCTGGACCTGCCATTCATACAGAAGACTATCATTTGCTTGGTGACTAGATACTATTTCTTTGTATGTTCTCAAGGCCCCTTCTCAAAGTTTTCAACCAGTTTTTCTCATGGATTTTCCCTGCTCCCGGACCTCAGTGTGATTCTGGTAGGCACTCTGAGGCTGATGAAACTGGCCCATGTCATTGTGGTCATGATCAAAGCTACGTTGTTCTATTAGGGTTGTCCTCTCTTTGCTATTCGCTGAAGTTTTCTGAAGTGGGTCGCATTTTGGAAATTTGTGGTGTGGTGGGAAGGGGACTTCAGGTGGAAAAGGTCCACTTACGTACACAAATTATGTGATAACCCCAATAGAGAGATTCTTCACTTCTTCTGCACCATGGTGGATTCTGCCTTTGCACTCTGTTGAAGCTTCATCTGTTTGGTCCTATAGACAGTTTGTCTTCTCAACACTTAACATGTAATGTGCTTTGCTCTTGAGGAAGAAACCACAGACCGTCCATATCTTTGTTTTCCACGGAGTCTAACTCTGACTTGTTACATATACACCAAAGTTTAATTTTCAGGAGTGTTTTTCTTACCTTTGGTGCTGAAGTCATCCACCAGAAGAATCTCCTTGATGAGGTGCGGAGGAGAGCGATTAAGTACACTATGAACAGACCTCAGCAGAGTGGACCACACTTCATCCACAAAGCACATGATGACACTGGTGGTTGGGAGGTTGTTGTGAACTAGCTGCTCTGCACACCTGGGCCAGGACACAAGCAGGGCACAGTGATGTGCTAGCAAGAGCCATGAGTTGGTTTTAAAAGTCACAGAGTACAATTGTATGTATATACACATAGACTCACACGCTCTGTTTATCTGTGGGTATGTCTATCTGTTTTTCTATATATCTGTTCATCCATCCATCCATCATCTACTACATATATCAGTGATAATTTTCTCATGTATCTTTCTTGAGGAAGGGTATAAGTAAAATAAACAAGTGGAGGAAGAATAACCAGTAACAGTAGTTGCTATAAAAGCAACGCAAGCCATGAGAAGTTCCTGTGGAGGCATCTCGTTGTAGTGGACAGGACATAGGCTGTATTGGTTAGACACTATTTTGAATCTCAGCACCAATATTTCTCAGATCTTTATCCTTTGATACCGTACTTAATATCTCTATATCTCAGTTCCTTCATCTTTAAAATTAGGTGAAAGTTCTTATTCAATAGAGTTTTACGGTCTAGAAAGAATGCACACAAATTGTCTAGCACAGTTCCTGGCACAGGAATTCACCAAATGGTAGCCACCGCTATGCTAATTAGACCATATACCACAAGAGAACACTCCGACATAATTAATGTTACCAAGTAGCTTATGATTGCCCTGCCAACTGGCCTCCTGCCAAGTGCCAAAGGAAATATTCTTTTTCTCACTCTGCACGTGAATGCATGCATGGAGATATATGGAGATATATAATTAAACTCTTCATCTTCCCTATCTACTTAGGGGTTACTTGCTGAGACTCTCTGTGCTACAGAGTAACCACAGTTGAAATAAGTTTGCTGGCATAGAGAGGAGGATAAGGCTCCAGTGGGAGTTGGTATTCAGGTAGGTTGTAATTAGTCTTGGTTTTTTACCTTGCCCTGCAGTGCCCACTGCCTCACTGCTGGTTTCTTCCATCCCCTGCCTGTGCTACACTTCTCAGGAGGGTGCCCAGCAGAACCTCACAAAGAATATTCACCATCCTTCTAACACGGCTACTGTTAGTAATGTCATAATTAAATTATGATGATCCTAAATAAATATTATGGGCACTCTGTATCATTTCAATTTAAACCAACAGGATCTCTTCCCCCTTTTACGGGTGAATAATTGAAATCATGACGAGGCTAGTTCATGATTGGACTGTTAGTGAATGACACAGTTGGGACTCAAACTCTGCTGCAGTCTGGCTCTAGAAATAGCCATTCAGGAAGCCTTCAGTTCTCGAGAATAAAAGAAGCTGGCAGTCTATGTATCATTTTGTGGGAGTAGACACTTCTGCCAGATAATATAACTACACTTTGCTTAGTCTGTAAAGAAGAAATAGATACGAGTAAAAACCATAGTAAAACCATATTTGCATGCATCCACCATTTACCCATCATACTTAATAAAGTACTATTATGCAGATAATTGTAACAACTGGTTGTGATCCATATTATTAACCTCTTCTCTAAATAAAGCAAACTGACGCTTGAGAAGTTAGATTACTTACTCAGCATGATTCACCTGGAAAAGATATATAAGGAAATGCGAACGAATGGTCTTCATTTCACTGCGTTATGCTGATTTTTCTGTACTAAGAGCATGGGTTTTGGCAGCAGATAGATAAGTGGTCAAATATCAGTTCCCCTAATAACTGGCTTAGATAAATTGTACAACTTCTTCAAACCTCAGTTTGCCAGAGATTAAGAACCTCCAAGCAGAGATTAAGAATCCACTTATTGTAGGATTCAATGCAAATATTATATAAAATTCACCTAGTATATATCTGACACGCAGCAGATACTTAAGAAAAGGTAGGCAAATCCAGCTTTGGTCTGTAATTCCAATGGTTCCCTAAAGTGGATGTTTATTATAGTGACCTACAAGAGCCTCATGAAAACATAAATATCCAATCTCCATATCCCCCAAATCAATTCAGCAGTAGGCCCTGAGAATATATGTCTTAAAAAACAATCAGTATAAATAAAAATCTACAAACAAAAGGACAACTCACGAGTTGTTAATAGGCCAGTTTGGGAACTTGAGTTCCAAGAGAAAGTGGATTTATTTTACTTATTTTTGGTGGATAATCTTTAAAAAAAATCAACTGAGTGCTGATAGGAGCATCACCTGAATGTTCAAGTGACATAAAATAAAACAAACAAACACGTTTTGATCAGGTATCGCGATCTAGTGATCAGGTATTTAATGTTAACATTAACTAACAGGCAGCCTAAACTAATCTTATCCTACACTAAAGATCCACAGATTGACATTTCTGAATAATATGAGATATTCTTGACTTCACTAAGGGCTATATTAGTTTCCTGTGGCTGATGTAACAAATTACAAGAAAAAAAAATCTGCTTCTCAGTTTCTTCCTCAATTTATCTTTCTTCTCACATTTTACTATGAACAGAAACACCAGGCCACACCTTCAATGCTTGGCTTGGAATTTTCCTCAGCTAAATATCCAAGTTCATGACTTACACATTCTTCTTTCCACACAGCTGTAGGACACAATTTAGCCAAGGTTTCTGCCACTATCTTGCAAAGATCATCTTCCCTCCAGTTCACACTAATGTGTTCTGCATTTCCTTCTGAACCCTCACAAAAGGCACTTAGAAAGGTCATCTTTTTACCAACATTCTGTTCAAGATAATGTATGTATTCTTAAAGCATTTTTTAAATGTTTATTTATTTTTGAGAGAGACAGAGAGACAGAGTGTGAACAGGGGAGGAGCAGAGAGAGAGGGAGACACAGAATTCAAAGCAGGCTCCAGGCTCTGAGCTGTCAGCACAGAGTCTGACGTGGGGCTCGAACCCATGAACTGCGAGATCATGACCTGAGCCGAAGTTGGACTCGCAACCAACTGAGCCACCCAGGCACCCCAAATGTATGTATTCTTAAAGAGGACAGAAACTTTCTTTTCTGTGCTCCTCACTTCCTTCTAAGCCCTCACCTGCAGCATCGCTAACGTCTGTGTTTCTGCCAGCAATTTTCTTCAAGGTAAATGGATGACACTTGCACAGTTTTAGGTATTTATTATAGCAGCAACCCACGTTTTGATTCCGAACTCTATCTTAGTTTCCTGTGACTGCCCATGATGAACCTTCTGGCTTAAAACAACAGAAACATGTGGTTTCACAGGTTTGGAGGCCACAGCATTAATTTATTGATTTTATTTCATGTCTTCTGCATCTAGAATTTCCTGCTTACTACAACGCCACAAGCTTGTAGCATAGTTGCACGTAATTAATATTTGATAAGTATACATTAAATGGATGGATGTAAAAAAACGGAGATGGCATGGAGCTTAAATCAAAAGATTAATGGTGGAGGAAGAGGTATTTTTCTCTGAGATCGGAAGAAAAAACATGGTAATGTATATAGATGAGTTTATGCACATGGGATGAGAAGTTGAAAGAGTTTGTAGCTCATGTTGGAGAAAGGGTTATTTGTTAATGTAATAGGGTAGGGTGTTGAGAAGAAGAGAGAATATTGAGACGCTATGAATAAAGGGAAGGAGTACTGGCTAACTACACCTAAAAGGATTTTTGAGGAGCGTTGAGTACCCTCCTGAATCGGGAGATTTCAAACCTCTAGTGAAAATACCCGGTGCGATTTGCTCCACCAGGGTCGGTCAGCCCCCGGGGTAGGAGAAGATAAAAGCAAATTACTGAATTAATCCAAATCCAGAGGTCATCAGAGAAAATGAGGTAGAAAAGTGGTAGCAGATTTTGAGGATACTGGTATAAAATAGATAAATGTGCCATTGTGGGCTCTAGGCTGGGAGAGAGGAAGTAAAGCTAAGAGGAGTGTAATAGCCTGAGCGAAAGGAAGCCTACGGAAGACGTCGGTGACTTCCTGTGACTTCATTTCTAATTTTATAACGCAAGTGGATGTAAAATGCATTTCACACTTAAACGTTCCTTATAACATTTGGCGCTGAGAAAAAAAAAATTCTAAAAAGGAAGGGTCAGCTGCCCAAGTTCTGCCTGAGCCATCTGAACCAATAAGCCTCCACTGGGAAGTCCTGAGAGTTTCTTCATTATTAAAACTAGAAAATCTAGCTACAAATGAGAATACATTGGGGAGGTAAACAAGCGGGCTAACAGATGAATCTTCTTGGATAATAAATCAGTAGATTTTTTTATGTCTCTTTTAGAAGGAAGTTCTAAGACGTGTCATAATGCTAGACAGTTTGAAACTGGAGGTAGAAACAGCTCTCAGAGATTTGGGAGATTTGGGGAAAGCGCCTCCACTGGCCAAATATCTGAGCTTCCATTTACCCTATCCTATCATGGTTCCTTAGTTTCACCATTAGGCATCCACATGGGTGGGTCCTGAAGGATTCTACTAGATGCCAGTTTCCTAAGAAATAAGTAGGACCTGTGCCAATTATTGACAGATACATATTCCAGATGCATGGACGGAATCCATTCAAAGAAGGTAACATTGCACAGGCCATACTGGTGCCCGGAAAAAGGGGGAGCATGAAAGGATGGGGAAATGGGCACAGAAGGAGGTGAAAGAGGTTTGAAGTACAAAGTTTCAGAGCGTGCCTTGCTTCAGGTGGCTGGGATATCAGGGCACTCTAGCATTTATAGGTACCTGGTTTCCTTCACAACTCAGCAGGTTAAACGTGTTTCCAGGTGTCCAGAAAAACCAGCAGGCCAGTAAGACTTTCCATGTTAACTCTCGATCCCTTTCTTATGTACAGTCATCTAATTTCTGCAGTCTGTAAAAACTGTTTCAAAACTGACCCAACTAAAACAAATTTCCTTTCTTCCAATGTGCCTGTTGGAAACCTTTCTGCTGTACTGAAGGGAGGGGCTGAAGCCCAAGTCCAGTCTTATTTAAATGCAAGATATTTCTGGGTTGGTAATGTTTTTTGAGGTTAGGGAGTCACATCTTTCTTCCGTATGCTCATCCGTTACACAAATTAGGTGTTTAGAGTCCACAGATTTCATGCTGCACCTAAAAATGAACCCAATCTGTATTGTTTGGGGGAAGCCTAGACTCACATTATGGCAGCCAATCTAAGTACTTAGTACAAATGGAGAGTACCATCGTGGGACAGCTTTCTGGACTTTGTCTAGACTTGGGAAAGATGACGAGGGACCGAGTTTTGATTCCTTTCTGGCACTTATTGACTGCGTGACCATCAGTAAGTCACGTAACTGTGCGGACCCTCAGTTTCTTCACTTTTAGGGTGAAGATCACAGTGCCTGCATCACAGAATGTCTGAGAAGATTTGATGTGATGATGGATATAAAAATACCGTGTAAGTTCCATAGTCAAAACCCGCGTGAGGACCTGTGATTACCTACAATGCAAACACACCCATTTTGACTGGGTATATTGACCTTTTCTCAGGCCAACCTTTAATTCAGCTCTATCAAGGCTCATCCTTTATCAAGAGACTCAGAACAGTGATGCGTTTTGCCTTCTTGGCTTGTGAAGCTGAATGCTCAGCCACTCACCTGATTTGAATGTCGTCTCTCCAATAAAGAAGGTTTCAAATCATAAGATTGGGGGAACGATAACATTCTCTCATTTTTATGAATTTTTCATTTTATTCCAAAACCATCAAAATGCACTATGTGGGTCAAGTCTCAGTCTTCTCAGGTTTGAACAGAAGGTCGAGGAGAATGTTTCTCAACTTTGATTTGCAATTCAACTAGTGCCTGGAGGTGAGCCTTCAGGGGCCTTCACTCCCCAAGCTCTGCTATCTTCGGGAGGATCAGAAGGAGAATCGGGCATTCAGCTGAGGAGCTCTGTCCAGTATTCTATTCTTTTCTATGAGAACTTAGCTGTATTGGGGCTTCTTTTCCTCTCCCTGACCACAGGGCATAGTTACATAAAAAGTTTACTTTTATATGTTTTGTTCTTTCTAGGGTAGACTACCTTGGCATTCGGTCAGAATTGCCCAACTAATTTATAAGATTTCAGTCACGCTCACCACCTCTACTCCAAAGGCTTTCACCAGCTGAGGCTGTGGCTCCTGAAGTAACGTATATCCATCAAAGCCACTGGACTCAGGATCCACATGCACCACTTTAACAATAGTCTATTTTGAGCAGGCAGCTGTCAGAGTGAGACTGGGATGAAAGGGTGAAGAGTGGGGGTGGGGTAACGTGGCAGAAATAGTTCTGGGTGGAGGTCAGGGCACCTTGGGGGTAGGTGGCTCTGTCTCTCCTACGGTGTGTGACCTTGAGCAAGTCACTTCCCTTCTCAGATTTCTCTGTCACATAAGGGACTGGATTAGATGGACTTCGAAGCTTCATCCAGTACTCACGTTCTGTGATTCTCTATACGGCGTTAGCCTCATTCACCCATAAGTGATTCCTTCTGGGTCATGAGACACTTGAGAAAAGGGAAATTAAATTCCTATTACTATGGCTTTAACCCCTCCCACCTTTTCTTGCTGGCCCTTAGAAGAATCTTAACAAGATCCTGAGTGATCTGGATTTGGCTGATCTTCTGTGGTCTCATTTCCATGGCCCTCTCCCACCCCATGTCAGATTTCCCTGTTTCTTAATGGATCATTTTTTAAAAATATCTTTCCCCCACTTCTCCAACTTCCTACCCCTTCAGGTCGCATTTCAAACACCTCTGTCCTCTCTCAGGCCGGGTTTGGCCTCTCTCTTCCTTACTCCAGGAGTACCCAGTGCTCCCACATAACGTTTTGCTGTATGCACCTTGGAGGCAGGGGCCATGTTCAGATGTCAGATCACATAGCGGGAGCCTAGGGATGTTCACTGCTGAGGTTGTTGGCAGTGTTGGACTCACCTTTGCTTAGTGCTGTGCAGAAAATAATTTCCTACAAGTTTTTTCTCTGAAGAGGTACCTGACATGCAAAACTAATTCCCTTCCTACACTTCTGACCCACGTGTAAGGAAGAGAAATAGAGATGTCTTTATTTCTGTCAAAGTTATAGGATTATAAGGAAGCAAAAGAAGGAGGAGCTGTATCTTTATGGAAAGACCACTAGAATTAGCTGTCAGGAAATTTTCTTTTGAATCTCAGCTCGGCTGTAGGCTTGCAGGGACAGGAGATATATCATTTGTTCCTTTAGAGCCTCAGCCTCATTTTTCTCATCTGTAAATCATACGAGAGAGAGGATATCTTTCATAGCACTGCTGTGAGGATTGGTTAGAATAAAAGCATGCACACACACACATTTAGAAAATCTACACACACACACACACACACACACACACACACACATGCACGCACGCACCCACATCACTGCCCAGAACATAAAGGAAAGGGACTGCCCCCGGGGAATTATCTGCTGCCATCTCAGATCTCAGGTGCCTCTTCTAGGTCCTGTTTCTCCATCGGCAGAGCTGGGACGATGATAGCACCTGCCTTTGAGAATGGTCTTAAGGACCAGATAAGAGGAGGCAAGTCAGAAAAGCCCTCGTAAATACTGCTCCTTCTCACACGTGTCCACACATAACATTTTAGAAGTGGAGGCCATTTGGAAGATACTTTCATTTGGAATAACAGAGATTTTTTTTAAACATAGAGGGGACTCTGCAAAGCCTCTTTCACTTTGAGAGCAAACAACAAAATAGAGCTTCTAAACACTGTTATTTTCCCCCAACTTTCTGACCCTCGAGTGAACAACGTTTCATTCTTGAGAGGCTCTGCTCTGAATGGATCTCCCAGAACAGCCCAACAGGCACTTATTTTCTGAGACAAGAGCAGCAAAGAGTTTGATAAAATTAGGTTATATTAGGCACATGGATTAGATGTGTAAAAGAGACGTGTAAATAGTTTCGGATTCCTGCATTTACTAATTATTCTCTCCCAGAAATATTTCTAAGTCTCTGGCAGTGTTTGGGAGAAAAAGTCCCCGATCTGCTGCAACAGTTTTACATTAATGAGGCATGGTTTAGCTGTTTCCTTCTCTCTGAGCTAGTAGCAGAAATGTGTTTTAGGTCCTCTGATCATCTTTCTCTTTATTACTCTTGCGTGATGGGGAGAGTATGATAAAGGAGAGTATGGAAATGTTCTGTGTCATCTTTTGGCCCCATTTAACCTTTGTCATGCTATGGTCTAGTCTGTACCTTTTAAGCAATTTTTGCTTTTTATTTCCTGCTCTCCGCATGAAATAGCACATACAAACACGCAAATGCACACAAATGAGCATACACGCACGCGCGCGCGCGTGCACACACACACACACACACACACACACACTCCAAAGCACCAGAAATAACCCTTTTAAATCACCTTGTCAGATTTTTCTTTCCCACTCCTGTTTCATTTTCCAGGGAGATCCTACAGCATCACCAGTCAATTCTAGATAATATTCCCTGATCACTGTTAGTCACAAGAGTGGTCTCATTTCATCAATTAAAATATCTATCCCATGAAAAAATAAAGCATTTGAACTTTATTTAACTTTAAAGTTTCTCTTTTTTTCCCAGCCTGATGAACTTGTAGGAGCCCAATCCTTGGAAAGATGTGTGGTCAGTTTTTATTTTTTTTCCCTCCTGATCGTTCCTCGTCCTCCAGTAATTTATTAGTTATGGTTTTTGACCTCAGTAGGATTGAGAGGGGAGGAAGGGGTGGAAATTAGGGTTCTAGAAAGGTTTTTCTTTCCCCTCAGTAATTTAGACTGGTTTGTGGCAAATGCCTGGTGCTATCGTTTGCTTTTTGTATGAACCAAAAGAAAACTCTCTGTAGCTGTGTAGGAAGGAATCAAATTATTGGTTGACAATCCCAGGACTGGGCTAAGAGAGTAAAGACTGGTTTTAATTGCTTTATAGAGGGGCTTGCCAGAGTTCTGTAGGAAAAGCAAAGCACTAAATTAAGCAATCGAGTAACCTCATGACGATGCAGCAGTCGTAGAACAGCATGCTGTAATTCTTATTGTGCTTTAAAAACCAAATGCTGGCAGCAAAAACCTTCTTGAGTCATTTTCCTCTAAAACAGATTCCGGAAGTGCACTCTGAAAATAAGTTCATTTTTGGACTTTCATCCTAACTATATAGCTGCAGGCCAGAAGACAGACTTCTCTCTGTAGCATGGCCCTACACTTTCCATGGACAGAGCCACGTTTTAGCAAAATCTGTGAGTATTGATTGTTGCTGACTGAAACAAACTTCAGTAACTAAGAGCAAGAACCGTAAGGATTAGCTTTTTATAAAGAAAAAAAATTGCATGTGGAACTTTAAAATGACTATCAACAATTTTTTATTTGAAGAGTATTTTACAGGCAAAACTTCTAGGCAAAAAATGAAATTGTACTTTACTTACTGACATAAAGCATCATTGTCAATAAAATAAGGAGGTTTTTTTTTTCCTCCCTTGAAAGTCAAAACACTGAAATGAGAAACCAAACAACGAAACTATGAACTAAAGAATAATGAATAGATAAAATAGATCAACGAATAGATCATAGTGTTAGAACAGGATGTATTTACCTTAAACCAGATACTAACATAGTCTATATATTCAAAATGAAAAATTAGGTCGTCATTGTTAATTTATAAAAAGACGTCTTGCATGCCGTAGTTGAATAGCTACCTCTCATGTACGGTTTTAAGATAGGACGAATTTTCAAAAATCGTTTCTGAGAAACATACCTTTTAAAACCATGTTGCTCGATGCTAAGGGGGTAGAAAATGAAGGAAGAGACAGAGTTTCCTTCAGAAGCTTACACTTTCAGTGAGAAGAAAAAACGGATTCTCAAGGCTCCAGTGAAGAAAGAGCACACAACAAGGAGTGGTTCGGTAAATGTGAGCACATTAAAGGTCATTGGAATTTAGAGGTCGGAGTCGATTTATGGTCTAGGAGGAGATAAACTACAGTTGGATTTTGAGTGATGTCAGACTAAGGTGTGCAAGAGAAAAGTGATGTCAGACTAAGGTCCTCAAGGTAGGGGTGGTGGGGGTCTGGGAGAAGGCGCCAGTGAAAAGGAACATCAGTAGATGGAACGAGCATCATAGGCAGGCAAGGGTAATGAGATACTTTCTTAATGCTAAGGGCCCACAGAAGAGAGAATGTCACATGCAGAAAGCTATAGCCACACTGCAAGGGACAGAGACTTGGGTGGCACTGAAAAGGAGAGTGAGAATAATGCTGATGACAGACAGGAGCCCTTGTGCTTTTGGAAAAAGCCACGACTGCATCTCAACAGCTTAGAAATGGTTCTCTGGGACTCAGGAGAAAAGGAGGGCAGGGCAGTTTTGGAGAAGAGAGTTTGATTTTGGAACTAGAGCAGGCGAAAGCGTCCTGGGCATCCTGCCTGTCTCCTGTCTTTGTCAGGGCCAACGTCGTCCCTCCTAGCATATCAGTTAACTCATCCTGAAGAAGTTATTAGCTGGTAACTGGTTAATATCTTTACTCAGGGGAATTGAATCCAAATGAACATACTAGCAAATCTATGGTCTTTACCCTTTTCTCTTGGTTCAGTGTGCATTCAGTAGACAGTTATGATATGCCAGTTATTGTGTTAATCATTCCATAGCAGTGGATTTTTGGAAATATCAAGAACAGTGGGGGAGATATCCCCCAGAATTCTTAACATTGAAGGGTTTCAATGGGGGGCTACTGTAGCTACTTTTAAGGCAAGCCCTCCTGTCCACCTGTGTTCCTAACAGATCTCTCTCTGTGTCTGTCTCTGCTCTCTCATACACACACATATATTTTCTTGCTATATTCTATAACAATTTCCCCCTCACACTGACTTTAAAATGCATTAGATCCAAAACTTTTCTTGTGTGCATTCTTGTAAACCATTTCACAAACTTTTTGAGCAAGGCTGAAAATAAATAAACTCGAAGTCAGAAGGCCACAGATCACGGCAACCTGACGAGTCAAATGGTTTTCATTTGTATTTTCTTCCAACTTTATCCATATGAATACATAATTTGCACATATTTGTAGGCAGGGTGTTTGGGTAAAAGAAAAGCAAAATAACGTATCCTCTTTCAAGGAAGAGAGGCACACAAGGGCTGTAAATAGTCCGGTGGATCCTATACCTAGGATCCCCTGTGGCTACACCGTCCCCTCCACCCTGCTGGCGTAGAGCACGAGGGAGGCAGCTGGCCGAGAGCGCCTATGTTTAGCCAAGGTGGGTTGTGTGACAAGAGGGAGGGGGCCTGGCCACATGCTGCCTGACTCATCCTGTCAAGCCTACGTGTCAGTTCCTCCTCAGCTGGGACAGCCTTCTTCAGAAGACAGAGCCTGACTGTGACGTTTCCACGAACTTCATCTTCCACAGACCAATTTGCAGAAGCTACGAGGTGCTGGGCACCACTGAGCCCTCGATAAATCGCATGGCTGATAACATCATTATTACTTGCTGTTGGCCCTCACACGATTGCCCTTTCTCTGGTTGGGAACTGGGGTCCGTGCTCCTGGGAGCTGCCTGACTCTTCCCCACGCTCCATAGCAGTCTGCCAGACCACGGTAGGGAGGTAAAACTGAAGCCGCTTTGCCTACTGCTTCGCTCTCTGGCATTTCGTGTTCAAAGCTGGCAAATTTATGTGTGCATACATAAAATAAATGTGTGATAAGTGATATCCAGGATTTCAGATCAGAGCTGGTCCAACATAATTTTTAGGATCCTTTTGGGCGGGGGAGGGGGAGTGGGGGGGCGGTAATCGGCAAGAAATAAGCGATAAAGAGCACAGCATAATTTCGGGAACGGATTTTAATAACTTCTTTAAATTTACTGCTCTCTGCCCACGGACAACATAACTTCCCAGGGCCTCACTTTTACCATGTTTAGTTTGGGCATGTTTGTGTTCTCCTCCAGGTTGTGAGCCCCCCAGGGTGAGGGACGTGGGGGGCACAGTGCTTGGTCTCAGCAGGCGTTGGTGCTTGGCTGAAAGCTACTTGCCAGTTGCTCAGAGAGCTGACAAGGGCTTCCCTTAGCTGAAGAGGCTCCTCTTACTAACGTGACAGGCACATCTCTGTCTGCCTTCCTCCTAGGAACGCTGACTATCTCGGTCATAAACAAGAGTTTTCCACCGAGGATAAACAAGGCCACTGTTTACATACCACTGGTGCTAAGTCTGAGTCTTGACGTTCCCTAATTCCGACCTTTAGGCAAACATTGTGTGGCTCAGGGATTGCATATCCAGGCATTCATGGATCTGTATTATCAGTTAACTGTATTAATGGTATTGATGGAGAGCGAACATATGCCTACAACGTACTTTCATTTATGAATGGGCCAAAAGGGACCAGGAACCAAAATGCGTTTGAATCAGAGGAGATATTTTGTGATTTGATCCACCTCCCGTTGATGTAGTTAGAGGAATTTAGCTCATTGAAGAATTGGTTGGTGAAGCCTCATCGGGAAGCTTCAGAGTTGTGCTATCCTGGGGAAGTGATATGATTTCTGAGTGTCCTCTATTACCTTGAACCCATAACAACTGCCGGCTCCTTTCTAGGTCTCTTATGAAGTTCACGTGATGGGTATGCAGGCTCTTTGTAAATGGTGAAATTCTAAACATTTAAGTGGTTGGGAATAGGCACTCGTACACCCTGCAGGTGTTGTAAGTTATTGACCGATTGACTTTTTCCGACATTATTTTTCCTGTAGAAATGAACTCCCAAAATGTCTATCATCCCACCTACAAAGGATATTAAGTTTTAGGGAGTAAAGTCATTTCTTCACTTGCTATTCTGGTGATCATTAGTCACGGTTAGGCAGAATTCTCCTGGTTAAGATATAATTCCAGGGAGGCCTGGAAGGCACCTTCTCTATGCTCATTTCCCAAATACATTCCTGACAAACCCACTAATCATGTATAAGTTCTGAAACTGGGAATTCACTTCGTTGTCACTATTTTAATGGAATTGCATTTTAAGCTCTATCATTCATATATACCTTATTAGGAATTAAGTTCATCTAATAAGTTTAATAGGTTTTCAGTAGCAGGAAGGAATGGAAGATGAACTAATAGAGGTGGGAGCCAAAGTCTCAGAGAAGTTAAGTGTAGAGAGAGGACACCGTGGGTGTGGTATATCAGAATTATTCTCTCTGTGGATGGTAGACTATTTGGACTGTGTCTAATGATTCATGTTGCTTTAATTCTCTAGGTGACCGAGACTCATGCAAAATTGTCTAGAAATATATATTCTCTACATAAGAGCCAAAATACTTTGGGTCGAGGAAAGAGAAGAGAAACGGATCTTACCCAGCAGGTCTTGTGTCTTCGATGGCTCTGTCCACTGGAATCAAATCACTGAGGTAGACATTGAAGTTTCCTTCCTTCCATCTTCTTTCCGCCTCCTTCTCTTTGCCCCGGGGGACAACTACAGGACGTCCAAATTGGCCTGGAGCTTTTGGGTCCCTTGGAGAAAGTGTCAGGTCAATTCTTAACACATGGTGCATTCCATGTTCTTCAGGTAAAAAAGCTTTTATATGGTTTTGGTTGACTTCTGCAGGTTCGGCCTTGGCAGTCAAGTTGATTCTTGCTCGCTCTGGCCCCTCAGCTAAGGCTTGATGGGTTTGAGATACTGTTGCTCTCTGTAGAGCAAGTGGAGAGAGAGATGCCTCACTTCTATTCCTGGAAATGTGTTTCCCTTGGCTTTCACCCAATACAAGAGGGAGTGCAGTTTTGTTTTTAGGATTGGGGGCTTCTTTGGAGTCTGTCTTTAGCTCCTCCTCCTTGGTTATAATCACAACGTGGCTTTCAGAGAAATTGAATTTCTTCCCACCAGCCACTTTGGCTCGATCGTCCTTTGGCAAGCCCCCCAACTGTGTTTCATTAATATATTGCTTCTTTGAGCGATTTGAATTGGCAACCAACTTGGAAAAGGGAAGGTTCTTGTTGGCTTTGTGTTTATTTGAGTCTAGTTCTTTGCTCTGAGTCTCAGTTTTATTTAAGGCTACAGCTTCCCTGGGTTTTGGCACGAGTGGGCCGGCAGGGTGTGCCCTCTCATTTGCTACTGCCTGTGATTGCTGCTTTGATCTGTCAGTATTAGGCCCGATGGTCACATTTGGGTTTCTCTCGGCTGCTTGTTTTGATGTGTCACTGCTGAGACTATGACTCTTCAGGGTCTCCTGGTTTATACTGACAGGTCTTGCCTGGACGGATGTTTCTGCCAATTGAGTTTCTCTTGCTGCTGTGAATGGGGTTTTCTGAGCCCCCCGAGTGCCCCCTTGCTTTGCCCTGTGGTGAGAGTAGGCTTCAGGCTCGAGGTCCTGCTTCTCTGTCTTCTGCTTGGTGAAAGTCACTGGAAGGCTCTGGAAATACGCAGGATGCCACAAAGGGGCAACCTTGCCCCTTCCCAGGGTGTTCGGCGTTTTTCTTTCCCTCTGGGTTTGGTCCAAGTCATCCTCAACCATGACCATACTCTTCTCAGTTTTTCTAAAGTTCTCTTTGCCCCACACGCCCTTCCCATGTCCCCTCAGTGGGGGCTTCATTTCTTTCATGCTACTGTAAAGGATCTTCATCTGGTCTGGCTGAACTCTGAATCCCATCCTCTCCCTCCTGACGATGTCTTCCTTGAGGACCCGAGTGTTGATCTCGCTGAATGACAGGCGGAGAGCTGCCATGTCAAAGAGCAGCCAGATGACAGAAGCGACAAATATAAATGCCAGGACTCGCCCACTTCCTCGGAAAAACTTTCGAATCTTGTTCATGGTGCAAAGGCTCCGCTTGCAGCCTTCCCTCCCTTTGAGCCTGCTTACCTTGAGTGGAGAGAGAGCTCAAGTAGCAGCAGCGTGGCCAGAAAGCGCCCCCTCCCCTGAAAACAGCAGGAAACAGCAGTCCAAGGGGGAAAGCTCAGCTCCTAGTGCTTGTCAGTCTCTGCCTGCGTGGCATTTCACAGCAGAGCATCGCTGCCTGCTTGGCTGGCCCCTGGCTACACTGTGCTAAACACTGCCCTCAGGTCACCCTGGGAACAGTTGACTGCAGCCACCAGACAATTTAACGTATCACTTGTCTCCCTGAGCCCACATCCACCTTCCTATAATCCCGAGGAAAGGTGGGGGCCGGGCTGGGACGGCCACTCCTCTCCTCCCAGCTCACCCGTCTGCACGCTGTAACTCAACACCACTTCTCATAAGGAAAACATTTCAAGCCGTTACCCAGAAAACTTCATTCAGCTCGCACCTTCCGTGTTCGGTGAGTGTGTGTGTGTGTGTGTGTGTGTGTGTGTTTTCAGGGCAATTAAAGGGAAAGAAAACTTGGAGGGCATGTGTTCCTGGTTTGTAACCCCACCTACCCCATGCCTGCTCATTAACCCTGTTGTCCCCAGGTCTCTGAACGATTTGCCCCAGCAAATAATCACTGACCTTAGTGGTTCGGCTCTGAGACGTTAACAGTTTAAAGAAGGTGCCATAATCTCTGTGTGCAGAGGTGGATGTTTAATTATTCAGAAGTTTTTCTCAAGTGGGTCTCAGAATGTTTCTTTATAAGTCAACGGATCTTTAAATTGGCTTCATTGATTTTTATTATTAAGTTCACCAGACATAAAGGTGACTTGTCACATTGCTGTAGAAGCTGCTAAACGCATACTTACTCTAGGTTTCAGTACTCATTTTGTCACGGATCAGGATCGAGCACTTTGCAGATTGGACCAGCAGTGGGATCGGAGTTGGAATAGCCCTGGTGGACCCCACCCGGGCTTTGCGTAAGAATCATTCTAAAGGGATGCTTGGGTGGCTCATTCGGTTGAGCGCCCGACTTCGGCTCAGGTCATGATTCAACTCACGGTTGGTGGGTTTGAGCCCCACATTGGCCTCTGTGCTGACATCTCAGAGCCTGGAGCCTGCTTCGTATTCTGTGTCTCCCTGTCTCTCCGCCCCTTCCCCGCTCATGCTCTGTCTCTCTCTCTCTCTCAAAAATGAATAAACGTTAAAAAAAATTTTTTAAAGAATCATTCTAAAGATATCCCCCCAGATTTTGATGGACTGATGGGGGTGGCGACAACAATGGCAGCTGGTCTGGTCTTGTGTTTTTAAGAAGCTTCCCAGGTCTTTATAATGTACAGCCAAAGCTGAGACACGCTGGTCTAGAATAAAATACCTCTTATTTTTGTGGTTCTGGAACGCTGCTCATAGTTTTTGGGAAATTCCCTCCCAAACAGAGTAAAACTGCGTTTTAATATCACCTGCTATAAACATTGTCCATAAAGTTTGAGAAGCACTTCCCAGGAGCTCTGTTCTCCCACGAGCTTTGAGTGATCGGTGGCTGATGTTACCACTTACTACTCTAGTGTCAGGAGGGGTATAGAGTCTTTGCTTTGAGATAAATTTAGGCTCCCAAAGACTTGGAAAGGGAAGAAGGACAAATTATTATTTTTTAAGGTTTTAAAAATTTATTTAGGGGCGCCTGGGTGGCTCAGTCAGTTAAGCAGCCGACTTCGGCTCAGGTCACGATCTTACGGTCCGTGAGTTTGAGCCCCGCGTCGGGCTCTGTGCTGACAGCTCAGAGCCTGGAGCCTGTTTCAGATTCTGTGTCTCCCTCTCTCTGACCCTCCCCCATTCATGCTCTGTCTCCCTCTGTCTCAAAAATAAATAAATGTTAAAAAAAAATTAAAAAAAAATTTATTTATTGAGACAGAGAGAGAGAGAGAGGGAGAGAGACTGGGAGGGAGGGGCAGAAAGAGAGGGAGAGAGAATCCCAAGCAGACTCTGTGCTGTCAACACAGAGCCCGACACAGGGCTCAATCTCATGAACTGTGAAATCATGACCTGATCTGAAATCGAGTTGGACACTTAACCCACTGAGTCATCCAGGCACCCCAAGAAGGACAAATTCTGAATTCTCCATACTTACGCATTGCTGTAGCATTTGGTCTTTAAATTAGCACCTTGCCCGAAAGCAGAGAACTAGATAAGTGCAGCTATAGTAACATGTTTCTTGAATCCCCAATTCTCCTTTTTATTCAGCAGCTGCTCACTCAGATTTGGGATGTCCACATGGATGACAGCCTTGGTACCTCAGCCATTTCCTCCCTGCTGTGATTCATCCACCTTTCCAATATTTATTATGTTTTATGACTCAGGGCCTGTGTTGGGTGTTGAGGGATATTAAGTAAAGGGCATAAAGCTTGTCTGGGATCTCACACTCTGTTGGTGGATGTGGACAGGTAGGCACATCTATAGTACATAATAAATAATATGAGAGAATAATATACTGGATTCTATGGGGACCTCGCTTAGTTTGGGGCTGCATGATAATTTTTGAAGAAATTTTCCTTAACGTTGAGAGATGAGTGACAATATAGTCATTTTGGCTCATATTGTGGTCTGAGAAAAGAAATATTAGTTGGATGGTGAAAGGCAGGTAAATTAACAGAATCACAGGGGCGCCTGGGTGGCTCAGTTGGTTGAGAGGCCGACTTCGGCTCAGGTCATGATCTCGTGGTCTGTGGGTTCGAGCCCCACGTCAGGCTCCATGCTGACAGCTCAGAGCCTGGAGTCTGTTTCGGATTCTGTGTCTCCCTCTCTCTGACCCTCCCCCGTTCATGCTTTGTCTCTCTTTGTCTCAAAAATAAATAATAATTAAAAAAAGTTAAGAAAAATTAACAGAATCACAGAAGTGAAGAGACGTATAATACCTGATGGAAAATAAATTTCTGAGAACAAGCATGATTGGAAACATAGGCTTTGGCTTGAGCGTGCATGAGTGCATGCGTGTGTACCCAATATGTTCCAAACACTTTAGTAGTCTCTTTCCATTGAGCATCTTACTTAATTTCCAAACAACCCAGTAGGGAAGACACAGTTAGAACTATCACTTTGTTGGGGCACCTGGGTAGCTCAGTTGGGTAAGCATCCGGCTTAGGCTCATGTCATGATCTCATGGTTTGTGAGTCCGAGCTTTGCATTGGGCTCTGTGCTGATAGCTCAGAGCTTGGAGCCTGCTTTGGTTTCTGTGCCTCCCTCTCTCTGCTCCTCCCCTGACTGCACTCTGTCTCTCCTCTTTCAAAAATAAATAAACATTAAAAACATTAATAAAGAAAGAACTATCACTTTTTTTTTTTATCACAGAAACACAGCTTAGAGAGGTCAAAGAACTTGAAGTGGAAAAGGAGGATTGGGATCTCTAATAAATGTGTGGCACGACAGTCCACGTGGCTAAATGCCACAGAGCACTGCTTCTCTCCCTGTATAATCTTGTAAATTAGTTAATTTTGTGTGTTTACTCTTCCATTAAAAAAGAAGAAGAAGAAGAAGAAGAAGAAGAAGAAGAAGAAGAAGAAGAAAACAAGTTTTGCCTTGCAGGTGAATGTAAAGATTAGAGAATACAAGTTAAAATTCTTTTTCTATTGAATGATAGTCACTGTCTCTAATCTGGTTGCTGATCTTTTGTGTGATAGCAGTGGGGGGTGCATGTGGGAGACTGAACACAACCTCTCCTTGAAAATCAGATAAGAAGCCTGATGACTAACATGATTTTGGCAATAGGACAAGAAGTATAGTTGAGTATTTTATTTTTCCTTGCTATTCTTATTTCCTTTATTTTGGGTTCAGTGAACCATTGCTCACAGAGAACTCACTACAGACCCAAAACTTTGAAGTTGGTAACATTGTTTCTGCCCCTAATGGCTTTGAAACTCCACTGAAATAGAATACCTTCAACATAAAACATAGTGCAACTAATTGGGATCCAAGTTCCAAAATACAGTGAGAAGTTATTTCTCATATCGTGGATATGTGGTTTATGTTACGATATTGCTTTAAATATGAAAATAGGATTCTTTGAAATATTTTACTATCCAAGATGTAAGTCTTGTCCAACATCTCCACCTCAAACAGCATCTGGAATTAATCAAACTCATGTTAGAAAAGTCAACACTTATTACATCCTTACTTCATCTTGACAGTTGTAAAACACTGCTCGAAAAATATCCTGAGTCTTCGATATTCATTTGATCAAAGAACAATGATTTCTTTCTCCCTCTGTCTCTCTGTCTCTGGTTTGTCCATACAAATCAAAACATAAAGCACTTGCAACAGGAGAGAAAATTGTTAAGAAAATTAAAGGAGAGTGTTGGCTTATCTACAAGGTAAAGTTCTGTATTAACTCTGCCTTAGTCTTGAGTTCCAGTTGATATAAAATACAGAATAAGATGTGAAGAGTACATAAGAAAGGAAAGAAGCATTGACCCAGTCCCCTGTAATGGAAAGAGTGGATTGATAGACTTGGTCTAAAGTACTGACTTGATTATTAATAGACATGATTATGGGTACGTCACACATGAAAAAGCTCCTCTACGGGCCTCTTTCAGCCTCTTCCCCATCCTCCCCCCCCCCCCCCCACCAGTGAGTCTATAAGAATCTGTTAGGATGACAGAAGTTGGTTTTAAACTACATTACAAACCCAACACTATGGATCTTCAGGAACCTAGCAATAATTTCTGTGACCCCCGACAGCTATACATCTCTCCTCTTTTTCCTCTCTTGTGTGGACACGTGATGTTCATATGAATGACAAAAGTGTAAATACAAAGAAATAGAAAATAAAGAAATTAAGAAATTCTACACTTAATAGAAGTGAATACACACACTATCCAACAGATGACCTTTCAAATAGGTAAAAGGTGCTGTTTTTTTGTTTGTTTGTTTGTTTGTTTTTGTTTCTTGTTTTAGCTGTATTAATGTCCATATTACCAACAGAAAACATATATGGGTGGGTTGGCTATGTAAGATACTTCTAGTTGTCATCCCAAATGGTAGCTTTAACTGATCAAATTTCTCAAGAATCTGCACACACTTTGTTGGAGTGGATATCGGTCTTTAAACCTTGAGTTATCAAGTAGTCCTTGGGAGGCTTTTGGAGGCACTGTTCTAATTTTCATTCTGACTCCACCTGTGTAGTAAAAAAAAATAATAATAATTTTTTTCTTCTGTAAAATGGGTGTATCGGTAGGAAGAGGGTTGTCCTTTACTCGGTTGCTGTCAAAACAATTATATTAACAGTAACCAAATTTGAAAATTTACTGAGTTCCTGCCACTAGGTTCTCCCAGACGAGTTCATGGACTGTTCAGCAGGACAGCACTGTGTATAGTGTGGGACCTGAACCTTTATTTACTTCCATGGCAAATATCTTTGAATCATCTTCATTGTTAATCGGTGGAGATTAATAAACATGTTTTTATTTCTGTCCTTAAACTTCTCCAGTGGAAATATAGAATCTGAGAAGCACGAGTTCTAGTTCTCTGGCTTTGCAGTAAAATTACTTTCTCAGGGTATTTGAATAGCTCTTGACTATATAAGTAAATTCCAATTACTTAACATCTACTTTCTTTTATGATTTTTACTCAACTGCTTACCTCTAATTACAATGGCGTTAAAAAATATATTTAGACAAATATTTTAGAGATAATAATGATAATCTATGGATGCATCACTGAGTTTGAAGTTAGATATAAATTTATGGATTCTACTTAAAGACAATATGGGATGAAATTATTATTCATTTGGGAAATTCAAGTAAGAATGCCAAGTATATGTAACATATCATTTTGCTTTCTTGTTTTAATATGGTTATGTTTTTTCCTTCAAAATTCTTTTTTTTTTTTTTGGAGATAAAGAGAAATTGTGTTTAACAGGATATCACCATCCTGTGAACAAAATCCACACACAAAAAAGAGAGAAGATTGAATTATAATTTAAGGCTGGAGTTATTGCAAAATCCATGGGTAGACTGAAAATACAAATCAGAATCTCATTCCATTTGGACCAGTTCCTCCAAAGAAGACAATTGACTATAAATTCTGGCAGCCATTTAAGCATTGGTATATGTCTCCTTCTTTAGAATGTTTGAAAGCTGGTTAAGAAATGGCCTCAGTGTCTAAGGCCCAGAGAAGGAGAGCTGTTGTAATATTCCATTAGACATTTGTTCTTGAAAAGGATCTGGGGCGCCTGGGTGGCACAATCGGTTGAGCGTCCGACTTTGGCTCAGGTCATGATCTCACAGTTGGTGGGTTCGAGCCCCACAGCAGGCTCTGTGCTGACCGCTTGCTCAGAGCCTGGAGCCTGCTTCGGATTCTGTGTCTCCTTTTCTCTCTGCCCCTCCCCCGCTCACGCTTTGTCTCACTCTGTTTCTCAAAAATAAATAAATGTAAAAAAATAATAATAAAAAAAAGAAAAGCGTTTCCTATGTTAATGGTGGTGAATCACAACCAGTTAAGCCTGTGTTTAAAGAAAGCAAGACCTTCCTCAAAAGAGATTATACCGTCCTTGGACCTCAGTTTTCACTGATCATTGAAGAGTAGAACCAAGTCAACATTTGTGCTTCTATTATAGGCCCCTGGCCAATTTTAATTCTGGATTATTTTATTTTAATTAGGAAAAATTTAATAAATTTAAATGGAAGACATTAATGGAGTATCTCCTGTGGATAAAAAATTTCACTAATAATCAGAAAAAAGAAAATGAAAATGCCCTAAAAGTCAAGTCGTCAATGAGCCCAAGACTTGTAACTCAAATATGAAGCTAATAGAGCCGTTGGTATTGTTAATTATGAATTTGGGGATAAAAAAAGAAAATACTACAGGGTGACTCTTACAAGGGCTTCACTAACTCAGACAGGTAAGGCAGGGAGAACAAGGATAGTTTGAGAGAAAAGAGAAGTTTAGACTTAAGCATGTTGGGTTTGAAATATATATGGAGATTAACAACAAAAAGAAATCAAGTAAGTTAAAAAATGGGCAAAGAACTTGAATAGACATTTTTCTAAAGAAGACAGATGGCTAACAGACATGAAAAAAATGCTCAACATCACTAATCAACAGGGAAATGCAAATTAAAATCACAATGAGACATCACTTTACACCTGTGAGAATGGCTAAAATAAAAACACACAAGAAATAATACGTGTTGGCTAGAATGTAAAGAAAAAAGAACCTTTGTGGACTATTGGTGAGCATTCAAACTGTTGCAGCCACTGTGGAAAACAGTATGTGAATCCCTCAAAAAATCAACAATAGAATTACCTTATGATCCAATAATTCTACAATATATGTACCCCTATGTTTATAGCAGCATTATTTATAATAGCCAAAATATAGAAGCAGCCCAACTGTCCATTGGTAGATGAATGGGTAACAACAATGTGATACACACACACACACACACACACACACACACACACACGACTATTACTCATCCATAAAAAAATGAAATCTTGCCATTTGCAAAACATTGATGGACCTAGGAAGTATAATGCTAAATGAAATAGGTCTGTCAGAGGAAGACAAATACTATATCATTTCTTTCATATGTGGAATTCAAGAAACAAAATGAATAAAGAAAAAAAAGAGAAACAAAAAAGACTTAAAAACAGAGAACAAACTGATGGTTGCCAAAACAGAGAGGGTGCGGGATGGGTGAAAGATAAAGGGATTAAGAGCACACTTATCTTTATGAGTACTGAGAAATGTATAGAATTGTTAATGATTATATTCTACATTGTACACACGAAACCAATATAACATTATATGTTAATTATACTTGAATTGAAAATGCAAAATATATATGCCGATTATATAAGTGTGTGTGTGTGTGCGCGCGCGCGTGTGTGTATCACATTATTGTTACCAAATATTTATTGAGTACCAATCATGTACTAGGCTTTGGGAAAACAAAAAACTCACGCTCATAGTTTAGTATAGTTGTTCCCAATTTTATTGTATATCAAAAAGCTCATGGGGAGGGATTGTTAAATTATAGATTGCCATGTTTTACCCTCAGAGATTTTGAGGTCAGAATCTAGGAATCTAGATTTTTAATTAGATTATTGGATGATTCTGAGACAGGTGAACCAAGAATCATACTTTGAGGCTCCATGGTTCAATAGAGGCAGCAAATATATTAATATTAAAATTAAAGAAAGTGAAACAAGCCACTGATTTATTGGGGGGTGGCTGAGAAGGCTTCTGCTGGTGATGATTGTGTATGAATTCACCTTATGGATAGGAAGGGATTCCAGACCCAGACCAAAGATGGAAATTGTGCCACGGCCCATTTCCAAGAGTGATGGTGAGGGCTTTAGAAGTATAGAAAGAGGGTGAAAGTGGGTGGGGGTGCAAGAGGTGGGAGAACAGACCTCAATGGTTAGGAGGGTTTAGTAATCAATTATAATTTCTCAGTGAGTGAGACAAGAAATATGGAATAACCCCAGGGAGTATAGAAGAAACTCAAGATTTTTACTTGGGTGACTGGGTAGCTATTATATTTTTATCCCATGGTTTCCAAACTTTAGCCTGAACCAGAATCACCCAGGGCTCTAGTGGCCTTAAAGCCAAAGTTTCTGATTGAGTGAGTCTGCAATGAATCCCGGAACTTACTAGTAATTTATAACAAATTCCCTAATAAGGCTAATTGCTAAGAATGAGGAGCGTAGAGGAGAAAGAAGTCTGTGGAGGATGATGATCATTTTGATTGGTCGTGCTGAATTTCATATGCCAATGGATATTTGATTAGAGATGCTTTGTAAAAAAAAAAAATTGTTTTGGATTTTTGTAAAGAAGCCAAGGCTCAAGGCCTTTGTAGAGTCATAAGCATATATTTAGTATTGTATGCATAAGATTACTATAAGATTACTCTAACATGGCAGAGAGAACAAGACCTGAAATAGCTGGGAAAATCATACAAGGAAGGTAGAAGAAGTGTATAGTAAAAAAGAGAATGAGAAAGAATAGAGAAGAGGAAGTCTGGAAAAAAGTAGTCAAGAAATCCCAGGGAGGAGGGAACAGAAGAAAGTCAACAGGGTCAGAGGCTTCTAAGAAATTAAACCAAATGTATTCTAAAAATAATCCTTTAGATTTGCCAGTTAAGAGATCTTTGGTCGTTTTCAAGTGAATCTGTTTTTATTGAGGTGAAATTCATATAACATAAAATTATTTTAAAGTGAATAATTCAGTGCCATCCAATACATTCACAATGTTGTACAGGCAACAAAAAATATTCATTACCTCAAAAGGACACCCCAACTCATTAAGCCTTCACTCCCCACACTTCCCCTCCCTCAGTCCCTGGCAGTCTGATCTGCTTTCTGTGCCTATGGATTTACCTATTCTGGATATTTCATGTAAATGGAATCATGCAATATGCAACCTTTTCACAATGTTCTGGGCACTAAGACTACAGGAATGACTAAACCAGAGAAGGGTCCGTGCTTCTATAGTTCCACTCTAGTGGGGGGTACACAACTAAATAACCTGAGGAAAAATACAATGTCAGGTACTGATGCATGCTAGAAAGAGAAAAGGGAAGAGAAAGGGATCAATAAGCATATAAATCAGGAATGCCTCTTTAAAGAGATAGTATCTAAGCATAAATCTGAACCAAGTGAGGGAGTGACCCATGAGAACATCCAGGGGAAGCGATTCCAGGTGGAGAAAACAGAACAAGCCAAGACCAGAAATTGGGCCCAAGCCCGGAGTGCAGGGGATTGGTGGAAATGCATATGTAGCTGGAAAAGAAGGGGTGAGACCTGGAGTGGAAGGAGATGAATTTGGAGAGGTAGGCAGGGGCCAGATATCATAGCTAATTTATTGTATACATGATTGAATTGGCTAAAAGAGCGGGCTTGCATTCCTGGCATTACGTACATTACCTCAGGTAGTCTTTTTAAAAAATCAACGGTATAGGTGGAATTTAAGAGGCAAAACAGATGAACATAAGGGAAGGGAAGGAAAAATAAGATAAAAACAGAGAGGGAGGCAAACCATAAGAGACTCTTAAGTACAAAGAACAGACTACGGGTTGCTCGAGGAGAGGTCAGTGGGGGGAAGGACTAAATGAGTGATGGGCATTAAGGAGGGCATTTGTTGGGATGAGCACTGGGTGTTATACGTAAATGATGAATCACTAAATTCTACTCCTGAACCCATTATTACACTATATACTAAGCAACTTGGATTTAAGTAAAATTTAAAAAAATAAAAAAAGGGAAAAAAATCAACTATGTGTGCTAATATCCCTATTTTACAGATAAGAAAACTGAGGCATAGTGAGGTTAAGTAACCTGCCAAAGCTCACACAACCAGTTGAGTATTGGTGGGTCCAGGATGTGAACTCAGGTAGTCCGGTCCACACCAGTATTTCTCAATTGCCTTTTCATTATTGGACCCCACTCCTTGGGAGAAAAAATTAAATTAAAACTCCCTAAAGAGAGATAAATTAATTACTCAGAATTACTATTTTGTTGAGTAGAGTTGAGCTTTGGAGGGCCAGAAACAATTGTAATATTTTAGAATTTTTTGCCCCAAAGTCCAATTATTGCCCCCTTAAAGGCAACATCTCTTCATTGAGAAAAATGTATGCACTACATTGTAATGCCTCTCATAAGCATAATTTATAGTAAAATTTCTTGTAAATAAATCTTATAAGTAAGTGAATGCTTTTTCTTATAAATAAGTAAGATCTTTTAATAAATGCTTTTATTTAAAATTTTCTTACAAATAAGGGAACAATAGGGATAAGTCAGTAACTTGATGAAACTGTCTTTTATTGGAGGTTAGAGAAGAGCTGGGTGTTTTCCAGACTAAGGCAGGAAGATGGTAAGATTAAAGATGGAGAGTAGATAAGGTCTTATCAGATAAAAGTGAAGTCCCAGAGGAGACAGATAATAGGCTTACAAACCCAGGTGGATTCTTTAATTCATTAGAAAGGACTAGGAGCAAGTCTCATTTTGAAATTGTACCTGTTCCAGGGCAGATAAGGATGAGTGGATAGGAAGCAAGGGAAGTTGAGAGAATTTGTGCATGAAGCCTTCAGATTGTTTTAAATAAGTACAGGGCAGACATGACAAGTTGGGAGCCAATGACATTTAAACCAATGTCTCTAATCCAGGGGAAAACACACTGAGTGACAACAGAACAGAGTGGGGATCTGGAGAGTCGCATAACATTCATGAGGCCGAGTGACAGAGGGTGAGGGGGAAACAGATATGGAGTGTGATTTCTGATCACCTTGGTGGGAAGCAGGATGTCACGAAACACTTCTTACCTCTTGGAGGAAGTGGAATGGTTGGATCTTGAAGCATTCATAGAACTCACACAGGTTAGAGTAGGAGGTAGGTACTAGGGTTTTTTGCTGTTGTTGCTGTTTGCTTTTTTTGGTGGAAGGAGTCGTACTTAATGACCACAGGTGTGTCGGGGCTTTACCTTTGAAAATCTATTATCAATGATAGAAAAAAATTCTGCCTCTGTCTCTTTTGGGAGAAACTGGATTAATCTTCAGCTGCTCTCTGACATCACTCCGTTAAAAGTTTCAGTGACTTATATGCAGAGTTTGGGTTAAAAGAACAAAGATGTGGCCAGGTCTCTTTAGGGCTTGGCCAGAGCAAAATTGCCAGGTGAAGTGAAAAGAGTGCTTGGTGCCCAGTCCTCTGTCCTGACCCCCAGGGAGCTCCACATGCCCAGTTTGGGCCACCTCTGGGTTCTCCAGGAGCCTATACAAATAATACTCTCAGAACATGTCCTGACACTTCTCATCCTTCTTACCCTGGTACCTTTCTGTTCTCTTTATGACCTCCATTTTAACAAAGAGGAGTAGAAAAAGAAGTGTCATGGGAGGGGCAGATAGCAAGAGCTATGGAGGGCATTTGAGGGCACTTTTCATGTGCTATGAAGAAGTGGGATGAAATTAAAGCCTTTCAAATACAGCAAGTTGCTGTCCCCCCCGCCCCCACCAACTCAACTCCTGCCCCCAGGAGAAAGATCAAAATAACTGTCTGTGGGCTGAAATGATGACAATGACTTTGGATCCAATTACGTTATCATAACCTTGAAACAACCCTCTCATTTGAGGCTTGTTAAAGTACTGAACTGTGAAACTCAAAAACAGTGTGAGAAATAAAAGAGATTTGAACTCAGGGCCCTTTGGACATTTCCCGCAATATCAAAGTAGATTTTTAAAATCTGAAAACAGCCTAAGAAATGGACAAGTGATATACGAACTGAGGTACGGTGGAAGCAATACCTAACTGGAAATGAAGCTCAGAGTAGAAAAGAAGAATAGATTTAGATTAATGTCAGGCTTGTATTTTATCACAGAATCTGAATTTTGTTTACATTATCACATAGCTTCAGAGTTACTCTGCTCTTCTGACGTGGAGTGTCTAAGTGTTTTCTTTCCCTTTGGAAGCTGAGGATTAACTAATTACTCAAGGCTGGAAACACTGGAGACAGAAGCGTGCACACATCCATTCACAGTTGACTTGAGAGAGGGGAAGACAGCTCTAAAGGCCCCCTGCCCCTGATATTTCTAGAGGGATCAAATCACTCTGGAATTAGGGAACTCCCCCCCCACACACATATTGGGGCTGAACTGGACCCACGCAAAGAAGGAACATTTGAGAGCGCAGGAGAGATGAGCAACAGGTAGATTTGACACGTGTGCACACATCTATGTCTATATATTTACATGCAAACACACAAACTCCATGTGCCGTTTATGTTTGTGGGCACATATCCGTCGTTACATGCATATGCATGTATGGAGTGCACAAAGCACACCCAAACAAACACACACCAGATGTGCTGATTTGGAGCTCTGGAAGAGAAAGAGTACTATTGAGAAAGAAATGAAACAGGCCTTTTGGAGACACGCTCCTACTACCAGGTATCCTGGTTTTGGAGGACATGTCGTATGTTTTGCATATGTTGATTTTGGGTAAAAGAAGACTCGGGGCAACATAACAACTGCTTCAAAATTTTGGAGCAGTAGCATGTGGAAGAAGGATGCAACTTATTCCATATGGTTACAGAGAGTCGAAATGAGGCTGAGGCGTAGCCGTTTTCTATTCTAAGTGAGAAAGACTTTCTAACAATTAGTACCACACAAAAGAGACACGGACGGGTTCCTTCTAAAAGTAGATAATGATCTGCCTTGCTTTTGGAAATGACATGCGGCAGAGGCTGCATGGCCATCTGTCGCAAAAGTTGTCAGGGGCCTTCTTCCATTTGGTGGGCGTTTGGACCGCAGTCATTTGCTGGGTCTGAAATTCACCATTCTGAAATTCAATGGTTCTCAAAAATATATAAACATATTTTGAGACAAGTCACATCAGCTGATGGATTTGGCTTTGTGACTGCTTTTATCTTGTTCAGTGACTTGTGAGCAGTTAGTTCCTATCTCAATAGGTCGTAGAGATAACATTTTTTTGTCTTCTATTTGATTTCTGTTCTTCCCACTTCTTTTCTTCACCTTTGCTTTTTATATTTTCTGTTCTTTTAAAATTTTTTTTTACCTTTCCTCTCCTTTGTCCTTTGTCCTGTCTGTGCCATCGAGACATGGGGGATGGAGTAAAGGCAATGTTTGTTGAGAAAGTAAAATGAGGAAGAAAAATGTTTGACTCAACTGACTTTTATTTCCCCTTCAAATTGTGGCTGTGTATGAGTACGTGAATATGTATATGTATACGTGGTGTGTGTGTGTGTGTGTGTATGTGTGAGTGTGTGTGCATGTGTGTGCGTGTGTGTGTGTGTGTAAATGCTCAGAGAGCTGTGCTATTGCTTGGAAAATAAGGCTTGTAGTGTTTTTAACCTAGACAATTCCTCTCCCAAGTGCGTGTTTGGAAAAACTGGGAATTGGGAACCACTTTTAACCGTCATAACGTATGAGGGCTATGAGTTGCATTTAATGGGAGAAGGGAAGGAATGTTTAATGTCCTAAAATGTGTGGGACAGTCTCATCTAATCAAGTATTATGCCTCCACAAATGAAACTAGAACCCCATTCTTCCTGTAAGCGAAGGCTTTGGTGATAGACAACTTGGGTTTGAATCTCGGTTCTGACTTTTTTCCCTTTGTGATGCTGGCCAAGTACTTTAACTTTCCTGGGCTTTTGTTTTTCTCATCTGTAACATGGAGAGTGATAAGAGCATCCACCTCACAAGGCTGTTGTGAAGGAGAAATGAACTAACAAGCCAAGTGATCAAAGGAGCACAGACAAAGAAAACACACACAACAAGTGTCAGCTCTGAGTTTCATGGTTCTGAAATGGCCAGGAATAGGCTACTTGGATTCATTGTAAAATTGAGTTTATGTGAGTTTTTACATGATTTAACCAGTGTTTAGGGCACTAGGACATGATGGACCAGTATTTGCAGAGGTGTGCCTCACGGACCACTTCAAGTTGTGAAGCGGCTATGATACCACCACGGACACTTCTGTGCAGTGAGCATTGGCAAGATAAAATGAGTCTTTCTTTTTCTTCTCTCACATATGCAAAACACCCCTAACCATTTCCCTAGCACGCGCGCACACACACACACACACACACACACGCAGCTGTAATTAATAAAATGTGAATGCACTAAAAGTCCTAGGAGTTTTGTCACTATGCATTTGCTCAATAAGTGGATACCAAAAACAACATGTAGGGACTACAGAATTTTGAAAAAGATTTTTCTTTAATTCCTTATGCTTAGACAGGTTACAATTCATACCACAGACCATTTTTAACCATACCCCGATAATGAAGATTCTTTTTTTTTTTGTTTTGTTTTTAAATTTACAGCTCTGGAAGACACAGTTCATTAAGAAAATCTGTTCAAATATTGTACTGACATAGAAATTCCTTTTAGGAAAATACAATCCCTGGCATTAGCTTGTTTACTTTTCATTTTTAATCTATTTTATGCAGAGTCAAGATTCTTCATAATAATGTACATTTTAGTACGATGAACAATATCTCCAACGGATTTTGTCCTATTTGTTTAAATAATTTCTCTTTCCATTTTATGTGGCCATTTGGAGGGAAACACAAGTACACATGACAATATGTGGTATGAACCGTATTACTCCCCCAAGATATGACTATTGTATTTTTCTATAAGTCTAGATTGATTTCCTGCCTTTCCTGGATGCATTAGCTGATCTACCTCTGGTACATGTAGCTTGCATATGTGGATGCCACAAATTCCATGGAGAGAATGGAGACATTTATAGTTGATTAAAATATGTATACTCACCCACTTTTCACTATTTGTTAGGAGAATTAAATGACTTCTTAGAACTCAAGGGCTAGAAAAGCACAGACAAATGAAACATTCAGCAACTGTCAGCTACAATTCTGATATTTCTGAAATGGCTGGAGATGAGCTATTTGGATTCATCTTACATGTTGATTATATGAGAATTTCTGTAAGCCTTAACTGGTTTTCAGGGAGTTGGAACATGATGAACCAGCACTCAACAAATTCTATGGAAAGGATGGAAATACTGTATAACTTATTAAATATGAGTACTCTATGTACCACTCTGGCCCATGATCTTGATAGTGGGGGTGGCTATGAATGTTGGCGGACAGGAAGAGTATGGGAACTCTATGTACTTTCTGCTCAATTTTGCTGGAAAATAAAACCGCTCTAAAAAATAAAGTCTATTGGGGCACCTGGCTGGCTCAGTCTATAGAGCATGCAACTGTTGATCTTGGGGTCGTGAGTCCAACATGCCATGTTGATTTGGCATAGAGTTTACTTAAAAAAGTCTACTAAATGCTCAAACATACTACCGGGACTAAGATTCAGATTGTAAAATAATAATAATGAATAGTTGAGGGTTTATAAAACCAATACTTTATTTAACTTATTTCTTTTCTCTCATGTATACCTTCACCGGTAACTCCCTTGGGGGTGTCACCAGAATTTGACCCTATAAGGAATTTTTATTTACTGATTTCTGTTTGTCTGCCGGTGAAGAAGCCTGGCCTAGGAAGGAAAGCACACAACACCGGTCTTCATAGGTGTATGATTGGTACAGCTAGTCTGTCTGAAGTGCTCTGGGTTCATTAGTGTACATGGCTATGAGCTGGCTATAATTTGCATTGTTTTCTTTTGTCTTTACTGTTCTGTTTGTTGGTGTTTTTGTGCATTAAAGGTCTAGTTGCATTGACAAATGAGTATTTACCCATAATTTCTTTTTTGTAAAAAACCAAAACATTGAGTAGAGAACCACATGTACAAAATTCTCTTAGGGAGACAGCCGGGTATAGTGAAGAGCAGACAGAGTTTGAGGTCACTGAGTCTCAAAATTATATCTTAGCTGTGCTGTTTTTTTCTTTTTGTGTGTGTTGGGGCTTAGGTACCCCGGTGTCCTCAGGTACAAGCTATGGATTTTGATGCATATTTGATGCATATTTTGATGCATATTTGTGAGAACTGCAAAACACCTAGCTATGTGTCTGGTTTTGGTAGATGCACGTGGTAGATGCTTATCAAATGCTAAGGTGGCAATTAATGGCAGTTGCCATGATTCTCTGCATGTACATTTTTTTGATAAATGGTTTTGTTAAATATTGTCATTTTTTTTTCAGTTATGACACTATAGAGTAGTGCTTGCAGCAGTAATAACAGCAACAAAAAGGTTGGAAACTAAACCCAAGAACTCGCTATATCGTAAGAAAGCAGAAGCCCACAGTTCCCAGACCACGTTGGCCACAGACCTTAGGGACAAGGTATATAAATACTACCCTATGTGCCTGAAATGTGTATGTGATGAACTTACATCGACACATCGTCATCACTCCAAGTCCATAGTTCACATTACAGTTCATTCTTGGGGTTATTTATTCTGAGGATTTGGACAAATGGATAATGACATGCATCCATCATTATAGAATACAGACTTACGGTACCACAGTACCATATTTTCACTGTCCTAAAAGTTGTCTGTGCTCTACCTATTCATCCTTCCTCCTATCTACCTCCCGGCAATCACTGATCTTTTTACGGTCTCCACAGTTTTGCCTTTTCCGGAATGTCAAATGGTTTGGATAACAGAGCATGTAGACCTTTCAGATTGGCTTCTTTCACTTAGTAATGCCAGTTAAACCTCTTTCATGTCGCCTTATGGTTTGATAGCTCATGTTTTTAGTGCTGAATAATATTCCACTGTCTGGATCTGTCACAGTTTATTATCTACTCACCTACTGAATGACATCTTGGCTGTTTCCAAGTTTTGGCAATTATGAATAAAGCTGCTGTAAACATCTGTGTGCAGGTTCTTGTGTAAATGTAAGTCATTCTCAAACTTCTTTCTTTCTTTCTTTCTTTCTCTCTTTCTTTCTTTCTTTCTTCCTTTCTTTTTGAAAAAAGACCACTGAGATAAATAAAGAATGGAGAGAAAGAAATACCTGTACTACCCCCAAATCCTTTAATGTTGAAACTGAAAATAGGCCTCCATGAGTGGACTGGCATCATAGTAGACTGACCTGGGGGACATTCTGAGAAGAGTCTTTGGCTTTTCCTTAAGTCACTCAACCCAAAGAGGTCACTGATTTTGCTGCACTGAGGAATTTCCTTGCTAAGTTCAGTGGTTCTCATTCTTTTCGATTTCAGAGTTTGCTACAAATTTTAGTGGTCTACTTAAAAGAATTACAAGACCCACAACTGCACTGGACAAACCAGCAATTGCTATTGCAGTCTGACAATATTCCGGTCTGTCTTGAACAGAACGTATAATTATTAAACTCTTGACTTTTTCACTAATCAAATCCTTTCTCTTATCAGATGCAACGCTTACAGCCTTGATCATATCATATATCCTCACCAGGAAAGTTCTTAGAGGAAATGCCATTGCATGATTCTGGCAAGCACCACCACTTTGTTCTTCGAAAGTGGTGCCCTTGGAATTGTGCGATACTGTAGCTTTGTGTGGTCTGTAATTACACAATATTTATCTGCTTTTGGCTTGACTGTTAGTCAATTCTTCCTTAGCCTGTGCTTTTCACTATCTTTTCATGCACCTGATTCAGCACAGTGTTCTATCTGACAAACTACAATAACATTGCCCATATTAATTAAAATAAAATGGGATCTTCTTGTTCTTGACTTACGACTAGTCTCAGCACTGAGTCCTAGGGGGTCCGATGGAGTGGGTGGAAAGTGCCATGATTATTTGTTCTCTGATAATTTTGTCCTTATTACATGCTTCCACGTGAATGGAAATTCACATGTAGATTAAATTAAATTAAATTGAAATTAAATTCAAATGTAATGTAGATGTAGATTACATTAATCTACATGTAGATTAAAAATTACCCACAATACCTTTTAAATATTTTGAACACAGTGGCCTACTTTGCAGTCAGAGAGTTTATATATAGACATTTATATGGATAATTTATCAGCATAACCACCAAAGATCATAAACCCCTCAAATCCAGACACTTGGTTTCCCTTTTTGTTGTTTCCTTTATCTTATATAATATTGGGTCCTCATTTTTTATTTCCTTTTAATCATTAGCTGAAGTAGCTTTCTACTTCACACAGAATATTTATCTTGTTCTGCTATTGTCACTACTCTGAAGAGTATCTCATTACTTAAGTAAGAAACTCCTCATCTTTGAGTGTTGAAACATAGCTCTTCATGCTATTTTAAAATTGGACCAGTATGGGCTTAGCTAATCAATTTATCCATACAAAGATGACTGTTTTCTCAAGGGAGGAAGTGCTGTTCAAATAGACAGGAATATGTGTTGTATTTGTGGAGAAACTCTGTCTATAATACTTGCAGTGGGAATGTTTGGCCAGGCTAATAGAAATATTTTTCAGAGTTCAGGTCAAGAGCACAAAGTTGAAAAGTATAGAGGGTTGGGGCACCTGGGTGGCTCAATCAGTTGAGCATCCAACTCTTGATTTTGGCTCGGGTCATGATCCCAGGGTCCATCCCAGAGGAATGGAGCCCTGAGTCAGACTTTGTGCTGAACATGGAGACTGCTTAAGATTCTCTCTCTCTCTCTCTCTCTCTCTCTCTATCTCTCTCTCTCCCTCTGCCCCTCTTCTCCCCTGTCTCTAAAAAATAAAAATAAGTTTTAAAAAGTATAGAGGGTTATCTATACTTTGGTGGATGATCAGCTATCCATCTGAGCTGTGTCAAATAGTAGACTTCATTTTCTCCAGAAACTTCCTCCACCTTTTCAAACACAATAATTTTTTAAATGAAAATACAGTGGTATAGTAACAAATTGCTACTGGAAATTTAATTTAGAGAACTTTATAATTGGCAGAAATGTGCATTTTATTCTTTCCTTTCTTATTAAAGACAGCTTCTTATTTAATTTTAATATAGAAATAGCTACCTTATTTAATGTCAGGGTATTCCACCAGGTACTGTATTGAACCCAGCTTTAAACCTCTAGTCCCCCTCCCACTCGAGAGGAGAAGAATTTTATTATAGGAACCATTTCATGATCCTCAAGTATCTGGAGAACCTTCCTTATTTTCTTTTCTCATTTATTCACTGTATCCATGTGCCTGGTATGGTGTGAAGAGGGAATGTGGGATACATTTTTATTCCAGCTACCCAGAAGTTCCCTAATAATGGGGGGATGCAGACATCAAAAAATACCTAAATAAATACCAAGGAAATGGGGCATCAATGGGTCAGTGGAACCACTGAGAAAGGAGATGTGGACTGTGAATATTTGACTTTACTTTCCTGCTTACTCTTTGACCAAGGGCTTCTTTATTGTCTTTGATTGTGAATTCTCCACAGACTTATCTGTACTCTTTTCCCAAGAGTTCTGCCTTAGCATTATAAATCCTGATTTCCAATACATCATTCTTATCATTTATTGCCCAAAGATTAGCCAGTCATTAGCCCATGGAATGTAGTGGCCTAGTTATTATTTGCTTAACCAAGACCCAATTAAACAAATATTGAGCCTACTGAATTTATGAGTTAAATTATAAACAAAAAGAAAGAATACTAATGAAGAGTCAAAGTTCTGGAAAAAAAAAATGTATGTTGGGAGAAATAGTCATTTTCACTCCTTACGTCCCATTCCCATTCGTAGAGCATGAACCCTGAGGTGAGATGATGTGGTTTTGGTTTGAATCCTGGCTGTGACACTTTGCAATTGAATAGCTTTGGGCAAGTTGTCATTGGGTGTTAGTGAAGAAAAAGTAAGATAATGTAGGTAGAGAATACAGCACATTCCTACTTCTATAGTAAGTGTTCAGTAAGTGGGGGCTGCTGTAATTTCTTGATTAGCATTGTCACAAACCTGCTCCTGCGGCTGATGGACAACCCTTCTGCTCAGGGATGGACTTAGGGGGTTACTTGTGTGTTTTAATTTGAGGGACAATTTAAAAAAATGTGTCAAAATATTATCCCACAGTCTGTAATATCTTCAAGCTCTGTTAACTGTGCTCCGAGTACTTTTGAACTCTAAAGCTTTTTCCACATTTCGTATTCTAAACCATTAACATCCTTATATGCACAGAGAAAGATGATTGATTTGAGGCCCCAAGACATCCTTTCCACCCTATTCTGACATCATTGAGAAAAGTTACGGGCCTTGGGAAAGAGAATCCAAAAAGACACTCACTAAAGGCAAATTTCACTTATTTCAGTGTTATGGAAATATGGATATCTTTGTCTCTGCTTCTTCACATTGTAGGTATCAGATATAACCCAAGAAACCAAGGGTATCAACCCCCCAAAATACTGTTTAGATACCTTTCTAGTTCCATAATATGGATGTCTTCTCAAATTTTGAGGATGATTCAGCCAATGGGAATGTAAGTGCATCAGTTTTTTAAAATATATACATATATATTTAGGCAGAGGTGTCGGTGGATGAGGTATATGAGACCTCTCTTCCTGCTGAGAAAAACTAGAAAATTTAAACAAAATATAAAAATTAAACATTCACTTGAACTCTTTAGAACTTTAACAAAATAGAGAGAAATATGGACAGTATGAGAGACAAATAAAAGTGGGGCTGGAGGTGGGGAGGGCAGAGAGACAGGGTTTAGGGATGATTTTCCCCGGGGGGGGGGGGGGATTAGGTAATTGCAGAGGGAGGACACAGAGAGGATTAGAGGCTGAGCGCCACTTTAGATAGTGATGCTCAGAGAAAGGAAACAATGGAATATATAGAAGAGAGGGTAAGAGACAGGGGGATACAGTGAGAAGAGTTAACATATGTTTAACCAAAGTCTAATAGGAAAGAAGAAAAAGTATGAGGCAGAAGCAATAATTGCAGAGTTAATTGATGATAATTATCCAAAACTGCTAAAAGACATTAAGCCAAATATTTAAGATACTAAAAACCCCAAGCTATGATGAAGAGGAAACCTAAGAAAATCATGGTTAAAAATCAGAACACTAAAGCTGAGAAGAAAAACTTAAATGTCACTAAAGAAAAGACACTGGTTACCTTCAAAGGAGTAACAATTAGCTGATAAGTGATTTCTCAAAAAGTAAACAAACCAAAACAGATAAATAAAACCAAAACCAAGAAAAAAAAAAAAAAGAAACCAAAACCAATACAATAATTTCTTTAAAGTATTATTAGCAAAATAATTGCTGACAGATGATTTATCCATAGCTGATAAAAATCTTTAGGAAAAAAAAACAAAGAAACAACCCAAGAGATTTATGACCAGCAGACTCACATACTAAAGGACATACTAAGCAATATTTTTCAGAGGAAAGGGAAAAAAAAATAATTCTACATAGAATTCAGAGAAATTCTTGGAGATTCAGAAAAGAACAAGGAGCAATGAGAATAATAAAATTATAAAATATATATAAATCTAAGTGGAAATTGACTATAATCCAATAGTAATAATGATATAAAATTTAAAATACACAGAGAATTAAAATATAAAACAATGGCATATAATATGGGGGTAGTGACTTAAAATAATCCAAGGTGCTTGTATTGTTCAGAAAGTGGTAAAAGTACCATGTTAGACTTTGATATGTTAAGAATGCACACTGTAATTTCTAGGCTAAGTGCACAAAGAATGGTAGAAATAAGTAAAACTTGCAAACTAATATAGGGAGGAAAATGGAAGAATTTAAAATCAATCTAAATGAAGGTAAAGTGTGAGAAATGAAGATAAAGTGTGAAAGAAAAAAGAAAGAACAGGTAAAAAAAATAGGAAACAAAAAGGCAAAATAATATATTTAAACCATGAGTATCAGTAGCTGTGCTCAATGTAAAGGGATTAATGTTTTCATTAAAAATATTTTCAGATGACAAACATTTCAACAATATGATATTTCAAGAGGCACATTATATTAGACGGCAAATCAACTCTCAAATATTTCAAAGGAATGCAAACAGAGTACGTTATTGAACTACAATGCAGTTGGGCTAGATAGAAATCAGTCAGGAAGATAACTACAAAATCCTTATGTATTTGGAAATTAAAATGCATATTTCCAGGTCAACTATGGTTCCAAGAAAAAAAAATTACAATAAAAAATGGAAAATGTATGAATAAAGATGGTAAAGGGGAGCCTGGGTGGCTCAGTCGGTTAAGCGCCCGACTTCGGCTCAGGTCTCGATCTTACTGTCCATGAGTTCGAGCCCCGCGTCGGGCTCTGTGCTGACTGCTCGGAGCCTGGAACCTGTTTCCGATTCTGTGTCTCCCTCTCTCTCTGCCCCTCCCCCGTTCATGCTCTGTCTCTCTCTGTCTCAAAAATAAATACACGTTAAAAAAAAATTAAAAAAAAATAAAGACGGTAAAAACACTATATATATCAAATCTTATGATACATGTATTAGAAACGAAGAATGGTTGAAAATCAGTGAGGCAGACATCAATCTCAAAAAATTAAAAACAGTAAGTTAAACCCCATAAAAGTAGAAGGCAGTAAATAATTTTTAAAAAGCAGATAATAATGTAACTAAAAGCAATCATAAAATACACATCAACAAAGCCAAAAATTAGTTTTTTGAAAAGATTAAAACATAGATAAATATCTAGGAAGAATGATCAAGAAAAACAGTAAGAAGGCACAAACAGCCAACATAGAAAATGGAAAAACAAATGACATTGTAATAGATCCTTCAGAAATTAAAAAAATCAAAAGAGGATATTATGAACAACTCTATAATAATAAATGTGAATATTGATAAATTCCTAAAAATACAAAACTTACCAAAACCAATACAAGAAAAAAAATAGGAATGGTTCTTTGACTGTTAAAGATATTGAGCTTTTTTTTTTCTTAACTTTTTAAATGTTTATTTATTTTTAAGAGAGAGAGCAAACAGGGGAGGGAAGAGAGAGCGGGAGGCATAGAATCTGAAGCAGGCTCCAAGCTCTAAGCCGTCAGCACAGAGGAAAATGTGGGGCTCGAACTCAAGGAGTGTGAGATCATGACCTGAGCTGAAATCGGACGCTTAACCAACTGAGCCACCCAGGTGCCCCAAAGGTATTGAGTTCGAAATTAAAAAAATAAACAAATCAACAAACAAAATTCAATTTGCCACAAAGACTACTCCCAATTCATTTGTCATCTTTGATGAATCCTATCACATAAATTAAAAAGAAATAAATCAATTTACATAAATTCTACCAGAGAATAAAGGAACACCCCCCCCAACTTGTTTTATGTGGCCAGTGTATAATCCTGACACTGAAAACTCATAAAGGCATTATAAGTAAGGAAATTTATAGGCCAAGCTTACTCATGAGCATAGATATTAAAAGCCCTAAACAAAATATTAGCAAACCCAATATAATAGTACCCAAAAAAAGGTTCACCATGATTAAGTTCAGTTTATTCTAGGAATGCGAAGTTGATTTATGATTAAAAAACAAAGAGTACATTTCATAAATAAACAAAGGAGAATAATCATGTGCCCACATCAATAAATGGAGGAAACTTATGATAGAATTCAGTTCTTATTATGATCAAAAGTTTTCATAAGCTAGTAATAGAAGAAGATTCTTAATTTAATAAATGGTATCTACAAAATAAATCTAGAAATAGCACCTTTAGTGGGAAATGCTGAGGCTTTCCTTTTTTTCTTTTTTTTTAAGTGATTCATTTATTTGGAAAGAGAGTGCACGTGGGAGAGGGGCAGAGAAAGAGAGAGACACAGAGAGAGACTCAGAATCCGAAGCAGTCTCTAGGCTCAGAGCTGTCAGCACAGAGCCTGACGTGGGGCTCAAACTCACGAACCGCGAGATCATGAGCCGAGCTGAAGTCAGGCACTTAACTGACTGAGCCACCCAGTCGCCCCTGAGGCTCTCCTTTCGATTTGAAGGAATGGAAAAGTTAGCTGAATATTTGCTTCTTTTCGGTGCTGCCCTGCAGAGCCTAACCAATGTAGTCAGTCAAGAAAAAGGAGGTATGACAATTGGAAGGAAGAAATGCAGTTGTCATCATATTTTAGGTGATATGACTGCCTAAACTAAAATATTTAGAAGCATCTATACCTAAATTATTAGCCTTTATAAGTTAATTTAGCAAGCTTGCTGTATAAGAGGTCAGTTGAGAAAAATATTGCTTGCTTTCATATATATATGATACACTTGTAGGAGCTGAAATGAACTTCAAAGTGTTAGCTATGCCACTGAGCCGAATGCAAAATTTTAGGCAGACTCAGAAGTGGAATTAATTTTAATCCAGTTGCATCTGTGGAAACAGTCTATCCCAAATGACGTTAACATTCTCTGAAGTTTGTTTTTTATAGGCTTTCCGCAGCAGAATCCTATAGGTATGGTAAGTTATTTGAAGGATAACTTTAAGTGAAGTAAGTTATTTGAAGAATGAGCCTATTTTTCTTTTATCCGGGCATATCAGTATCTGCGCACAACTTCTTCCGAGATGGCAACGGACAGCCAGGTCTCATGCTGGAGAAGCCATCACGGAGCGTTAAATGGGGTTTTGTTCTGCCACGCTTCCTCACTGCTTCTTCTCAGGTGTCAGCATCTCTTCGTGAACAGGCTCTCTCTTTCCAAGCCTTCCCTGTGGTGAACCCAAATGTTGTTTATCAGATGGGTAGGATTCCACCCACTAAAGCACATCCTTGCCAATGGGATTCGTGCTATGAACTCCAACCCCCTCTGTCTAGTGACATATGCGGGCTGTTCTCAATGTGCGTCATGAAGATCCGCAGGCAGAGGTAGGTGGCACCTGACACATGGAAACTTTTTTTTTATATTTTTGAATTTTTCTTTTATCATTTGCGCGTAATGCTGGAGAAAACAATCATTCCTTAGTTATAAAGGATTCGGGGAGAGAGCTGGCTATTGGGGTCACCTCCCAACCCTCACCTGCCTGATGCACCCTGCTTGATCTTTGGAGAGGTAAAACACCATATCAGCCTCACATTCTGCAGTTCATTTTCATCCCTCTCATGCGTTACTGTATTTCTACAGCTGGACTACACTAATCTACCGCACATCTAACTGGTAAGCAGGGCAGGAAGGCAAGATGTGTCCGAACAGAATCTGGGCCTATAAACACAGCATTTACGTCCACTCTTACATTAATTTACAATTTTTTTAACGTTTATTTATTTTGAGACAGAGACAGAGCATGAACGGGGGAGGGTCAGAGAGAGAGGGAGACACAGAATCGGAAGCAGGCTCCAGGCTCTGAGCCATCAGCCCAGAGCGCGACGTAGGGCTCGAACTCACGGACTGAGGGATTGTGACCTGAGCTGAAGTCGGACGCTTAACTGACTGAGCCACCCAGGTGCCCCACATTAATTTTAAAAATGTGATTGATATTGGGGCACCTGGGTGGTTTAGTTGGTTAAGCGTCTGACTTCGGCTCAGGTCACGATCTCACCAACGGGAGTTCAAGCCCCGTGTCCGGCTCTTCGCTGGCAGCTCAGAACCTGGAGCTTGCTTCGGATTCTGTGTCTCCCTCTCTCTCTGTTCCTCCCCCCGTTCGCCCTCTGTCTCTCTCTCTCTCTCTCAAAAATAAATAAACATTAAAAAAAAAGGGTGGTTGATATTATTTGCCTCTAACATCGACACATTTTTAAAGTGACTTCCAGGAGTCAGAAAATATAAACATGTTTTTCAAACCCAGCAACCTCCAATCAGTTTGGCAGAAAAATGAGAAATGTATGAGAAGAAAATGAGAATATGATTTTAATAAAAAAAAATTCTGTTTTTAAAAAAAAACAAACCCTCTTCTAGTACCAGAAGAATAGGAAACTCCCAATATTAGGATTTAGAAAGATCCTCTGTTCAATTAAACCCCGAGGTAAACCAAAAAAACCCTCCAAATATGGAACCTATGTCATTACCTCTTCTTTTTTTCCAAAACGTTGAATCCAAGGTAAATTTCTAAATGATGTGAACACTTTTTTTCAGATTTTCCAGGTACTGCTGCAAACAACCATTCATACAGTTTAAATAATCTTGAACGCCTGAAAACAAGAAGATGTGGCTTGTTATATCTGAACAAGATCATTTTAGAAATCAGAGTGGTGACATTTGACGAAGGTCTAAGGTTGGCAGAATAATGTCTAGAAAAGAAACAGTAGGTTTTGAAAGTATTGGAAGGCATGTGGTTTGTAATGCAAGAGTGCACCACAGATCAGATCACTTGTTCAAATTTAAATTCTTTCCCTTTCTTCCAAAGAAGGTGCGTGTTGATGCCTATTGTCCCGGTTTCAGATTTGGAACTGAATACCACTTTAGCAACCGAAGTACTGTTTTCAAGTTTTGCTGACAACTGTCGGAGTTGGATTATCTTCTCATGTAGTCAGTGGGTTTGCTGTATTAAAGCAAAGGGGTATTTTTAGAAAGAAGAGAAAGGTTCACGTTTAGTACTTTGATTGATCGCGGAATAAATCCCGAGCTTTTCACTCCCAAGCTTTCGGTCTGTCACCGAACGAGGGAGGACGGCCACTTCTGCTGTATCCTTGCCTTTTACTTGTGACAGTCTACCAATTTGGGAGTATTGCCGAGACTACCATACTGTTTCCTTGGAGTCCTCCTCAATATCTGTTTCCAAAAGGCCAAGTCATTACTTGAAATATCTCTATTTGTTGACATTAAATCAAGGCCCTATTTCATTGTGTTTCCAATGGCTTAGGGCTTTCTTACTCACATTTCCCTCTTTCTTTTCACTGCACAGCCTTCAGAGCCGTATCAGGCATAGAATGTCGATAGTGCAAAATGTGCCAGAATGCTCCAACACATGATTTTTGGTGTTATTTTAAGCATAAACCTGTTCCTGCAGCACAGTCCATCGTGGATTTCTTAAGACTTGTATTTTAGGGGGCACCTGGGTGGCTCAGTAGGTTAAGCGTCTGACTTCGGCTCAGGTCATGATCTCCCTGTCTGTGAGTTCGAGCCCCGCGTCGGGCTCTGTGCTGACTGCTCAGAGCCTGGAGCCTGTTTCGTATTCTGTGTCTCCCTCTCTCTCTGACCCTCCCCCGTTCATGCTCTGTCTCTCTCTGTCTCAAAAATAAATAAAAACATTTAAAAAATTTAAAAAAAAGACTTGTATTTTAGAATTGATTATGATCTACCACCTGAAATCCACACTTAAATATACTAAATTCTTAATTTCTTAATCTCCTTTGGCAAATGGTCATCTGCCCCCTTGTCCACAACTCATGATGATTTCACCGGATTAGGGTCATAGTACAGCAGGCTCTCACTTTGTTCAGAGCCTGCTCCCTTTCCCTGACTCAGCAATGACTCTGCCTGACCTGCTTTACTTCCTGACCCCAGGGGAACACTTCACTTAGCCACTTCTACTGGGGCTCCTCAGTCCAGAAGGTAACCATGTTGGCCAAAATCTCATGGACTTGATTTGAACCCATCTACTTTAAGTAGTGATCATTTGGCCTACGGAGAGTTAGGCTTTCTAAGCGTACCAGATGCTGAAAGGACAGATTGATCTCACAGCCGAACTGTCTCCTCTTACAATCCCCCAGATCCTTGCCTTCAAAATTTTCCAAGCAGGAAGCGGATGCCCATCTCTTTGTTCATCCATGTTCCCAGTCTCCATGGGACACTTTACAAACTCTCCAATTACCTCATCATGTCACTAACTTCTGGTCCCCTAAAATCTCCTTAATTTAGCAAATATTTAGCTGGGAAGTTAAATGCCTATCTGAATTTCAGGCACCTCAACCTTTCTTTGCTCAAGGGTGGGGAGCAGTTCCTTTCTTTACTTGTTAGAGAAAGGAAATGAATGACACAGCATTCTCCATTTGATGATCCATCACAAATGGCTTTTCCAATTTACTTTCTACTCTCTATAGGCAGGAGGTGGGTTGTTGTGATTGATAAAATTGTTACATCATTTCTGCCATCTTAAGTCTAGCATAGGTGTATTTAAACATTGTTTCTTCAGAAGGTGAATATGCTTCTTGCTTAGGACTTTCATTATTGGGGCATAGGCAGAATTTCCACAATAGGAAAAGTTCCCTCAACCTCCTGCCGCATTACCTTATGGAGTAGTCAGCAGGTTGGCAATTTTCTTGGTTTTGAGAAGAGTTAAGTATTCCTAGTTAGCCATTACTAATTTTCTATTCACACGTTTCTGACTAAATTTCTGCAAACTTAATCCTGTGTTGTGATTGAATACATATTAAAAGAAATCATGGAGTATTTTTTTTTCCATTTATCCATTCCGTAAGTCTTTCGCTTTGCCAGGATATATAACATGGCTTGCCTCCTATTGATACAAAATATCAATTGGAGTTGAATTTGGTCTAATGCACAATGGCCTTGAAACTGGGAGTCTAAACCTCCCTATGTAGAGTGTAAAGGTGACTGGCTGGGCTCCTGTGACTAGGTTTGCACTAGTTTCTTCTTCCTTTTCTTTGCTGGAATGATAGCAAGGGCTTTCTATCAGAGGTAACCCATCGAGTCAAAAGGCAGAAGAACATCCAAGTTCACTGGAAAAGCTGAAGCTCAAATATCAGAAGTAGTAATAAAGTCAAGAGTCACAGATCCAGAAGACTGGGGGTTAATAAAGATAAAATGAGGGAATTGATTAGGAATAATTAAGAGGACGCTAATGAGAAAAGCTGTAAACCTTTGTAGATATTTAAGGTTTGTCTTAAGGGTTTGCGTAATACGCATGTATTTGAGTTGGCCTGGTTTAAAAAGCCAGAGCTAACCATGATGGAAATAAATACGTTTTTCTTATTTAAGTGGATTTTTTGGGTGAACACCCAAGATGCCTATGAGAAAGACACTTAAAAGTTCCTTAAATATCTCTAAGGCTAATAGGCTATAGCCTTGCCACGCTAAGTTCCTGGCAAGTTCTTATTTCTTATTTATGGTAACACAAGCCAATCTATTTTAAACATATGCACTCTGGGAAAGCAACAATAACATATACAATACAGTGAACCTTGGTGGGTCCGGAAGGTAGATTTTAGTCCACAATGTGAAATCAAATTATGAAGCAGGGAGTAAATGAATATCCCCTCTAAGTGATAGGTGACAGTCCAGAGCTTATTCCAGAAAAGAGGCTGGCACACTTTGAAAATCTTACCTACACAATTGTTATAGATGGGGAGCAGATGAAAAGCAGTAACACAATGACAGCCGTGAGAAATAAGAGCTGATTTCAAAGAAGGATAGAGAGCTCCTTGTGCAAAAGAGAAACATATTAGGGACAGTTTACACAGATAAGGCACCCAACCTGTCTCATGAGTTCCTACGTTCAATAATTAATAATCAGAAGGATAACCTTGAGGTTATCATTACAGACGTTTAAATAATTTTCTTTAAAAAGTGGGTTTGGGGGAGCCTGGGTGGCCCTGTTAGTTAAGCATCCGACTTCAGCTCAGGTCAGATCTTGTGGTTCAAGAGTTCGAGCCCTGCATCAGCTCTGTGCTGACAGCTCAGAGCCTGGAGCCTGCTTCAGATTCTGTCTACCGCTCTCTCTTTCTGCCCCTCTCATGCTCATTCTCTTTCTCTCTCTCAAAAAATAAACATTAATTTTTTTTTAATAATTGGTCTCCCTGATAATGCTAGGCATATTAGATTTTGCTGCTTGCATTAGGGATGATGCATTTGAATCTTTGAAGGCTTGGTTGGAAACTGACTGGCATATTACTATTAAGGAAAGCCATTAATTAGGAATTCTACTGTCTCACCAACATAAAGGAATAATACTGCTGAGTAGCTGTGTTTGAAATGGCAGTAAAGGGAAGGGGCAGGGTCCAAGGTTTTCACTTACTGCTGCAGTACCTGCAGAGTTAGATCTCAATCTATGAAATCTTTAGAACCAGATTTCTCATTGCCAGTCCATGAGTGGTATGTGTCTCCATTTTTATCCACTTCCCAGGTTATGGGGCTCAAGAGTAAGGGATTAGTTTAGGAAAGAGGAATGGAGCCAGAATCATTTTAGGACTCAGTTATACCTAGAGAACCAGCTAATTTAGGGACTCTCTATTATGATTGTCAGGGCTCCTTGTATTCTTCTCCTCATCATGGGAGGTGCCCTCATAAGACCCTGAATAGTGAGAGCCATAGAAACCAGATCTTCTTTTTGCCCTGGCTGAAAGAGAGCTCACAGCTAAAATCAGTGTTTAAATATGGCAGCCACCTTTTGCTACATAAAAAAAAAAAAAATTACAACTATTTCAGGTTATGCTAAAGTGCTTGTTTTTTCCCTTTATTGTGGTGTTAACGGGTTGGTTCTTTGTCTTCTAATGTATGTCTTTTATAGTAAATTTTGATGGGAAATTAACTTGAAGCACTCCATAGGCTTCTTTGAATAGAAAGAAATAAGGGAGAAAAATTCCAAAAGAGAAAGGAAAGAAAAAAGGCTGGAATATTTCAAACAATGGAGGGACTGTGATTATGAACAACGTTAGAAAATGGCAAATAAAGCTTGGAAGCTCTTATACATGTTTAATAAATATCAAAGGCACTTGAGCTATACCTTTTGAAGCACAAGTTGCCCTGGGTCATAATATTCAATCTATTAGAGGCATTGTGGTTTGTATGTGGTGATATTGCCTTGAACTGGGCACACTTTTTTCTCTCATTCATTCATTCATTCATTCACCCGTCCATCATTGACACGGTCCCTAGTGCAGTGCAGATTGATTGGATTTTATGAGTTTAGGTGTGAGATTTACATAATATATAATCATGATTTTTTTCCTCCCTCTTTTCCTCCCTCATTCCTTCCTTTCTTTCTTCTGACATAAGTGAGAGAATTTGTCTTTCCCTATGTATGGCCCATTCACAGGTTCTTTCTGTGAATGGGCCATACAATAACTCTGTTATTGAGTTATTGCGAAATGGCAGGGTTGTGACTTGTATGCCTTGCTTTTGGAGTTGTAGATGTAAAATTTAAGACTGAGTGTTGCTTAGGATGAAATACAAGATATGAATGATGTGCCTTTTTATTTTAAAGACTGAAATTAATTTGAACACAACTAATGAAATAATTTACTGATGAAATGATTTAAGTGAATGCTAGACTACTAGGGTGGAATTATTCTCCTTTGAATTGAAAGGGTAGTGCTTTTCAGTTCCACTGCCTCTTTTAGGAGATTTTTAGCCCAATCGTTTAATTATGCAAGCCATTGAATATCTATTGTACAATGAAAGATATTTATATAATAAAAATGCTCAGGTTTAAGGGAGGCCAGACTAGTTTATACTATCATTTTGAGCTTAATCTTTCTAGTATGGTTCCCAATTCTGTTTCATCATTCTTTTCAAGAATCTAGTTCCCATTTTTGAGTTCTCTTTATTACTCTTCTCTGGGTTATTTAAATTCTCTCTCTATACCAACAGTAAAATAGCAATAGTTACCATAAGAATTGCTAAATTATATAAAAATATGCAAATTGCAGGAGAACCAAGACTGCTTAGCATCACATTACAGTCCTTCAACCTATAGTCCTTTACTCCAAACTCAACTATATCAATACGTACTCGTTTATCTCTATAAATGATAATATCAAACAAAATCTAAGAATAACTTTTCACGAGATGTACGTAAAGGTGTTCTCAGTAGATTTGTTTTAAGTGTGGGGCAGGGAAGGACAAACATAATCTGCAAGTTAAGCGAAGAGCAGGGAAGGACTAATGAACGGCTGATGAGCTGTGTTCAGACAATACTAGTTATGTGTTTAGTCAAGTTGCTAATGGTCATACTTTGACTTTTATCACGTGAACCATTCTTTAAATTTCAATCTCCTCATGGGTTAAATAAGATAAAACACAGATTCATGGAACTGAGCTAAAGATTGCCTAAATGGTATATAGCTAATCTGAGTGGTGGTAGAATGAGTTACTTATCAAAGGCTTTTACGTCCATCTTGTAAACAGACTCTTGGTAAGTGCATTTAATTGGTCCTTCGGTCGTGTCCAGTCTTGATGCACCTGAGTCATAGGGTGAGCACAGCTTAGTGTAGGATGGGAATAATTCTATAACTGTAATTATTTTATGATTCATTAAGATTCCAAATTGTCTATTTACTCAATTCATTTGGAAGCTTGCTATATATTTTTACCATTATGATTTCAGATATATTTACTTCTTCATACCATTCACTATAAATCAGTAAGCTTGAAAAGTCTTGGCTTTGGTCTATGTTATCCAAACAACTTATTGGAGGAGAAATGTGTAAGGCCTTCTATATTTTGCAGCTTTGTGAAAATGTCTTGGATAGGTTATGACATACATCTAGGGTTTTTTCCTCTATAACAACATTTTAATTGTGCATATGGAAACAGAAGGTGGTGGTCACCATAGAGAAGAGTACAGTCGTGAGTATGGGTGAATACATGCGTATGGGTGTATATTTGAATGAAGAGTAGTGGTTAAACAGAGAGCTGCTTAGTATTGATGAAGTAAACTTTAGTATTTGCTGTGTATTTCATGAAAACATATTAAAGACATGTTAATATGTTTTGCTTGATTTTTTTTTCTGAATCACCATGAAAATAAACTCCAAATCTTTGGCAAAGTCAAATGAGATTTTAAGTGTTTTATTTGTATAAGTGTTACCAGAGCCATCAAACTACTGTAAAATATTAATTTAGTTTGATAGGACTTATTTTTTCAGGGCCATTTATGTTTTGTTTTTCAGTGTACTGTTTTCTTCAAGGTATTTACAAATTAATCTTGTTTAAAAAATGAGAATCATGATATAAATGTGTTTGTGCACGTACTATTTTTTTGAATGTAGCACAAAAAGTGGGTAATAGTATAGTTTGCCTCTTTATGCATTCCACAATTTTGAAAGTAATTCTTACGAAAACACACAGTGAACTTCAGATTGTAAATGAAAATAAAATTAAGCCTTAGTAATTTGTGCAGTGGTTGTGTTTCATTAATATGTGTCTCATATAAGCAGACAGCATGTAAAAATAGATGGCATAGCTGACCAAGAGTTTAAAATTACAAATTATACATAAAATATGTGTTAAATTAATTAGAGAATTAATTGGGAAGCATGAGTTAAAGCGAAAACCAGTAGACGCTGTACATTTGATAATCGGAGTCATTTTTCTACAATTGTTAAATATAATTTATCTCATAATGTTATCCTTTGGTAAATTGTTACAACACTGTATGATATATGTAGCTTATTAACAGTTTCATTAATTGCTATTAGAGGAACGAAGCTACGAAAGCTGGTGCACATAGGAACAAATGTCGAGGCAGATGGTTGAAATTAGTGAAACGCGATCAGTTGCTGAGCTAGTTTACTTAATTAGCTTTCTACATCAGAATAGTTGAAATAGATTTGTGATCTTGTCGTCAGAACATTGAAATTCAGAGGACAATCATCATATAGCATAGCTGTAAAGATAACCAGACAGACGGCAAAGAGCGGTGGGCGCTGACCCATGACCGTTACTTTGCTCTGTAGTGAGTCCGCTGAACAGGTTAGAAAGAGTGAGAAATTTTCCCATCGGGGAAGACCAATTGCACTGCCATCTCTTCACTGCCTGTTAACAGGGAAAACAGAGGGAGAAGAGCAAGTGGAAGTTGGCCACTGCCCACAAAATGTCCTTGATGCTGTTACTTCTTCATGAACAATTCTTGAACAATTCCTAGAGAGGCTGGAATAGATTTTTGAAATAAAAATTTTAGAGAACGTTTTCATTGTCAGACTCCAGAAAATCCTAAGGCGTCAAAATTGTAAGAATTTTCATGCTCAGCCCGTTCTTGGCTATATTACTGGGGATGAGAGGGAAGGATAATTTTTCCAGGTACTTAAATCTTTGGTTAATTCTTGTGGGTTTGAATTTGGCACCGGCACGCCTAGCGTGAGCAACAATTAGTTGAAGACGGTGGAGATTTTCCTGGAAACATGATTCATATATTGGAGAAAATATGATGCGAGTTTAATGGAATTCTCCAAATTTAGGGGGAATATTACATGGTTTATACCTGCTGAGATTTATGTAATTTTGAAACAATTTATTATCTCTTCCCAAGGGAATGTTGGTCTGTATTTTCTTCTAAAGAAACACTGGCGGGGCACTGGGGTGTCTTAGTTAAGCATCTGACTTAGGCTCAGGTCATGATCTCATGGTTGTGAGTTTGAATCCCGCATCGGACTCTCTGCTGACAGCTCGGCTTGGAGCTTGGAGCAGGCTTCAGTTTCTGTGTCTTCCTCTCTCTCTGCCCCTCCCTCACTCGTGCTCTGCCTCTGTCTCAAAAATGAATTAACATTTAAAGAAAAGAAAAGAAAAAAAAATAGAAACTTCTCTTTTTTCATGTGTTCACGCGTATGAATCTGAATAACCATAAACGTGTATCACTCATTAAGGACACATCTCCCCTTTCCCCTTTTAAGATGTAAAGTATGTTTCTTTCTGCTAGTGTTAGTTTATAAATCGTTTGCTTTGGGGACTATAGAGCTGCTGCTACTGGTGGTTTGGCCTTTGACATCTTCCCTGCCTTTATTACCACCCTTGGACTCGGGAAAGAAGGTAGGGGTGAGATTATTTTATTTATGGTACGCTTAGAGGCATTGTGCCAAGAACCTTTGAATTTGTTAAGGTTCCAGAGAATGTTTGCCTCCTAAACTTTTAAAAACTGATTCTTATAATTTGATACCGAAGTTGAAACTGACAAGTTTTTTTTTTTACTTATTTACAACATGTAATTCAAAAACATAATCAATTGCTATTTTACTAAATTCTTCAGCAGTAGTATGTAAATAATCTTTATTGTGGGGTGCATTTTTTTATGTTGGTTATGAGAAAAACTTTAATATAAAATGTAGCCAATCTCTATCAAGCTACCTTCCTCTTTCCATGCTTTTATTCAGCAAAGAAAACAAGGTGCATCTTTGCCTTCTGATGAAGGCCATCACATTTTAGCTGCTAAATCTAATACTCTTCATAAAAGACAAGAAGATGCTAAGCATGATGCTTGTTGGAATTTAGGAATAAAATTTAGGGAGCCTAGGGGCGCCTGGGTGGCTCAGTTGGTTAAGCGGCCAACTTCAGCTCACGTCAAGATCTCACAGTTCGTGAGTTCGAGCGCTGTGTCAGGCTCTGTGCTGATAGCTCAGAGCCTGGAGCCTGTTTCGGATTCTGTGTCTCCCTCTCTCTCTGTTCCTCCTCCACTCACACTCTGTCTCTCTCTCAAAAATAAATGAAGATTAAAAAAAAAAATTTAATGTAGAGAGCCTAGAACGATTATCAAAAAATAAAGAACTTTAATTTTATCCTTACAAAGGATGACAAATATAAGACAAAGAAAGCTATTACAAATATTCTGCATGTGAAATATCTAGAGATAGAAGCATACCATAAATTATCTTTTCGGGCCAATGATAGTATTATTTTAATATTGAGCAACACAGGACTGACCTTATGCAAAATTTGAGTGACAAAGCTATTTTTGTAGTTTAGACAGTGTCTGATCCTGGGTCCTAGCTTAAACAATATCATTTTCATTATTCCCACTGGACTATTAGAATTATTGTTGCACACCCAACATTTTCATGCACTACATTTATAATGCCTTAAGAGTAGACATCGCATCATTACTTGTCTTTCTAGTTACTGTGAAAAAAATAAAAACAAAGCTGACAGGCATTTAATAAACATGTCTTGATTCAAGTTTTTTACTCTGAATGTTGGGAGTACTTGGGAAAACTGCCTATTCTTTGGATATAGATCATTCCTAATCTAACAACAAAAATATGGGATAATCTATAAAACCATGATTTATTTGTTGTCATCAAAGAACCGAGGTTGCAGAGCAACTAGGATCTCTGAATTCCAAAGGACGACAAGTCCCTCTAAAGAGATGAGGGCCACCAAACACTTACCTTTGGTAGAGCACAGCAAGATAAGGAGGCAGCCATAAAAGCAGATAAGAGAACAATTGTGCAGTCTTTATTTTGTGTGTCAACTTAACTGGGCCATGAGATGCCCAGATAGGTGGTTAAATGAGTTTTCTTATTATTAAAATTATTATTCCATGTGTCCGTGAGGATGGTTTCTAAATGAGATTAATATTTGAATAAATAGACTGAGTAAAGCAAATTGACCTTCCCATTGTGGGTGGGTCTCATCTAATCCCTAATGGCCTGAATAGAATAAAAGGTTGAGTAAGGAAGTATTCTTTCTCTCTGCCTGTCTTTGAGCTGGGACATTGGTCTTCTTTCTGCCTTTAGACTTGAACTTGGACTGAAATGTATACTATTGGCTCTCCTGCTTCTCAGACCTTCAGACTCAAACTAAAAGTATGCCATCAACTCTCCTGGGTCTGGACTTCTCAGCCTTTAAAATTACATGAGCTATTTCCTTATAATAAATTTCTTTATACACACGTACAAACACACACACATCCTATTGGCCCTATTTCTTTGGAGAACTCTGACCAATAGAAATTAAATATTTAATAAATTCTTAAAAATTAAATATGCACCTGTATGACAGTTTAGAAAACTTGAAAGCCCAAGACAAAGAAGAATCTGCAGGCACTCACCAATGCTTGCTCATGGGCCCTAGCTGGATGCTTCCGAATGAGAAGCATGGTAGGAGACCTGAGAAACTCTTTAATGGTGCAGGCATGTGGCTGGTGACAGGCTGCTACTGAGGAAAAGGTGTAAATGTCTGGTCCTGTTCTGAATAATTTTATTACATGAATTAAAAAAAAAAAGGTATCTGCCACTGGTCAAGGGGTAGGTAAATCTATAGCCTCTCACCCCTGATATCAGACAAAACTTGGTTATTATTGGGGTAGGAGTAGCAGAAAAAAACTTTGTCTGCCACTAAGGAATGGAATAGGAAATTTACTTGAGCTTGGAAATTTACAAGATCTTGTAATTTACAAGAGGAAATTTACAAGATCTTGTACTGATAATATCAGGGTTCTGTTACAGGATAGGACCACATGACTCAATTTTTCACAAGCCGCTCAACCACTACAAGGCAGACTTTCACTACCATCATGAAAGGCGAAGTAATGCTAAGAAAGCTAAAACAAGAGACTGAAAATTCTCAGGCACCCGCATAAGCCTTGCACTTAGTAAGAAGTTAAAGCAGATAGTCTGTCTCAGCAGGAGGAGAGAGATTCTGGAGAGAGATCCTCTCTGTGGCACAGGCACGCAGAGTGTGCTAAAAGGTGACGATGGAGCAGAAATACTGATAAAACTCCTCCAGCACTCTACGTCTCACACTGCATACAAGATGGTAGTAGTCAACCACTGGAGGAGCTTGAAGTCTGCTGTGAACGAAAGGTAATTAAAGCAATAACCAAATGCACCTGAGTTCAACTACTGCTTAGATTTACCGAACCTTCACATTAATGGACTGACAGAAGAAGAAATGTACCCATTTCCTGTTTTAAATTTACTTTGCTGTCATTCTTTTATAAGCTGCATTTGCTCATTTATTATACAAAACACACAAAAAAGCAGCATTTGATCTGCATTTGACCGTTTCTCATACAATACACAAAAAAAGCAGCGGCAACAACAACAATAACCAATTAGCAGGAGATAAACTGTCAACAGACTCAAAGCAAGATATGACCCTGATTATGAAATATTAGATGAAGTCCTTTGAGATGACTATATTAAACATCTGAAATCATGTAGAAGAAAGGAACAATACATGAATGAACAGGTGGGAAATTTCAACAGGCATATGGAGATTAAAAAAATATAATGAAAATGGTGGCAATGAAAAACATGCTAACAGAGAAGAAAATTTCAACTGTTGGGCTTAGCAGTCTGGATATAGCAGTGGAAAAAACTGGTGAACTTAAAATTAAACCAGTAGAAATTATCTAAACTAAAACAAAAAATAACGAACTAAAAATAAGAAACAACAGAATAGGGTATCCAGTAGCTACAGGGTAATATAAAATATTTAACATGTATGTGATTATAGTTTCATGAGAAGATAGAGACTATACCACAGAATTAATATTCAAAGAGATTATGGCCAATTCTTTCCCCACATAAATAAAAGACCGCAAACGGCAGACCAAAGGAGCTAAAGATGGGGTGCCTGGGTGGCACAGCCGGTTAAGCATTGGCCTCTTGACTTTGGCTCAGGTCATGATCTCACAGTTCTAGGGGTCGGGCTTTGTGCTGACAGCATGGAGCCTGCTTGGGATTCTCTCCCTCTCTCTCTCTGTTCCTCCCCAACTTGCACATGCACCCCCACCTCTCTCTCTCAAAATAAATAAAATAAACAACAACAACGAAGAACGAAGAAGCTAGAGACTCTCAAGCACAATCAATTAAAAGAAAAAAACACACTTAGACACATCATAGCCAAATTTCTTCAAACAAAATATGAAAAAAAAATCTGGAAAGCATCCAGAGGAGGAAAAAGAAACCTCATCCACAGAAGACAAAAGATAAGAATGGCAATAGGCTTCTTATTAGAGACTAAACAAGGCAGATGGTAATGGACATGTATCTTTTAGGTGCTGAAAGGAAAAAAAAAAGGAAGCGTTAATCGGTAATTTTATACCACGCAAAATGGTTTCGAAAGATGAAAGTAAAATAGAGGACTCGTTCAGTAAGCACAATAATGAGAAAATTCATCAATGGTAAATTTGCACTGTAAGAAATGTTAAAGGAAGTATTTTAGGTAGAAGAAATATGATACAAGATGAATCTTTGGATCTATGAGATTGAATGCTGTGAATGATAAAAATGTGAGAATACAAAACATTTTTTTTCTGTTTTTAAATCACTTTAAGAAGATAATTGAGTGTCTAAGCAAAAATAGTAACACTGTATTGTGGGATTTATGACATAGGAGTAAAACATACAAAAATAATAGTGAGGAATTAGTGGAAGGAAATAATATTGTGTGGCTCTTTTATTGAAGTAATACATTTTTGGAAAATACGTGGTGAGAAGTTAAACATGCATATTGTAAACCCTCTAGAAAACACTAAAAAGCAAAACAAAAAGCTGTAACTAATAGGCCAATGTTGGAGATAAAACTGAGTCAGAAAAACACTCATTTACCAAAAGATGGCAGGAAAAAAGAAAAAGAACAAAGAATATATGGCATACTTAGAAGGCAAATAGTAAAAAGATAGATTTAAATACAACCCTATTGATGACTATATCAAATATAAATGGTGTAAACATGTCATTTAAAAGCTAAATATTGGGGCGCCTGGGTGGCGCAGTCGGTTAAGCGTCGACTTCAGCCAGGTCACGATCTCGCTGTCCGTGAGTTCAAGCCCCACGTCAGGCTCTGGGCTGATGGCTTGGAGCCTGGAGCCTGTTTCTGATTCTGTGTCTCCCTCTCTCTCTGCCCCTCCCCCGTTCATGCTCTGTCTCTCTCTGTCCCAAAAATAAATAAACGTTGAAAAAAAATTAAAAAAAAAATAAAAGCTAAATATTATTAAATTGGATTAACAACAGCAAGATCCATCTATAGTCTGTCTACAAAAAAACTCACTTTAAATATAAAGATATAGATAGATTCAAAGTCAAATGATGGAAAAAGTATATAAACACTAATCAAATGAAATTGAAGCATATATATTAGCATTAGACAAAGTAGACATTAAAACAAGAGACATTACAAGAGATATGAAGGGACATTACATAATGATGAAGAGGTCCTTTAATCCAGGAACTTTAACACTCTTAAATATGCATTCTTCAAAATTAGAGCTTCAGAATGTATGAGAAAAAAAACTGATAGAATTGAAAGAATAAAGAGACATCCACAATTGTAATCGGAGACTTCAATATTTTTCTCTTTTTAAATGGTTCATGTAGACAAAACAAAGTCAGTAAGAAGATTCGCACCATACTATTAACCATCTTTATGACACTGACGTTTATAGATTATTTCAACAAATACTAGCAAAATGCATATCCTTTTTAAATAGATATGGAACATTAATGAATAACATTCTATTGGCCATTCAAAATGCCACAAATGCTAAAGAAATGAAACCATACAATTTATGTTTAGACCAAAATAAAATCAAATCAGAATTTAATATCAGAAATATACTTGGAAAAATCTCTAAGTGTTTGGAAATTAAACTTCCAAATATCCCATAGGCCAAAAAATAAATCACAAGTATATTAGAAAATACCTTGAACTGAATGATAATAAAAATATGACAAATTAAATTTGAAGGGATGCAGCCAAAGAGCTGCTAAATTGCAAATGTATAGCATCAAATGGTTATATTAGTAAAAAAAAAAAGGCAATGAAACAACAAAATCACAAGCAACAAAAGCAAAAATTAACAAGTGGGACTACGTCAAACTAAAAATCTTCTGCACAGCAAAAGGAAAAATCAACAAAATGAAAAGTCAAACTACAGGAAATATTTGCAAACCACGTATTTGACAAGGGGCTAATGTCCAAAATATATTTAAAAAAAAAAACAAATGTATAAAGAATCCATACAGCTCAATAGCAGAAAACCCAAACAAACTAAAAAATGGACACAACTGGGGTGCCTAGATGGCTCAGTCACTTAGGTGACCCACTCTTGATTTCAGCTCAGGTCATGATCCCAGTGTTACGGGATCGAGCTTTGCATCAGACTCTGTGCTGAACGTGGAGCCTGCTTAGGAGTCTCTCTCTCTCTCTCTCTCTCTCTCTCTCTCTCTGTCTCTCTCTCTCCCTCTACCCCTCACCCCTACTCTCTCTCTTTCTCTCTCTCTCTTTCTCTCTCTCTCTCTCTTTCTCAAATAAATAAAAAAATAGGCCTTCAAAAAATGGACAGAACTAAATGGACATTTTTTTTCCAAAGACATCAAAATGGCCAGTTGGTACATGAAAGGGTGCTCAATATCACTAACCATCCAAAAAAACACCAATCAAAACCACAATAAGATATCATTGCACATCTGCTACAATGGATATTATCAAAAAGACAAGAGCTAACACATGCTGGCAGCGATGTGGAAAAAAGAGAACCCTTGTGCACTGTAGGTAGAAATGTAAACTGGTAGGGATGCCTGGGTGGCTCAGCCGGTTAAGTGTCCGACTTTGGCTCCGGTCATGATCTCACAGTTTGTGGGTTTGAGCCCCACATCAGGGTCTGAACTGACTGGCTCAGAGGCTGGAGACTGCTTTGGATTCTGTCTCTCCCTCTCTCTGTGCCCCTACTCTGCTTGTGCTCTGTCTCTCTCTCTCTCTCTCTCTCAAAAAAAAAAAAAAAAAAAAAGAAAAAAGAAAAAAAGAAAAAAAAGAATCCTTAGAAATGTAAATTGGTATAGCCAGTGTGGAAAACAGTATAGAGTTTCCTCAAAAACTTAAAAATGGAACTGTCATATGATCTAGCACTCACATTTCTGAGTAGATATCTAAAGAAGATGAAATCACTATTGTCAAGAGACATCTCAATAACTATGTTAATTGTGGCATTATTTATAACAGCCAAGACATGGAAATAACCTAAGTATCTATTGATGAATGAATTAATAAAGAAACTGTATATGCATATGCATATGTATATATATATGTATAGTATACGTATATACGTATGTATATGTATATATACACACACAATGGAATATTTTTCAGCAATATAAAAGAAAGAAATCTTGCCATTTGCAACAACATGGATGGACCTTGAATGAACATCGTGCTAAGTGAAATAAGACAGACAGGCAAAGACAAATACTGTATGATCTCACTTATATGAAGAACCTAGAAATTTCAAATTTATAGAAACAGTAGAATGGTGGTTGCCAGGGACTGAGGGGTGGGAGAAATAGAAAACTGGTGATCAAAAGATATAAACTTTCAGTTAAAAGATGAATAATTTCTGGGGATATGATATACAGTATGGTGACTATAGTTAACAATACTGTGTCGTATATTTGAAAGTTGTTAAAAGTAGAGCTTTCATTTCATGTTCTCACATGAGATGTGGAATGTAAAAGATGTGTTAATGAGCTTTATTGTGGTAAATATCTCATAATATATACGTGTATCAAGTCATCACATTGTATGCCTTAGAATTATATCATGAAATATTCAATTATATCTCAATAAAGCTGGATTTAAAAAAAAAGGGAAGAGAAGCAACGGGCTAAACCAAATAATCTAAGCGTCCACTTAAGACTCCCTAAAAACAAAAGAAAATTAAACATAAAGTAAAGAAGAAAGGAAATAATACATTTAAGAGAAAAATCGATAAAATAGAAAAAATAAAGCTAATAATGAAAGGGAAACCAAAAGCTGGCTCTTTGAAAAGATTAATAAAATGAATAATGGTTAGCCAGACAAAGGAAAAGAAGAGGAGGTAGAAGTTAAAAATATCAGGAATGAAAATTTACATTACTACAGACCCTAAAAAGACATTTAAAAATATAATAAGGAAATATTATGAGGAATTTTATGGTTTTAAATTTGACAACGTAGGTAAAGGGAAAAAATTCTTAGAAGATAGAAACTGCCAAATGGCATGCAAGAAGAAATATGTAATCTGAAAAGCGTTGTCTTTATTAAAGGCATTGAATTTGTAGTATTTGTAGTTAAAAACATTTGAACAAAGAAAGTTCTAAGATTACTTGACTTCACTGGTAAATTCTATTAAATATTTAATGAAGTAATCACAGCAAAATTTTATAAATTCTTCCAGAAAAATAAGAAGATAGACTTCTAAACTCATTTTATCAAGTCAATATTACCTTGATATCTTGATACAAAATCATAGAAAGAGACTACAAGATAAGAAAATACAGACCAATATTTCTCATAATTATAGACAGAAAAGTGATCAACAAATATTAGCAAATCAAATGTAGCAATATAGAAAAATAATAGAATATAATTACAAACCTGGATTTATCCTGGGACTGCAAGGTTGCTTGAACAATTTAAACAGCAGTTAATGTACTTTACTGTGTTAAAGGATTAAAAATAGTCATAACATTATGTTAATGAATATGGAAAAAGATACAAAGTCAACATATAAGAATTAATTGTATTTCTATATATAAGCAGCAAACAACTGGAAATTGAAGTAAAAAAAATACCATTTATACAGCATAAAATACATCAAATCCTTAGGAATAAAATCTTAAAAAATATATGCAAGGCCATTACAGTAAAAAAACCACAAAACATTATTGAGAGAAATTAATGAAGACATAAATAACTGGAGAGCAATACTGTATTTATAGATTAGAAGACTCAATATTGATAAAACGTCAATTCTCATTGACATCCAAGAAGGCTTTTTTGTTGTTATTGCGTAGAAATTGACAAACTGATTCCAAAATTTATGTGGAAATCAAAGGAGACTTAGATTCCTCAAAACAATTTAAAGTATCCAAAAATTTGGAGGATTCACACTACTTGATTTCAGAATTTACCATAAACCTATACTAAATGAAACAGTGTAGTATTGACTCCAAGATAGATAAATTAATGGGATAGAACTGAGTCTATAAATAGATCAATACATACATGATCAATTGGATTTTGATAAAAGCTCCAAGGTAAGCTAACGGGAATGAATAGTCTTTTTAACATGTGAGATTGAAAAAAATTTGGATATAGATGCAAAATAATGGAATTCAACACCTGTCTCAGAATATATAAAAAATTGGCTGAAAATGGATTATAGATCTAAAATGTAAGATCTAAAACTAAAATAATTACCATAAGAAAACATAGAGAAAAATCTACCTCATGTTTGGAAGGGATTTCTCAGACAAAACATGAATCATGAATGCAAAACAAATTTAGCATACTGGCTATATGACTTTGAAAATGTTATTTGCTTAATATGGCTCTCATTTTTCTTATCCATAGACAGAGATAACAATCCTACTATCATTCGTATATAGTGAAGATTAAGTATGTAAAGCATATAGTAGCTGCTCAAATTAGTGGTATCTATTTGTAATTACTATTTTTGTTAGCAGTAATATTAACAGTGACATCTAAAACAGATGATTCTCAGGGTGTCTGGGTGGCTCAGTTGGTTGAGTGGCCGACTTTGGCTCAGGTCATGATCTCACAGTTTGTGAGTTGGAGCCCCGCAGAGCCTGATTCAGATTCTGGGTCTCCCCTCACTCTCTGCCCCTCCCTCAGTCACGCTTTCTCTCTGTCTCTCAAAACTGGATAAACGTTAAAAAAAAAAATTCAAGAACTTGCCGGCTTGCAAAGGCTTATCTTTTCAATAGGAAATGTTTACAGGTATCTAAACAGTTCTTGCAAAGATTGGAAAGAAAATTTATCCTAGAAATTAAATTTTTTCTTCCTTCTTATGTATAATCATTTTGTGGGGCAGAGACACTAGAAAATGAATTACAGTGAATTTTAAATCCATTTCTTCCAATCTCTTTTCTTCCCTCTCCTTGACTTTCTCAAATCTATCAAATGGATGGATTTACATTACTTTGATGCCTCCTTGTAGTTGATCTATGAGGACAGATTTATATTGAATAAATACTAATAGTTAATAAATCTAACAAACAAATTTATGTGAAATACTAATTTAAATTTTTCCTACTAGAAGTCATTTTCTTGTTATGGCAAACCGATGGAAAACAGGATATAGGCTTATCTTTGACATGAAAAGTAAAATGTATAACTACATAGAATGATATTAGAAATTGACTTTCAGACAAAAACAAATTTTTGCTTTTTTTTATACACCCCATTTGATTTTTTATTGTTATTTTTCAATGTTTTATTTATTTTTGAAAGAGAGAGAAACTGCACGCGAGTGGGGGAGGATCAGAGGAAGAGACACAGAATCTGAGGCAGGTTCCAGGTTCCGAGCTGTCAGCGCAGAGCCCAATGTGGGGCTGGAACTCACAAACCATGAGATCATGACATGAGCTGAAGTCGGAGGCTTAACCAACTGAACCACCCAGGCACCCCTACACTCCCCATTTTAAGCCATCGGTGAACACTTTGCCAGATCAGTGACCCAATCTTTTGTTTTTTTCTTCAATAATTAAAGAACCTAATAGATTAACAGTATTTTTGTTTTGGTTCCTAGTTGATTATGACTCCAATAAGTGAACAGAAGGGCTTATTTGTTAGAAATTTTGGTGAACAGCTTGCTGCAAGTTTAGTCAAAATAAGTTTTTATTCAGACCTACCTTGTCGTTCCCGGTACCTAAAGTGGATAATAGGTAGAGGCCTTCATGGGGTCTTGGAGGTGAGTCTAGACTAAAATACCCAAAACTTTGGAGGCTTCAGATTACTTGATTTCAAAACTTACCACAAAGTTATACTAAATGAAACAGTGTAGTATTGACCAAAAGATAGATAAATTAAGTAACGGAACAGAATTGAGTCTATACATAGATCAATACATACATGATCAATTGGATTTTGATAAACGTGCCAAGGGAAGCTAATGGGAATGAATAGTGTCATGTTTACAAATATAAATTTTATAAAAGTAAAAATAGTATTATTTCTATTGCTCCTAGAAGGTCCTTGATTGAAGACTGCATGTTTACTGAGGTCTTAGGGGGAACTGACTGATTTTTGTGATCTTCAGTCTATCCCTTGAAAATCTGTCAAAATAGAACATGAAAATTTTATGATTTGCTATTTAAAGGGATTGTTTGAAAGATTTTACATCATTATCTTATTTTAATGATTGTATTCAATGTTTAGAGAAAGAATAAAATTTGAATATAATTAGCCTGCATAGTTAGTAAGTATCCTTACAACTGTAACAAATTGGTAATAGAACAATGGGATATGTAAATGTGATTATAAAGGTTCAAAAGAACCTAATACTTAGGCTTTTATCACTTGCATTTTCAGATAAATGAAAACTAGGGGGAAGTTTCATTGGACCCCAAAGACAGTTCTGTTCAAAAAAAGCCTCTTAGGAAAAGTGAAAAATATGAGGGCAGTTTTTCTGGAAAAAAGGTCAAGACGATTTCAGTTTTTTACCTTTTGAAGGTCACCCTCACTACTCTTTTGTGGCAGGAGTGATTTTGCCCTCCTCCCCTCACCTCAGGGTATTTGGCAGTGTCCAGAGGATGTTTTTGGTTGTCACAACTGTGTAGGGAGGTTTGCTGCTGGCATCTGGACTATCTATAAACATGAGCTAGATAACCTCCCTTTAGGTTGTTCCAAAGTTGTTTCTCCAGAGGCAGAGAAAATGAAGTAGAATGTCCCATGATTTTGTATTATGATATGGAAGTCTTATTTGATAATACATAGTTTTTTGTCAAGCACCAGCATTTTAGATACATTGTGTCTGGTCTTTATCATAATAAAATAGGTATTATTGTGTGCATTTACATGTGGAGAAACTGAAGGGAAGTGAAGCAAGAGAGGTTAAGACAAAATCTCAAGGTTACCGGGCCAGGTAGTGCCACTAGCATTTTGAATGCAAGTGTTTTGACTCCTAACATACTCTATCTCACTGCATCCTTCTATCAACTGCTTTGCATACATATGACAAATTTTTCTAAAACTATAATTGTAAAAGACAATTATGAGTTGTAAAAAGTTTTATGTGCCTGGTTGCAAAGTAAGGACATGGACCGTATCTATTATATATTCTTGCTCCCATTTTTCAAGTTACTATTTATTTTATCTTTTAATTTTTTTTAATGTTTATTTATTTTTGAGAGACAGAGAGTGAGCAGGGGATTGGGAAGAGAGAGAGAGAGAGAGACACAGAATTCCAAGCAGGCTCCAGGATCTGAGCTGTCATCACAGTGCCTGATGTTGGGCTTGAACCCACGAACCTGAGCAGAAGTCAGATGCTTAACTGACTCAGCCACCCAGGCGCCCCTCAAGTTACTATATCAAGATTAGTGAATCTCTGGAAAACGCAAGGGAATATTTCATTATTCTAACTAGCAAAATAATGGAAAAGAACACATTTTTTGTTTACCTTGACTATTTGTATGAATCCTATTTCAGGGGAACTGAATGGTTCATGAAGAGAAGTTTTCTTTTTTTCTTTCTTTTTTTTTTGGTATGTAACTTTTTTTAATTAATAAACTTCATTTTTTAGGGAGGTTTCAGGGTCACAGCAAAATTGAGCAGAAAGTAGTTTCCATCACCACCCTCACCCTTGCCACCCTGTTAAACTTGCCCCACTCTCAGCATTCCACACCACAGTGGTACATTTACTTCAATCGATGAACCTACATTGATGCATTGTCATGGGAATTTCTCAGTTTACATCAAGGTTCCCTCTTCGTATGGTACTTATTATCTATGGGTTTTGACAAGTATGATAATGATATATAGCCAACATTGCTGTATCATACAGAATAGTTTCACTGCCCTAAAAATTCTGTTCTCTTCCTCAGTATCCCTCTCTCTCCTGTAATCCCTGGCAACTACTTTTTTTTTTTTTATTGTTTCTATAGTTTTGCCTTTTCCAGAATACCATATAGTTGGAGTCATACAGTATATAGTCTTTTCATATTGGCTTCTTTCATTTAATAATATGAATTTAAGATTCTTCCATATCTTTTCATGGCTTAAGAGGTCATTTTCTTTTAGTGCCGAATAAGATTCCATTGTCTGGATGTACTGCATTTATCCATTTACCTACTGAAGGATATCCTGGCTGCTTCCAAGTTTTGGCAATTATGTTAAAGCTGCTATAAACATCTGTGTGCAGGTTTTCGTGTGGACACAAGTTTTTAGTTATTTTGGATAAATATCAAGAAGCACAATTGTGGGATCATATGGGAGGAGTATGTTGAGTTTCTTCAACCGGTCTTCCGAAGTGACTGTACCCTTTTGCATTCCAAGCAGCGGTAAACGGGAGCTCGTGTTGCCCCACACCCTCCTCAGCCTCTGGTGTTGTCACTGTTCTGGTTTTGGCCAGTCTAGTAGGTGTGTTGTGTTATCTCACTGTCATTTTAATTTTCATTTCGGTAATGATATATGATGTTGAGTATCTTACATGTTTTTTATTTTATTTTATTTTTGAGAGAGAGAGAGAGAGAGAGACAGAGTGAGAGTGTGGGAGGGGCAGAGAGAGAGGGTGACACAGAATCTGAAGCAGGCTTCAGGCTCTGAGCGGTCAGCACAGAGCCTGATGTGGGGCTTGAACTCGTGAACTGCGAGATCGTGACCCGAGACGAAGTCGGACACTGAACTGACTGAGCCACCCAGGCGTCCCTGATGTTGAATATCTTTCCACATACTTTCTTGGCATCTTCGGTGAGGTATCTGTTCAGGTCTCTTGCCCATTTTTAAATTGGGTCGTTCATTTCATTTTTTTATTCTTGAGTTTTAAAAGTTCTTTGTATATTTTGGACAACAGTTCTTTATCAGCTGTGTATTTTGCAAATATTTTCTCCCAATCTGCGGGTTGTTTCCTCATTCTCTTGACATTATCTCTTATGGAGCAGAAGTTCTTAATTTTAATAGAGTCCAGCTTATCAACTATTTCTTTCATGGATTGTGCCTTTGATGTTATATCTGAAACCTCACTGCCATACCCAACCAGTTAGGCTTTCTTCTATGTTATATTCTAAGATTTTCATAGGTTTGCATTTTATATTTAGATCTGTGATCTACTTTGAGTGAATTTTTGTTAAGGGTGTAAGGTTTGTGTTTAGATTCATTTTTTTTTTCTTTTAGCATATAGCTGTCTAGTTGTTCCATCACCATTTGTTGAAAGGACTATCTTTGCTTCATTGTATTGCCTTTGTTGGTTTGTCAAAGTGATGTTGACTATATTTATGTGGGTCTATTTCTGGGTTCTTGTTTCTATTCTGTTGATCTATTCATCTGTTCTTTAATCAGAATCATGCATTCTTAGGTATTATAGCTTCATAGTAAGTCTTAAAACTAGGTACTGTCAGTCCTCTGACTTTATTCCTCTTCTTCAATATCAAGATGGCTCTTCTGGGTCTTTTGCCTCTCCATATAAACTTTAGATAAGGTTGTTAATATCCACAAAATAACTTGCAGGTATTTTCATTAGGATTGCATTGAATCTATAGTTCAGTTTGGAGAAACTGACATTATTCAGCCTGCCTACTCATGAACATGGAATATTGCTTCATTTTTTTAGTGATTATTTGAAAACTTGCATCACAGTTTTAAAATTTTCCTCACATTGATCATATATATGTATATATATATTTATATATATACTTATATACTTATGTACATATACTTAAGTGTGTGTATATGTGTGTGTGTGTATATATATATATATATATATATACACACATATATATATATTCTTTTTTTTTTTGAGGTGGGGAAGACTGCTAATGTAAGTAGTAAAGTGTTTTGAATTTCAAATTCCAATTGTTTATTGCTGGTATATAGGAAAGTGATAGATTTTGGTATGTTAACTTGTATCTTGCAATCTTGCTATTATTGCTTATTAGTTCTGTTTTCATCAATTCTTTCAGAGTTCCTAAAAAGACAGTTTTGTAATCTGTAAACAAAAAGAGTTTGATTTCTTCCTTCCCAATCTCTAAACTTTTTACTTGATTTTCTTGTCTTATTGCATTTGCTAGGACTTCCAGTACAATGTTGAAAAACAGTTAAAAAGTTTCAAGTTTCTCACCACTGATATGATGTTATTAACTATACATTTTTTTTATAGATGTTCTTTATCAAGTTGAGGAAGTTCCCTTCTATTCCTGGTTTGGTGAGAGTTTTTTTGTTTTTTGTTTTTTGTTTGTTTTGTTTTGTTTTTTAATCATGAATGTTGGATTTTGTCAAATGCATTTTCTACCTTTACTGATATGATCATGTAGTTTTTCTTCTTCAGCCTATAGATGTGATTATATTAATTGTTTTTAAAATGTTGAGCCGGACTTTCATACCTGGAATAAATTCTATTTGGTTGTGGCATATTCTTTTTAGACATTGTTGGATTTATTTGCTAATATTTTGTTGAGGACTTTGCATCAATGTTTATAAGAGATATTTGGCCTATAGTTTTTTTGTAACGTCTTTGTCCAATTTTGGAATTAGGGTAATGCTGGCCTCCCTGGTTGATTTCTGTTTTAGAAGGCTATTAATGATTGATTCAATTTCTTTAATAGCTGTAGATTGCCAGACTGTCTATTCCTTCCTGTGTGACTTTTGGCAGATGTTGTCTTTCAAGGAGCTAGTTCATTTAAATTAGGTTACAAATTTCTGGGCAGAAAGATGTTTATAGTATTCTCTTACTATCCTTTTAGTGACCATATTATTTTTACTGATGTTCCCTCTTTATTTCTGATATTAGTAATTTGTGTCATCTCTCTTTTTTCTTAGCCTGGCTAAAGGTTTATCAATTTTATCAATCTTTTGAAAGCACCAGATTTTGGCTTTGTTAATTTTTCTCTATTGATTTCTGCTTTCAATTTTATTGAATTCTGCTCTAATATTATTTCTTTTCTTTCCCCTGCTTATTTTGAACTTAATCTGCCCTTATTTTTCTAGTTTCCTCAGTTGGAATCATAGATTACAGATTTTAGATCTTTATTCTTTTCTCATAAATGCATTCAATCCTAAAAAAATTCCCCTCTAAGTACTCTTTTCTCTGCATCCTACAAATTTTGATATTATATTTTCATTTTCATTTAGTTCCAAGTATTTTAAAACTTATCTTGAAATTTCTTCTTTTACTTATGTATTATTTAGATGTATTTTGTTTAATCTGCAAATATTTGGGGGAATTGCCAGCTGTATTTCTGTTATTGATTTCCAGTTTAGTTCTGAGAACAGACGTGGTATGATTTCTATTTTTAAAATTTGTTAAGATGTGTTTTATGACCCAGAATGTGTTCTATCTTGGTGGATATTCTATGTGACCTTGAGAAGAACAATTTGTTGATGCTGGATGAAGTAGTCTATATATATCAATTATATTCAGTTGATGATATTGTTGGATTAAACCATGTCTTACTGATTTTCTGCCTGTGAGCTCTGCTCATTTCTGATTCAGGGGTGTAAAAGTTTCCAAATATGATAATAGAGTCATCTATTTCTCCTCTCCTCTCTATCCGTTTTGTCTCACATATTTTAATCCTGTGATGTTAAGTGCATGAATGTCAACAATTGTCTTCTTACAGAACTGACCCCTCTATCATTATGTATTGTCCCTCTTTATTTCTTATAACTTTCCTTTTTCTGACATCTGCTCTGTTTCGAATATATATAGCTACTCCCACTTTCTTTTTATTAGGTTATTATGGTATTTCTTTATCCCTTAATTTTTAATTATATTTCTTTTTATATTTAAAGTGGGTTTCTTGTAGGCAACATACAGTTGATTCTTATTTTTTGCCCTTTCTGACAATATTTCTTTTAATTGGTGTATTTAAACCATTAATGTTAAAGTGATTATTGATATAGTTGGATTAACTACCATATTTGTTACTGTTTTCTATTTGTTATTCTATTTGTTGCTGAGTCTTTGGTCCTATTTTTGCCTTCTGATTTTTTTCTCCTGCCTTTTGTGGTTTTAATTGAACATTTTACACAATTCCATTTTCTCTCCCTTCTTAAGCATATGAGTTATACGTCTTTTTCCTTCCACATTGTTGGCGGCTGGACTATAGTTTACAATATATATTTACCACTAATCCAAGTCCACTTTCAAATAATACCTGTACTGCCTCATGACAGCATCATTGCTGTCATTTATTTCACTTATACACAGGAATATGTAAGCATTTATGAGTATATGTGTAAAAGTACATGCTTATATGTGCATATATATATGTGTGTGTGTGCATGCATATTCAAATAGGTTGTTGTTATTATTTTGAACAAACTTTTATCTATTAGATTGATTAATTGTCCAACAGTTCTCAATATTATGTTCTATTTATTTTTAGCCTTTAGTTCTTTTTTTTTTCACTTTCTGAATTTTCTGTTGTCATATCCTGAAACTCAGATTCTTTCCTTATGTGTCCAGTCTACTAATGAGCCCATCAAAGGCATTCTCCATTTCTCTAACAGTGGGTTTTTTCCCCAGAAATTTTTTTTGATTCTTTCTTAGAAATTCCATTTCTCTGTTTACATTATCCATTTGCTTTTGCAGGTAGTCTATTTTTTTTAATTATTATTAAAGCCCATAGCATACTAATTACAGTTTTAAAAAATTCCTGCCTTGGGAACGCAAGCTGGTGCAGCCACTCTGGAAAACAGTATGGAGGTTCCTCAAAAAACTAAAAATAGAACTGCCGTATGACCCAGCAATTGCACTACCAGGCATTTATCCATGGGATACAGGTGTGCCGTTTCAAAGGGACACATGCACCCCCATGTTTTTTAGCAGCACTATCAACAATAGCCAAAGTATGGAAAGAGCCCAAGTGTCCATTGATGGATGAGTGGATAAAGAAGATGTGGTATATATATACCATGCAGTATTACTCAGCAATCAAAAAGAATGAAATCTTGCCATTTGCAACTACATGGATGGAACTGGAGGGTATTATGCTAAGTGAAATTAGTCAGGGAAAGACAAAAATCATATGATTTCACTCATATGAGGACTTTAAGAGACAAAACAGATGAACACAAGGGAAGGGAAACAAAAATAATATAAAAACAGGGAGGGGGACAAAACAGAAGAGACTCATAAATATGGAGAACAAACTGAGGGTTACTGAAGGGGTTGTGGGAGGGGGAGATGGGCTAAATGGGTAAGGGGCGCTAGGGAATCTACTCCTGAAATCATTGTTGCACTATATGCCAACTAATTTGTATGTAAATTTTAAAAAATAAAAAATTAAATTAAAAAAAATTCCTGGTTTAATAATTCCAGCATTTCTGCTATATCTGACTCTGTTCTGATGCTTCTGATGCAATCTCTTTAAATTGCTTTTTGTTTTGGCTTATTTGTTGGGTTTTTGCCTTTAAGTTTGCCTTGTGATTTGTTGTTCTGATAGAAAAGTGGACATAATGTACTGGGTAAAAGAAACTGGCAAATAGGCCTAATGTAACGGTAAGGTATGAGGACAGAGAAGTGTTTTGTAGTCCTATGATTAAGTCTCAGCCTTTTACTGAGCCTGTGCCCTTGGACTGTGAACATCACCAGTGCGTCTCACCACCAGCTCCCCTTAGTGAGAACGAATGGCCTAGAATGGGCTGGAGTTGGGGATTTCTATTCTCCCAGGTTGGTTAGGTTGTGGTAAAATCCTAGCAGTTCAGCTCTCATAAAATAGTGTCTCCTGTGGGCAGACGTTTTAACAAAAAGGGAATACTCTGATGTATTTCAAAATGGTTGTTCTCTTCTTGCCAGAACATGAGGGGATTTTTCTCTGCTACAGCTCCTGGAGTAAAACTCGCAAAACTATGGTCCCCTCCCTCCCCCAAAAGTGGAATCTTTTGGAGTTTTTAACTCTCAGTGTTGTCCTTGCTTCGCATCCAGTATTTGCCTACCCTGACACAGGATCTCACAGTTTTCTGCTTGTGGGTTTCTGCTTTCATAAGTAGTCGTTCTCTGAATCCATCTGTCTACCTCTCCTATTTTAATGACAGAAGTTTGTCCTGCCACCTCACTTCTCCACTAGATTCAAGAGAAGTTGTTGATTTTTGGTCTGTTTAGTTTTTTACTTGTTGATAGGTCGGAGTGCTGACTTCTAAGCTCCCTACATGTTGGACCAGAAATTGGAAGTTGGGAGGTTTTTCTTTAAGGAAGGATTTCAACTATTAAGTGTGGGAAAATGATAAAATCAGGATATGATCATTTTACTATCCCTAATAAAATAATGTATCTAGGGAACGGTCATCAATAATTGTAAAAACAGGTGAAAAGCTGATAGGAGTTTTTAAATGCATAGTTCAGGATAACACCCTGATCAATCATAACAACCAAAACAGTATGCACAATAGAAAGTACACATTATTACTTGTGAGGTAATCTTGCCAAAATATTGATTATTGTTATCAAGCTTCAAGGTCTTATTATTAGCTCATAGGAGAGGAGATAGAAAGACTTGCTAGGTGACACCAAAGGGGACACCATCAGCTAAAGCCAGAGTACGAAAAATTCTATGGAAAGAACTCTGCTTCTTAAGCAAGTGCATCGGGGGAGAAAAGAAAGAAAATAAAGTGTGTGTGCGTGGCGGGGAGGGGATATATAGATTCAGAAAAGACCTAATCGCTTTTGCAATCTGTGGTTTTGATTGGATGTCAATTTGAAAAAAAAATCAAGTGTAAACAATAAATCATGAGACAATAGGGGAAATTTGGATGTTAACTGAATATTAGACAGTGTTGAGACTTTATTGTGATATTGTACTGCAATTAGCTGTGAAAAAAAAACAACTTTGTTTTTTAGAGGCATATGTTGAAGTGTTTATTACTACAGTGAAATTATGCCTCGTTTGCTGGTCATAATCCATAAAGGTAGGAAAGAAGAATAGGAAAGTGTCATAGAGTTTATTTAGTAAGGAAAATCTTCATTTTGTTGGTAAAGGGACAAATTCAGAGAGGCTCTTATTCATTGATGTCAAGTACAAGTAATAGCCAAACTGAAACTAAAATTAATTGCTGATTTTTATTCCAGTACTTAAAAAATAGAACAGTTTAAATATTCATAATCTTAACTGCATTGATTCGCTTAACAAAACAAAAATTTGGAAAAATAAAAATCTCTAACTGAATAATGACAAACTTTGAATCAATTGGGTTATGAACTAATGGCATTTTACTTAAATTGAATGAAATGCAAACTATAAAAGAGGTAAACTTTCTTTCCTTTTATTAGCTTTTTCTTTCCAGGGGAACAAAATTTCTACAAAAAGTATGTATCTTAACATGTTAGTACCATTCCAGTGTTGCTCTGATTATATTTGGGCCATTTATCATGTTGCTAGGTTCCCATATCCCCTCACTGTGGTTTCTCATTAATGCTGTCAATTTTTCACACATCTAACTTTATTCCAATTTCTTCATAATTTGAGTTTTCTAAACAGTTTCTTGAAAGTGACTAGCTAATATTATAAAGTAATTTCTGTTGAGATGTTAATGGATAATTTATTGGATGTGGGTGTGCCATCATTTTGAAATATCTGAAAGAGTAAGACAGGAATTTAGGCAACTGTGGTAGACTGGTGATAACCAGGGATATTTTAATGTTTTTATTTTTCTAAAGGTTTATTTATTGGGGGTTAGGGGTGGGCCAGGGAAAGAAGGAGACAGAGAATCCCAAGCAGGCTCTACGCTAGAAGCACAAAGCCTGATGTGGGGCTCGATTTACAAACCATGAGATCATGACCTGAGCCAAAATCAACAGTTGGAGGCTTAACCAACTGAGCCACTCAGGTGCCCTAACTAGGAAGATTTTTAAATGATGGATGGGAAACTTTTAGTGTTTCTTACATAATATTACATACAGCATGTGACCTTCTAATATTTACGGTCATTCTTAATCCCATTCATTTCAATATTTAGCTATTGTTCAGTGTTTTTTTAAATATATTTATTAATTTTATTTGACTATAGTTGACATACAATGTTATGTTAGTTTCAAGTGTACAACTTAATGCATTATACTATGTTCACCACAAGTATAGCTATCATTTGTCTCATTACATCATCATGATACCATTGACAATGTTTCTTATGCTCTGCTTTTTATTCTTGTCTTACTCATTCCATCACTGGAAGCCTGTATCTCCTTCTCTCTTTAACCTATTTTTGTCTAACCCTCCCATCCCTCTTCCCTCTGGCGACCATTAGTTTGTTCTTCGTATTTATAATTCTGAGTCTGCTATTTGTTTGCTTATTCACTTTTTTTAAGATTCCATTTACGAATAGAATTATGTGGTATTTGTCTTTTTCAGTCTGGCTTATGATACCTTCTAGGTTCATCCATATTGTCTATCATTTTTCTAACTTTAAGGGGCATAAATAATCAAATTATGGTTCAAATGCATCATGATTATATTGGTATGCTGTAATTTAGTTCCTTTTGCTATCCATCAAACACTGGTAAGAACAACTCTTGGTTAGTTTCCTTCAAAGTAGCTGCTAAAATATCTCCCATACATTTTTTAATTCAAGTGTATAATATATTTACCAAAATAACTTTCCACAACCAGTGAAAGTGAAAATAAATGTTTCCATTTACCGTTACCATTCATAAAGTTTTTATTTTTCATTTCACATAAGTGAGAAAGGAAGAAGCAAAGTTATATAAATGCTTACATGCTTTTTGGTTACTTTTTAAATTTACAAGAACTTTAGAAAAATATGAATTAAATTATCTTCAATTGAGAAAAAAATTGAATTCTCTTTCACATCACTTTTTTGTTTTTGTTTTTGTTTTTGTTTTCATTTCTCTTTCTCAGTATTTATTTTCCTCTTCTATTGCTTGGATGAATTTTGTGATGACAGGACATGTTGTTTTGTTAAATGACTTTTGTTCTAGATTACATAAGCTTTCTGCTCCTTTTGTAAAATAGCTAATTGTAACTCCAAAAGAGAATTAGAATGCATCTCAAAAGAAAACATTATTTCTGTGGTAGACCAAAAGCTAACTTTAAGTTAATTTCAAAAGGCTAGCTTGAAGTTAGATACAAGCTGGTTTTAAGTTAATTTAATTTCTTTTTGTCAGGTAATTTTTTTTGACAATTTACTTATGTTAAAAACACCCTAAAAAACAAAGAACCCAGATGTTAAAGGAGATTCTAGAAGAAAAAGGACATGAAATTCAAAGTACAAGAATGAAACTTCGTATATGAATATGGTTGAAAAATAGTTAAAGCAATATATAAAGTTAAGATATCGTTACTACAGATGAGAGGGGTAGGTAGGAAGTACAGAGGTTGGGCAAGGGTAACAACTGAAATTGGGTTTGAATTATGACAGCATGTTATTTTCTTTGAGACAGGATAAATCAACCTGGATCACTCAGTATACGTTAATAATCAGGTGTGTTGAAGTCTACTCACATTGGCTTGCAAAAGCCAATTGTTAAATTTTTAGGAATTTGGAAATATAGTTTTTAAAATTGTCATTATTAAAATTCAATTAGATAAATTTTAATTAAGTACATTATATTAAACTCTAACAGATGTTCAAAGCTCGAGACTTCCTAATTTTGCTACATTTTAGTATTACATATGCTTTTGAAATTATTTATGTCAATGATACCTATAGGATAGATAATACATAATAGTATATACTGTACAAAAATTGACAATCATATAAATCAGGTTTTAATCTATCATTTCTTTTGATTTCTAGAATTAAGAAAGCGATGGTGAATGTTAATATTGTGGATTATATCTAGAAGAGTATTGTACCTGTACCTGCTACGTGGTGAATAGCCCCCAAAACTGAGGAATATTCTTCTAGTCTTTGAAAACAATTATCCACTTCAGCAAAATAGTTGCTTGTGATTGGTGAATGAATGAAATCCGATATGTGCCTTTTTTCATTTTTATCTTACGCATTAACCTAAATAAAATATCAACTACATGCGTGTCAAAACTACATTGGTTTCTCGGTCGCAACCATATAGATACAGATAAAGAGATGGATAAAAATCAATGAAAGCATCTGTGAGAATCAAACGGTTATAAAGAACTTACGATAAAAATTATTTTATATGTTGTTATTACTTACGCACAATGAAATACCTACAACCTGTCTCATGGTATCTGCTACGTAGATAATGGTCATTGATGTTACCTTTAAGTCGTTACTTTTAATGTAGTGAAGGAGAAATTGAGAAGAGAAAAAGGTTTCATCAGGGAAAGTTCTTAGAGTAAGTGTGCTTTGTGGTAGAGTTTGAAGAACAAGAATTATGAATTGAGATAGCCTAAGACTGATAGCTAAAATGAAGTGAATTCACTGATGTTCAATTTCATCAGTCTTTGTTTAAATAGCTTGCTTATAATTTTCAGCTTAAATAGGCTGGTTCATTTTACTAGAACCATAGGGGAGTTTTTTTAAACATAGATTCTTGGACTTCAGAGCCAACCTACTAATCGGAATCTCCAGGGATTGGGAACCCATCCCTGGTAATCCTGAGAGAGCCAGTCCAGCTACACAGGAGGACAGGGTCTGGAAACCACTAGAAAATAAGGAAGGAGACCCTGAGTTCTGGATTCAAATTTTGCTTCTGCTTTCTCCCAGTGTTGTGAACTTGGGCAAGTTACTTGATCTCTCCATACTTTGTTTTTTCCAACTCTAAAGTGGAAGCAAGGATATAAAATAGTAATAAAGTTGCAATGTATAAGAAGACAGATGATATTCAGTATTGGTAAAAGAGAAAAATACCCTGTGGTTATGTGCCCATAGTCTACGAAATTCTGTCAGCAGATCTTTTGCTGTTGAATCATTCTTATCTCAATCCTTCTCTTTTCCCTGTGAATGAAATTTGCCACATAGTGATGCTAATATTTTTAAAAATTTATTTTATTTGCATTAATTCTGTGAGAAAAATTGCTGCTTCCTACTGGACAAATTACTGATTATATTTCTAATTTAAAACAATCAATTGTAAACTGTTTATTAATGAAGTACAAAGACTAAAATTTTGTTTATTAATATTAAACTCTATTTTTGTTTCAAATTTGCCCATGGTATTTAAGTCTCATATGGTCATTATGTAGTGAGATTTGTAATCGTGAACCCTATCTGTATACAAATGTATTAAAGGTATACTCATTTCTAAATTGTATTAAGTCAGTTAGCCATCTGTTACAGAGAAAGTTACCAAGTGCTTAAAATTAAACTTGACAAATATTTCATAAAAAATATGTGTGAAAAAGTTATTTGTGACTCAGATTGGCTTATGCTGAAATATTTTTTTTCTTTTTAGCCACAAGATGGTGCTTTTGCACTCTGTATTTCCTTTGAGAAAGTAAAAAGATCTTTAAAATGGTTGACAAAAGACTTTAATTTTATAAGAATCATTAGAGTTCAAAGCGCTTGTTATTTCCAAATAACAAGGGTGTAGTCCTCACTACACCCTTGGGTAAGAAATGTTAATATGAAGGTGAAAATGAAAAACATTTTTTTAATCCTTTGGGACAATTCATTTGCTCTCTTTTTAAGCAGGGTTGTGACTTTCAGAGTGTGTTTGTTATTTCTGTTCATAACCGAGGAAAGTCCCTCCAAGTATATTACTGTATAATCCCTAACATGCCATAGACCCATTTATTAAGATGTCAAAACTAGAGCTTGTGAAATACTAGTCACAGTATGTGGTTCTGTCAAGGTAGTCAAGTCCAAAAGTGAGAAGGTAGAAAGAATCCTCTAAAAAATGGACGTCGTGTGCTTTCTGTCCAAAAACCTTGCTTTCTTTTTCATATATGCCTTTGTTTCATTCTTCTTATTTTATTATTATTTTTTTTCCCTAGCAGGACTTCTTGGCCCATACCAGCCTGAGTTTATTCCTTCCACAAGATAGTCATGGGCTTTTTTAATTTGGGAGGTGAAGAGCCTGTAAATACCTTTCACTCAACAACTTCATAGCCAAAGAAGGCATTGTTTGTGTATCATCTCTTGATTGTCCCATTGTTGTCCTATCAATAAGAACCTTTCTGTGATGGCTCTTTCTCCCCTTTTTGTCAAATGCTCTGCTCATTTTTTTCTTTTTTAATTCTGCTAACCTTGTTTAGATTTTCCTGCCTTAAGAGAGTTTCTTGAAGATTCAAATATCTCATGGTTTTGTTATATCTTACCCTTTAAAATGTAAACCACTAAAGCAAATCACTTACCTGCCGGGTAGAGTTTTTGGAGATATTGCATCCCAACTTTTTTCACGAAGCTTTAAGGAAAAATTATAAAATAAATTCAGAGTTTTCATCTAGGACCATGCTTTCATCTAACTTAAAATTTCAATCTCAAACTGATGAGATTTTTCTTTTTCTACCTGCTGGACTTTTGCCTGATCCCAAGAGCAGTGCATAAGAATGAAGGTTGTCTCTGTGAAGCACAGTCTTTTTTTTTTTTCCCACTCAGTAATCATTATTTAATATTTTTAAATAAAAGTATTCACCAAATTGGCAAATTCTTGCATATCTCAACTTCTTTTGAGCCTTTGTGTGTGGATGTGGTTATAGTTTGAAGGGGAGGAAAGCAGAGGGAAGGGGAAGGGAGAGGATGTGGGCTTACCTAATTTACATGGAATTAACAAGGAGACACCTGTATAAAAGACTCACCTCTGTAAGAGGTTCCCTGTCTTAAGCAGCTAAAGTCTCCCAAAGTCTCCAAAACAATTTCCTTTGACCTTTTGTTAAAGATGGCCTCTACCAAGCAACTGATTTTCCTGTTCCCAAGGGTGAAGGATTGAGACACGTTTTTCTGTTGCTGTGTGTTGAAGTTCTGTCAATCCACGTCATTCCTATGTAGTGCCAAAAAAATTCTTAGTAATCTAAACATGGAGGAGGAGAAGTCACAGTTACAATTCCTGACTCAAGAATTGTGTTACCTTGCTGTGATTACCACTATCTTTAAAAAAACTTTTTTTAATGTTTATTGATTTTGAGAGAGAGAGAGAGAGAGAGAGAGAGAAACAGAGGGAGAGAGAAGAGGAGGGTCAGAGAGAGAGGGAGAGAGAGAATCCCAAGCAGGTTCCGTGTTGCCAGCACAGAGTCCAACATGGCTGTGAGATCATGACCTGAGCTGAAATGAAGAGTCGAATGCTTGGCCGATTGAGCCACCCAGGCTCAATAGTTATTACCACTATCTTGAGTGACATTATTTCTTGAATTCTTCACTCCTAAGAGAAGATTGAACAGTCAGTTTGTGCGAAAGAGATCTTTTGGGGGAAAGTTAGGAAAGGAAACTTGACTTATCATCTGCATCCATCTTGGGTGAGTAATGTTAAAGCTCATGAACTACTGACAGCAACATGTCAGCTTCCGTGTCTAGTTGCTTGAGGGGACAAAGGACTATTTGGCACACACTGCTGACGTAAAAATAATTCAGATGACTTTTCTTTTCCAGGTCTTCCAAGTCTATTGTCCTGTTAAAATTGTGATGGGATATCTGCCATGCTATAAAATATATTTTTGTGGATGTCATGTTATGTTTCCATGGGAAAGTATCCTACAGTCTTCTGAGGCGCATATGAGGTGTTTTGATATGAGGGTGGGAGAGTGATTCTGAGTATGGTAGTCCGTGTGCACAAAGTCTGTATCGTAACTATACTTGTGTTTTTCTTTTGACCCTCAAGTTACTTCAGGCGGCCCAGTTCACAGTTGGCATAATTTAAGGATGCCTACTATCTGGGAAGACATACATTTGTCCAACTTAAAGCATGAAAGAGGTAACATTTCCAGGAGTCATCCCATACATCTCTAACTTCAGTAGATCATCCAGTGATCAGTCATGTAGTTCTCAAGTATTATCACCTGATCAAAATTAATAATAGTACCAAAGGAACAGGATAACTGACACCTGTGAAATCTCTTCTCTTGCCCAGGATGGGAATAGATAAGAAGGTGTCCTTGGGTTTCAAAACCACAGACAGGACTAAAACCATGCTGAGCAAAGTAGGTCAGTATCTTGAATGAATCCAATGTTTAGGCATATCTTAGTGTGGTCCCAGGATTCAGGTCAAAGAAAAGGAAAAACTGGCTCAGGAATCTGGGGGAGAGATGGGGAAGGCAGGATAGTTGGTGATGTCTGCTGGCAGGAGAGCATAACATGAATGGCTCACCATCTGACTGGAGCACCTTTCAAGTCCTATGTAAAAATGTAGCCCTTGGTAGCTTTTATATAATGAATTGTGACCACTGACAGCAATTCAAACTGCAATTTCTTCTAACATCTGACTAAGTTTGTCAGAGGATAATTATTTACCATTCTGATGAGTCCAGGCGGTCCGCTAATTAATTCTTCAACGGGATGCTTGCCATCCTTGTTGTTACTTAATACTGCATACCGAGGGTTGTGCATAACTGGGATTGGCACGGGGCCTACCATAATGATTATACACGTTGAACACTTGGTGCCAAGTGCTATTTAATTCAGTCTCCCTGAGGTCAGGGAGGGAGGGCTTCTGCTGTGCCGTGTATTTACAATTTTTAGAAAAAGAGTAGGTGCAAATGTGGTTTCACATTAGGCAGTTTTAAAAATTCCTGGCCCAGTGAATATTGGAAAATAATTAGGGCTAGGTACAAATGTATGACAAATCTGTAAATTGAGGTTAAGTGCATCGATTGGACTGAGAATTTGGTAGCATAGTAACATTTCTATCAGTAAACACAATCACGAGACTTAAGAAGTGCAAGGTCATAGCACCTTGTGAGTAATGAAAATAAATGAGAAATCAAGTTAACATATTTTAAACAAGGTTTTCTTAAAAGATGGGGCTGGAAATGATATAAATAAGATTTGCCTGCTAGCACAAATGAATTAAAATATGTTTAATTGATACACGTTGTTGAGTTATGTTTTCTTGTGCTTTCTGCTAGAAAACTCAAACCAGGAGATACATTTTTCAGTTTCATTTTCTATACACTGCCATTTTAAAACTTCCAACTTATACATATTTTTTTATGTTAAACTGCATTGGGGGATGCAAGCTATGAGCAATATTTCACTTAGGACAGGCACCCAATTAAGTTGACCTTGTCATTAAGAGAATCATGTGTTTCATTGCTGAATTTAAAGCTTTGATAATCATTTTAATGGTGCTTCAAAATGACCAGAAATCTCCAGCAACAGGGATTACAAATTCTCACATTTCCCCAGGCAAATAAAGGACAAGACAGGCCACCTAGTCATGTTCCAAAAGGCTTTTTCCCTTCTTTATCAGATAAGTATTTATGGCAGACAAGCTACCTCTAGGCTTTATCGATGATGATGATAAACTGAGAAGGAATGACAGCTGAAGGAGAGAGGAAAAACACGGGGGCGAGCACGAACCATCTACTGGGGCGTCAGCGTGCATCAGAGAGTGTCCCAACACATCCCTGGAAATGTGGGGGTGGGGAGGTGAGAACAGGTGTGTGGACTGACTCACCAACAACCACTGAGTTTTAAAAATTCCATGAAATTGGGGAAAGCTAATACACTCTTAATTTCCAGACTTATGTTCTAAAATCTGAGCCATATTTATATTTCAGGTAGTTCTTGGGCATTACTGTTCCCGTCCCCTTTTGGAATGCCATAATTTTTTTAATATTACTATAGTAACACGAGGGGTGCCTGGGTGGCTCAGCTGGTTACATTAAGCGTCTGACTTCGGCTCGGGTCATGATCTCATGGTTCATGAGCTCGAGCCCCGCATCAACCTCTGTGCTGACAGCTCAGAGCCTGGAGCCTGATTTGGATTTTCTGTCTCCGTCTCTCTCTGCACCTCCCCTGCTCATGCTCTGTCTCTGTCTCAAAAATAAATAAATATTAAGAATTTTACTACTGTAACACGAACATGGGTCCTGTAGGAAGTACTAAGATTCAAGCAGTACCTATCAGCCATGAACACCTAGTCCTTTCCAGATCCTTTTTTCCTCTGTTGTGTTCTGTTGGAGTCTAGGGTGACTGTGAAAGTATTAGTCATTGGGTTGTTTCCTCAGATGTGAACAATATGGTTTACCTTCTGCAACTGAAACTTGTCTAACCTAACCTTACTTCCTAGCCCTCTCAAGGCAGAACCTGGTATTTTCATTCTATTTCAACTCAAGAATAACTGAATTTCATAATTTCAAGAATAACTGAATCAACATTTAAAAAAAAATAATTGCTGTGATTTATTTTCTAAAAACTATTAAAATGGGAGCAAGGTACAATGCCTCTCAATTCTCAATTTTAATGGTCAGGGTCTTGGTATGCCTAAGTAGGTTTTTGTTGCTCCTCATTCTTAGGAACTATAGGCACTGCAACCTATGAACTTTATTATTATCTTTTTAATCTTTATTTTTGAGAGAGAGAGACAGAGTGCAAGCAGGGGAGAGCAGAGAGAGAGGGAGACACAGAATCTAAAGCAATCTCCAGGCTCTGAACTGTCCACACAGAGCCCAAAGTGGGGCTCGAACTCATGACCCGTGAGATCATGATCTGAGCTGAAGTCAGACACTCAACCGACTGAGCCACCCAGGTGCCCCGATGAACTTTATTTAATATGTATAATCTCTTTATCCCAGTCACAGCCAAAATCAAGTGTACCTTGTTCAGTGGAAATTTGTGGCTATTAATTACAGACTGTCCAAGAGAAGCAAGTCAGCAAGCTACTTAAGAGAGGGGAACAGACACCTACTATTTCTTTTTTCTCAACTGGACACTTTCAAGTGTTCCATGCTCTTTTTAAAGAAACATCCTAATGGTGCCAGGTAGGCTCAGTCCTTTAAGCATCTCACTCTTAATCTCAGTTCAGGTCATGATCTTGTGGGTCTTGGGAGCCCCAGCATCAAGCTCCATCCTGACAGCCCAGAGCCTGCATGGGATTCTCTCTCTCCCTCTCTCTCTGCCCCTCCACTGCTCTCTCTCTCTCTCTCAAAATGAATAAATAAGAATTAAAAATAAAAATAAAAAAATAAACATCCTCCACCCATCTGCTAACCAGCATAATCCTCTCTTTTAACCACCCTACAATGTGCTATGTTAGAATTCCACTTCATGGGTATTAACAATGGTTGCAACAAACGTTAGCCGTATCCAAGGTGCTTCTCTACATTAAGATTTTTACTTGTGTGCTGAGTGAATCCTTAATCATCACCTTACAGCCCTATGCTATATATCTCATACTATATTAACAATTCAGTAATAATACAGTAGTATTGTTAACATAGTATATTAAACACAAGTATATATATATATATATAGACACACACATATAAACTAGTACAAACTAGTATCTAGTATATTATAAAATAGCATACTTTACTTGACATTGTACCATATATACACTATATAGAAAACAAAGAGCATAATATAAGAGAGCAAATATAAATATAAATACAAGGCTGATTGTTTTCCTCTCAAACTTAATTGACTGTCTTGTACAATACCCTGGGGTTCACACATCCTTCGCTGAATGCTGCCTTATCCTGGCGGAGAACATTAATGGAACTGTGACTACAACAAAAACATAATTTAAAATTATTTTATATCTGTCTATAGGACGTATGTTATGTGTCTTACTGATTGATTCTTTGACTTCACTTAGCAGTTCTTAAGATAATATTGAAAGTAATCTGCATCTCCTGATGGGGTTCTTGTGAGGTAATGAATGGAATATCTTGAGTAGTAATGGAAAAATGGCCTAAGATTAAAAATTTGTTCTGAATAGATTTAAAAGTAAATAATTTACAAGTGGCTGATTGTGACTGTATGGGGAAAAAATGGAGATATAAGGACTGAGTCATTTTCCTAAGATTCATGGGGTAAGCCTCAGGCAAAAGTTAGAACAGAAAGTAAGCCCACAAGCCCAGGGTTCTAAAACAATTATGTTGGTGTTTTTAATATTTAAATTTTCTACAATTAAAGGATACACTACATCCCTATGCGTGTATGTAAACGTATTTTTAATATGATAAGGTTGCTATCAATCAAAGTTATTAGTTGTAGCCTTCCACATAAATAACATATATCCAAGATTCTTCTCCTTTATGTCAACTTTCACAAAGAAATACATAGTTAAGAATGGGAATGTATATTTGCTTCTCCAGATAGCATTTTTAGATATTTTAATTGACATAGATCATTGACCAACGTGTAAGTTAATGCTGATTCATGACCTCTTTTAACATTACCTATACCTTGGACACATATATGTTGCCCTCCATGCTTAAATTTCATTTCAAAAGTCTTTTTTTCTTTGTGGAAACTGATATTTAAAAAAACACTTACTGTTTTTTTAATATTTAAAAGATTGTATAATTAACACATTGGGAATTTGATGAAGACTATAGGCTCTTTCCCCTGGAAAATGTACATATTTACCAAATGATGCAAGCTTAAGACCTTTGTTATAATAGTACAAAAAAAATTATTTCATACCCATAAGATCAGAGCAAAATGTTTTTTTTTATTTTTAAATTTTTAAAAAAAAATGTTTATTTTTGAGACAGAGAGAGACAGAGCATGAACAGGGGAGGGGCAGAGAGAGAGGGAGACACAGAATCTGAAACAGGCTCCATGCTCTGAGCTGTCAGCACAGAGCCCAACGCGGGGCTTGAACTCATGGACCGTGAGATCATGACCTGAGCCGAAGTCGGACGCTTAACCGACTAAGCCACCCAGGCGCCCCGCAAAATGTTTTTAAATAAATAAAGTTATATACAAAGTAAAATGTATTATTTTCCTCTGAACTTTGTATATGAAATTGTAGATGTGCCTCAGAGATAGCAGTTTCACAGATCCGGACAAGGAAACAGTAAAGAGGGAGGCAAAATAAGGGACAACTTTCCCCTACTATGATTGACTGTTGCAGCCTTTGGGGTCGGCTGAGTCAGTGAGAGTGGCAAGAGAATTATCAAAATCATGGGGTTGATTTCAGAATTGATGGACAGAGTCTGGGCGGTAAGTCTCAGGAATCTTGGGTGGTCTGTCCAGAGCATTTGCCGTGATGGTAAAGAGATAGGTGGGCCACAAGATTTGGGAGCTGAGGTCAGAAACAGGAAATATGAGAATGGAGGTCAAAGAATTAGTACATTTAGAAAGGGGAAGGGAATCCTGTGTGAATCAGGAACTAGGAAAAACCTGTGAACTGGAAAAAGTCCTATTTGCCAAACTGTGATGAAGTCTTGTCCCGAAGTGGGTCTGTTTGGGAAGAAAAACTAAGATGTCCCTACTTGGTGTGACTGAGTCTATAGGGTTCCTCCCTATTTATGAATAAATATACCAGCCCTGACAAAGGTTGTAGCACTTACCAGGGCAATACAGAATTTAGATTTCCTTCAGTTGATAAATAGAAAATGCTTGAGAATGACATTATCTTAAAAACTCAGTGACAATCTCAGAATTCCTGGAGTCTTTATTGAGTCTAAGATTCCATATCCCTTGCCTTGCTTTATGATATTTTTCTCATTATTTATCATGATGTAACATTGGCAGTAACTTTCTTATTTTTTTATTGAAGTACAGTTGACACACAATAATATATCAGTTTCAGGTGTACAAGAGAGTGATTCGGTAATTCTATACATCATGAAATGCTTACTGCAATGAGTGTAGTTACCATCTGATCTTTTTTCTGTTTTATGTCCATTTTCTGTCTCCTTTCAATATAATATGACCTCCATGATGGAAGAGTGTGTGTTTCTTGTTCACTGCTCTGCCTTGAGTGACTGGAAAAATGTACATAAGAGGCACTGATAGATATTTATTAAATGAATAAGTGATGAATACTTATTAAATGAATAAATGAATGATGGAAAAACAAGTAATTTTATTTATCCTTCCAACAAATATTTATGCAGTGCTTTCTACGTGTGGGTCACTGTAGTGGTCACTTGGGATCTGATAGTGAAAAATTTCAGCGTCTCTGCTCTGAAGAAGCTTATCGTATATCCAGGAAGACAGCCCCATAAGTAAATAAATATAGCATAATGATATAAATGCCATAAAATGCTGAGCGATTCCAGAAGGAAGAGCTGTTAATTCTTTCTGGAATAGTCAGGGGTTGCTGAAAAGGTGACCTTCGAATGAGTAGGAATTCACCTTGGAGAGAAGGGCTAGAAAAGGAGAACAAGTTTTATTTACTGTGCGTGGATAGGTCATTAGAGTCAAAGGGGTGTGGTTGGGGTAGTGTTTTCAGGCATGTGAATGCAAATGGAAAGAAAGAATGACCCTCAGTTCTTTTGCACTGAGTACCTCTGAAGATCACCTCGGCTAGCGGCATGAACTGCTGAGTACACGATTTCTATCTTATGGCCTTCTTTGCCTCCTAGCCAGTATTATGCTTTTGCTCAAAAAGAGCCACCTCATTCTCTGATTGTTTTATGCCAACTTGGTGTGGTGCCTGTGATTGTTTCCCAGCATTCCACAGCTTGAAGTTTGCTTTAGTGTTTCCTTATGGTGTTTCTTATGCCCGCCCTGCTTGCGGGCTACATATGTTGTACCGTTTTACACTTGGAGACCTTCCAAAATGTGTGAGAGAGAATGAGACCAAAGTGGTTGCCTTTAACCAGAAGCGGGTAGACAGGCAAAGAATCTTAGATTCTCAGAGACAATGAGTTGAAATAGACTTGAGAAGTCAACTAGTCAATTTTCTGGACTCTTGGCAGAATTGCAGAAAACCCAGTCCAGGAGTACCAGTTAACATTTTGTTCACATTTGACTAAATGAACTTTGTATTTGTAATTCTAAGTAACAACTGACTATTAAAAATTGGAAATTGATGGCAAAAATCTGAGTGCTTAGGATAATGCAAGTTTCCAGTTTTGGTAATGTATTTATTCATGCCGATGACAGGTACTATGATGTTAAAAAAATGAAATGTTTAATAATGGTCTTCCATTTCCTGGCATAGCTAACCAAACTATTAAGAAATGAAAACAACTTTTGCTCTTTTGTAAAACATGATGTTTGGGAGGAATTCATCTTTGAGAGGTCTATTATTGAGATGGAATAATTTTACCTTCACATTGATACTGACCTTTCAGAGTGACACAAATAGTTGGTACTGGTTAGAAAGTCACCTTTTAGAGGTACCTGGGTAGCTCAGTTGGTTGAGCGTCCGACTTCGCTCTCAGGTCATGATCTCACAGTTGATGAGTTTGAACCTTGTGTCGTGTTCTGTGCCGACAGCTCAGAGGCTGGAGCCTGCTTCTGATTCTGTGTCTCCCTCTCTCTCTGTCCCTCCCCCACTCATACTCTCTCTCTCCCTCTCTCTCTCTCTCTCAAAAATAAATAAATAGTAAAAAACAAGAAAGTAAATTTTATGAAGTAATCACATCCAACTCTGTAATTGGGGCTTTACACAGTCTACACTCTTAAGAAGAGTCCCTCACAAGGAGTACAGAGTATAGTATTGTCAAAAAAAAAAAAAAAGAATCATTGGAGACTGATCAAGACAAATATCACTCAACAAATGTGGCAGGCAAATATTATTATTATAGTATACCATGAAAATGCAAGACACGATCCTCTCCTCAAAGAGTTCCTATGCCAACTGGGGAGATTGCACATACACACCTGAAAATCGTACATAGCAGCTTCTGAATATTCTGAGCAAGCCTGTGATGACAGTGTTGCTGAGCATTATGAACAAGGGGTATATTGACAAGTACTCCAGATATTTAGTAGTTAAAGAAACTGCCATGGGTTGAACTAGACAGAGGAGATACGCAGGGTAGAAGAAGAACCCGAGAAGGGTTTGAATGGTAGGCTTTGCATGTATAGAGGGAAAGAGCAAAGATATCTTGGATTAGGAAACGAAACAGAACACACAAGCAAATTGTGTAAAATGGTCAAATTGGAAGATACGGTTTGGAGGGTTTGATAGCGGCTATTGGAGGGTTTGGAGTCTATTGAATGTCAAAGTGCCAATCTGTGTTTTATTCTTTTGGAAAGGCAGAGCTGTAGGGGAATCTCATTAGAGGAGAAGCAAGATGAAATCAGTGCTTTAAAGAAAGGAAACACGGGTCTTACTCCTTAAGGGATTAACAAGGCACAATGCTAAGGAATTCATCAGAATGTATATTAAGATCATCTAATAGGAACCAGAGCAGTGGTCAAGAACTATAGTTCTGTAGTAATAGTAGCTGGGTTTCAATTCTGACATCACCTCTTAAACTACCTGGACCTTAGATAAACCAGTTAACTTTTTAATGTTGCTTTTTCCTCATCCATACATTATGGATATTGACAGGAATTACCTCATGATTTTGTAGATGAACTAAGACACGTGAGGTGTTTAGAACGGTGCACTGTAAGAGTCTCAGGACTGCTAACTATTTTTATTATCAGAGAACAGTGCCAAATAGCTGCCATGCAGAGATTATTGTTCAGGTGTCTATACAGCTCTAAAATGGAAACATGATGTCTCCGATATTGCAGGGGTGTAGCCATGATCAAATGAAATAATTTTTGTATGTTTAGTTGTTTGTTTTGTTTTTTAAAGTTCATTTATTTATTCTGTGGGTGTGTGTGTGAGAGAGAGAGAGAGAGAGAGAGAGAGAGCAGAGAAGGGACAGAGAGAGAGGGAGGGAGAGAATCCCAAGCAGGCTCCACACTGTCAGCTCAGAACCTGACGCAGGGCTCAAATTCATAAACCCATGAGATCATGACCTGCGCTGAAATCAAGAGTCACGGAGGCTTAACCGACTGAGCCACCCAGAGGCCTCAAATGAAATAATTTCTATAAAATGTGTCTGGCACAGGGCAGGCATTAACAATTATTAATTGGCTAATCCATAGCCCACAACCCCAGGCTACAGTTTAAATCTGGTACCTTTGAGTTCATGGACTCGTTTAGTGAAATTGTTTGGCCAAAGTCCCTGTGGTCTCTGGACTCAGAAGTCAGATTCAGATCAAACACCTTATTTGGGTTTCCTGTAGAATGACGAAGACACAAGGACATGAAGTGAAAGCCTTTGTTTGGGGCAACTTGATACTTTCTGTTATTGCCAAAACAAACTCATTTGGACAAATAAAAATTGATTTGGAAATTTTAAAATAAAAACTGCAAACCAAACAGGATGCAGCCTGGTTAGGGAGGAAATGATTCACTGGATTAACGTAATGAGATAGCTCTATTTGTGCAAGACTTAAACAATCACTAAGTTCTTTCTGCAATACTTAGTGCTGCTGCTGCTGCCCTGCTCTGGTCTATTGTAGGTGGCAAATGAGAAGCTGGGGGAGGAAAGCACAAAAATTCCGTGTGTGTGTGTGTGTGTGTGTGTATGTGTGTGCGTGCGCGCTCGCTCATGTGTGTGTACGTATGTGTGCTTGCATGCATGCACACACATATACTTAGTGCCTTTGCTGGCTATCAACTTTTCTTGCAACTTTGTGCTTCCAAATGATTTTTAAATTTTAGTGTGTTTTTGGCAGAGGAAAGCTTTCCTCACTTCGAGTAAAAGGTAGTGAGATCAAAGGCAGTAAGTAGAAACTGTCTGAAAGTAAAAGGTATACTGTTAAAGATCTCTCTCCTTTTCCTGTAAAGAGAGGTTAGAAAGTGGCATGTGGCTAGAGGGGCTGTAGCCACATGATGGAGGATGGGAGAGCTGTCACCTGCTTTGCTACGCAGGGTGCCCAGCTTAACCCATCTTTCTTTGGCAACCGTGCCCCAGTGAGAAAAGCTAGCAGTCCATATGTTGAGTAGGCACCATGCCATTTTGACAGGCGTGAGTGTCGGCAAGAAAGGGACCATGTATGAGCATCAAATGTGTTTGTTGTGGGAAGGATTCTAGGCCAGGAATATTAAAATAACTGTCTGTCCTTAGCTCTAGCACATATGGTTAAGGAGATATGCTATGATGACTCACATTAACGTTGGAAAAAATATATATAGAATACACAACCATGCTAAGTAAGTTTCTGGTGTTGATAAATCGAGTCTGGAATCTTCACAAAGGAAGGTTGTAGAGAGACATACATAGTGATAATAGACTCTTTTCTATGTATCAAATAGAACTGACTGAAGACTAAATTCACATACAATTATAGTTTCACTGAATTAATGAACAGACCGAAGGATCCTGTTAGATTTTGCTCAGAGGTCCTCAGGTATTTTCTAACACTATTTGAAAAGTAAATGGGATAGAATGGGTTCGTTTAATATTTCAATTCCAAAGAAATTAAATTAATTTTAGCAATGTTAGTTCAACTATTTTCCTGCTACAGGGACCATTTGTTTTAAAATCATTAAAGGGTTTTAAATGACATTGTCCTGACATTTGGTGTGATTAAATTAATAGAATTAGTAGTATAAAGTCATTTGATCTCTCCTTAGCTTTCTAAATGAATTGCACATCTTCTTACATAAGAAAAGGAATGACTGAGTGATTTTATCCTAATATCAATTTGTATATGTGTGTTTGGCAACTTTCTAAATGCTTCGGCATGGAACTATCTCATTTCACAATGGTCCCTTCGTAGATTCCACATGACTTGCTTAACTCCTTGGAAAGGCAGCGCTGTATGGTATAAAAATATATGAGTTAGATTCGAAAGAGATGTATGTAAGACTTAATAGTTGTCTACAAGGTGTTTAAGCTGATACCTATATTTGTACACACACATGTCCCCCTCCAAATTCACACAAGCTTAGCATTTTTTTTTCATTTTGAAGCCTAGGGGAGTACATCTAGTTTGCCTCTAACTCTAGTAACTTGGCTTCCTGGGAGAATGCCCTAGTAGCAATCTAAATATATATTAGGAGGGTGTCTCACTGAGGAATGTATAGCTTCGAAGCTAAGATCATGTTTCTCAGAGATGAGAAACATCTTTTAACACACCGTGAACTCTTTGATATCTTGGGTTTATTGTTTATTGTCTGCTTTCCTTGACTAAAATATAATCCACAGGGAAGGACTTTTGCCAGTTTATTATTATGATGATCATCCTTATTATTATTACTATTAATTATTATTATTACCGTGTCCCAAGAACCGACCTTGAACAATGCCTGGCGCATACTGGTAACTCAATATTTTGTTGAATGAATGAATCAAAAAACAAGGCTTTTCTATGGTGATGGATGAAAAGGCTGATGGCTGGGCTCTGTTCAGAGTTAGTGCCCAGGGCTGTAGCCACCCTCAGCTCCATTGGCTCCCTCCATTCTCAAGTGAAAATATTACGTTTAATATGGCCAATTTAATCATCCTTACATAAAGTGTGAATAAAAGTGTATTTAGGAAACTTTAATATCGATATTGCTCTGTAACATACACACCAAGTTAAAAAGAGTGTGCTTGCTTTGCAAACATAGCCTGATGGCAAAGCTCCCAGCTTCCTCTTCCAACCAGATGGCCTCCCCTAAGCCCTACCCTTCACAGAATTCTGGAGATGGAGCTGGCCCTACCCCAGATCCAAATCAGGATATCTGGGGTGTCCAGGAATCAGCATTTTTCATAAGCTGCCCAAGTGGATCATGTGGCACTAAGATCTGGGAACACATAGCCCCAGAGCTTCCTATTCTTACATAGATTCTTTACTCCTGTTCTCATCCATGGCTCTTGTAACTTTGCAGCGGTATCTGCAAATCTCAGTTTTATGGCTGCCTGAAGTTGGGTAAAGGCTGATTTCATTATCCCCAGTGTAAAATGTAGTGAATGAAGAAGCAACTACATCACAAGCTTGGACTGGGCAACAAATAAGGAACTGGATGTGATTTTGATTGTAGACTTCCAGCTCTGCACAAACTATAGTATAACTATCTCTGGTAAACAAAACAAAACTTAATCTCATAAAGCACTAACCTCCCCCCGCCCCTCCCCTTTCTGGTATGCACACAGGCAGGGACACCACAGCCATATACAATGTCTTCCTGCAATTTAGGAAAAGGTACTTCCCGCATATGGACAAATTCTGAAAAGGTGTCCCTATTTGGGCACACCAATTACATAAAGATGTCTATATCTTAGGTTGACTCAAAGCTGGCTGACAGGACCCTGGGTTAGTTTTCCCGGGACTCTGGTGCCCTCTCGGCTGATGCCTTATGTGGAGTGCAATGACTCAATTGCACGATTGTATGGTAAGGAGTTCCTGACAAGAAGGGTCAAAAGCTGGTCTCTAGTGATGGGGCAACAGTGACAGAAAACCGTGAATGTTTAGTGGGTTGCAAAGTAGGTGCTGGATCCAGAGATGGACTGTTATCTTTTCTATACAGTAAGCATTCCTGTTGCAACAAGTGTCCTTTGAGAAAGGTAGTAAGAATCCTTTTGTTCAAATGTCAGGGAGTTGTGATTATTACGCCTGCTTTTGAGAAACCCATAAGGAGGAAAGTTTACGTACATGGCATTGAGGAGTGGAACAAGCTATCATTGTGGGAACAGAATGAATCCGTTGGCAGCTGGACAAGAGATTACAGAGAAAACAGTTGCTTTTGAGTAGAATAGCTATCAGGAAGCATAAACATGCGGATCTCCACCTCTGCTATGCACCAGCTCCATGATTTGAGAAAAGTCATGTCACCAACCTAAAACTAACATTTACTTCTTGGGTGTCGCGGAATGATTTACATGGTGCTTTCAAAGTTGAAAAGTGTGGGGTTGTTATAATGTTAATGATTATTTTGAAAGAGTGTATTTTACCGTGGTAGGGTCTTTGATAATTTTTAAGGCTTTTGAGAGCCTGTATGTGTGTCATACATTTCTTTTAAATTTTTTTTTTAACGTTTATTTATTTTTGAGACAGAGAGAGACACAGCATGAACGGGGGAGGGTCAGAGAGAGAGGGAGACACAGAATCGGAAACAGGCTCCAGGCTCTGAGCCATCAGCCCAGAGCCCGACACGGGGCTCGAACTCACAGACCGCGAGATTGTGACCTGAGCTGAAGTCGGACGCCCAACCGACTGCGCCACCCAGGTGCCCCAGTGTGTCATATATTTCAAAGAAACAAATGTCAACCTTATGATCTGAATATTTGTGGGGTTTTTTGTGTTTTTGTGTTTTTCTGAAATGGCCGTTTTCCTAGGAACTTATCTAAAAATATTTGTGTAGTACTCTCATAATGTAGTATATGTGGTTAAATGTAGAGGAGGATGTCACAAAGAGTAGGTCATCCAAATCCCTGCCAATCTATGAAAGAGTAAAGGATTTTTTTCTTTTTTTCTATTCTTTTCTTTCTTCTTCTCTGTCTCTTCTTCTTCTTCTTCTTCTTCTTCTGTCTCTTCTTCTTCTTCTTTTTTATAACTAGTCAACTGTAAGAGTCTCAATGGCCCCAAAGTAGTATATAAAAAAGATGAAAGATTTTAAGAATTTCTTGAATAGGGACTCATGAGTCTCAAGGTTCAGAGTTCATCAGTGTACAGTAGAATCACCTGTGGTCTGGGTGGAACTGTCATTCTTGGGCTCAAGCCTCAGAGATTCTGATTTGGTAGGTCAGGAATGGGGTCCCCAAACTGCATGTTCATGGGCACCTGATACAAGTGGGCTGAAGACCACACTTTGAGAAATACTGAAGGAGATGATCTCAAAGGCAAAGGAGATGCACTACAGTTTCCTTGAGTCATTTATTTACATTGATAGTGTTCTCCTGAATTTTTGTCAGGAATATGAGCAAAGCATGTCTTTTAATAATTTACACAGTTGTAGACAAAAAAAAAGTCTTCATGGAATCCTCTCTGAATTTCTTCTACACCTTCAAAATTGGGGGGAAAAAGCTTTGATGTTTAAATAAACATTCAATATCTCAGATGCTATAACTAATTGTTTGTGATCCAGTCACACCAAAAACTATTTAAGTCTTTTGAAAAATACATATAGAGTATAGAAATGTATTACAGTACATGGAAACTCTATTGAAGGTCCATTTTAAGAAGAAAGAGCAATATAGCTTTGGGATTTCTACTTAAATAATTATACTGCTGCTCTATAACCTGGGCTGCAATTAAAATGACCTGGGAACTTCAATCCTCTACTTATATTTATGTCCAATCTCAGACCAACAGAAAATAAATTTCTGGGGATGGGGAGAAGGCATAGATTTTTTTTAAAGCTCTTCAGATAATTCTGTTGTTCTTACTAAAGGTAACAACCACTGATTAAACTAAAAGATAATTAATATAATTTCTGGTTTGATATCTCTTTCCTTTATTTTGCATAAGATTAAGAAAATTTATCTAGTTTCTGATCTCAGCTGAATGGGAGTGAGAAAACATTAACTGCACTTGACAAATATTTACAAATGTGATTTCTGACTTCATGGGACTTACTAATTAACTGAAATACGTATGTTTGCCTCCAAGAAAAACGATATTAGCTACAATTCTGGGCATATCAGTTTGAACAAAGAGAAACTTCATGTCACTGGCTAAGGTTGAAAGTTAGTATCCTAACTTTGCAGAGGCTCTTTAGTCTCCCTTTACATACGATGACTACGTCTGACCATAAGAAAGATGGTGGTAACCGGGCCATAGCCATGAGCTCTGAGTTCTTTGGTTTCCCATAGGTAGAGTTAATAGAGTGAACAAATATATTGAATTACTTAAAATTCTAGAATATTTATGAATTATACAGTATGTGAAAACTATAGTTTATCCTTTAGAATGATTTTCACTATAAGTAACGAAGATGAATAGTAAGGTGATTTATTACCACACAAAACTAAAAACCAAGATGATCAGTGGATTCTAATCCAATAATTTCATGAACAACCTTACTTCTTTCTGACCTTCTACTCTGCTGTCGTAAGTGTTGGCTTCATCCTGAGTTTGGTTCTTGTAGTTGCAAGAGGAAGTTGGTTCCCTATGTCAACTGACCCCACAGGCTTTGTTCCCAGCAGCAGGAGCCAGCAAGACAAATCTTTTACGTCAAGCACAGAAGGCAAGTCTTTCCCGTTAGTATGATTAGGCCAACTCAGGTCAAGGGCCTGCCTCTAAGTCAGTAGAAAACACCAGGGAAGAGCCATTTGTGGACAAAGCAAGATCTCTCTCTGGAGCTGGGAATCAACTCACCTTCCCTTTCACAATAGGAAAAGGTGGACTGAGTTTCTGACAGCAAAAAGAGAAGAAATGGAAGCTTGCTGGTATACCTGAAGTTTTCAAAGTGTTAAATGATGTAAATTTAAATAAAAAGGCTTTTCTTCTGCCTTCAGTAAACGTATAATCTACACTTTTTACAGACTCCTGTACTTTTTCTAAATAAAACTAATTCTGTTGCAGGATTTTTTTTTTAACTCAATACCCAGGATTCATTGTCTTGCTGCTTGGAAGATTGAAGAGGTGGACACAAAATGAGTAGTAGGCAAATTATTAGAGTATAAGATTAGAAAGTAAGAATAGTATGAAAGCTCTCTTTGCAGAGAGGGGACATTGGAAAGTGAATGCCTGCAACAATGCAAGGGCCCCCCAAAACAAAGGTCCTTGTTTTATAAGGTTCTGATCAGCACCCCCAACCCTTCTCCCTTATTCCTTCTCGGGTCCTACCCTTATTGGCTTGATAACTCTAGGTGCTAGGTTGTCCATTCCTGATTGACCTGACTCCATTTCATGAGGAATCAGACTCTGGTCATGCTGTCCCTCATATAACAACAGTTTTATGGTTTAGCTAGGTCTATTGATTGTCAAATTCCTCAGGGGAACCTGAGGGGGAAGTAGGTGGTGGCCATTACATTCTTAAGAGAAACCTTACGCCCGAAGGGGTTTGCTCTGGTCAGACACTCCCAGCGTTGTTCCAATATAGGTGTTTTTCCTCACCCAGGATCCTCAGGTCCTAACCTTTCCCTCTCTGCCTATTTTATCTTATCTTTTCCCTGTCATAATTATATGTAAATATTATCAAAGAATTCCTATTAACTAATTACAAATTAGTCATATAAAGAATGATTCAATTCACACCAAAGCAAGAGATTTGAAGTCATAGAAACACATTTTAAAAGAGAGAGACAGAGAGATTTGTGTAAATTCCAGAGGTTACCATGCACTGTTTAAAATAAATCTGGATTTTTCTTTCAAGTTTAAAAAAGAAACGTCTACATTGAATTTCTTGGGGTGGTCTTTTGCAGTCAGAAAAGAGTGTATCTCCTCTTTCTTGAAATGTCTTTCTGAATTCTAAGACATTTATAGCTTGGAACTGTTAAAAAACAAAATTCAGCTGAGTAAATTTGAAAGATCTTATTGGCTTTATTCAATAATTCATGAATTGGATAGCATCCCATCTACAGGAAGAAAGGAACTCCAAGAGCTATACAAAATGAAAGATTCTTGGGGTGCCTGGGTTGTTCAGTTGGTTAAGGTTCCGACTTCAGCTCAGGTAATGATCTCATGGTTCATGGGTTTGAGCCCTGCGTTGGGCTCTGTGCTGACAGCTCAGTCTGGAGCCTGCTTTGGATTCTGTGCCTTGCTCTCTCTCTGCTCCTCCCTCATTCATGCTCTGTCTCTCTGTCTCTCAAAAATAAATAAATGTTAATTTTTCTTTTCAAAATGAAAGATTTTTATAGGCAGAAGGAGGTAGGACAAAGAAGTTACTAGTGAAGAACTGATTGTTTGTCAGAGGGTCATCACCTTTTTTTAGAAGACACAAGGGAGTCTATCAATCTGATAGCCTTTCTAGTGCTGACCAGGTAATTCCAGATTGACTGGTTTAAGATTCCATTCCTGAGGGAGGCTGAAACTGTAATTAAGTTGGGTATTAAATCTTGGTTTGTGGATGTGGGGCTTATACAAGTGACTCCATTTCGGACCTGTTGTCTGTTTTGTTCTGATTTTGAATAGAACAAGTTCAAAGATCAATTTGAACATAGCATACTTTTTAAATTTAGTGTAATGGTTAAGACCTCAGAGGCTGGAGGCCGGCACCTTTGTTTACTCATGCCCTGCCTCCACCTTTCCCTTTATTATTTGTGTGATTTGGGGTATGTTTAATCAGCCGTACTTGGCCTGTTTCCTTATGTGCAAAGTGATGTGGAAAACAGAACCTACTTCATAGGATTACTTTAATGATTAAAAATACTAGAACTGGAACTGTGTCTATTATTTGGTTTGGTAATATTTGCTAACATAATCAGCTTCCTAAATAACCTAGATAGGTTTATTATTTAAATGATTATCCAAATCGTACTAATACAAATAGTTCCATGTGCTAGGAACTAGGTAATTATGAAATTCATGTAAACAACACCCTATCTTCTTCTAACAACTGCATGAAGTGAATATTGTCATTTCACAAAATGAAGTTTGGAGAGTTTAGGTAACATCCTGTAGTTCTTAACAGCCGGGAGATGGCTGAGCCTGGGTTTCAGCTCATAACCAGCTATCACTAAAGCTCCATACTCTTCCTGCGTTCCGTAAAGTGAAATTATTTTCTTGTCTCATAGTCATGGGACAAGAGTGTTACTGGTATTTTAAAGCATCTAAACTCCATTTTATTTTTCTCCCCAATGTTTAAACACTTTCACATAAAATAACGGGAAGTAGAGCTGTTGGCCAAAGCTTGCAAACTTGGCAATTTAGGCCACATCTGGCTTATTGATGTGTATGTTTGGCTTATCCGGTGTTTACATTTGTCTGAATTAATCGTTAATGTTTAAAATTAGGAGATTTCACAGAAGAATAAAGATTTCTGGTTTCCAATCACATTCTGGAAGTCCCAGAAACCCTGGTTCTGTGTGGTCACTGAAACATCCCCCCACCCCCAGAACTGCGGCCTCCTTTCTCACTGGACGTTCACTCTAGTTTGAGCATTTCCATTTATCTGCTAGCTTGTTTTAGTTAGCATCTCCTCCCTGGAGGCATTTTAATTCGTGAACTTGCTGTAGGTGGTGAAAGTGAGTTTTCAGTATGGCTTATTTTTCTTGGAGGAAAATTACAGAATTAACTTTCCACTTACTTTTTCTAGTGTAGACTTAAATATATTGTTGTCCGGAAAAGTCCGTTCCTTCACTTTGATATCAGAGCTGAGATGCTCATCAGAAATGCTTCAGAAAAGATCTCAAGAAGGGGACGCTGTCAAGCCCTCTCCTTGCCCAATAAAGGGCCCTCTGATTGGATTGAACAGGGATAAACAACCAGCCTTGGGAGCATGTCACTGAAACAGCACATTTCCTTGACGTCAGATCAGGTTTTTAAGCCATTAAGGTCCTTGCTTCAGCTAGTATTTAAGATCTTAACACATGAATCATTCATAGAGTGAAGGAAAGAGCCTGCAGAATGTCTTCCTCTGGGGCAGGCATATGGATGAGATGTGGTATTGGAGGGTGTCCAAAACTCAGATTTCCAGAAAGCTTGGCAAGAATATGGAGAGAAGGATTAGGAAATAGGAGGTTCTTTTAAAGCTTAAAGCATCTGTGCCAGGGGGACAAAAACACCTTTACTTTTATATTTTCGGCCCCTAAACTAAGGAAGTTCTGTGGTTGTTTATTCTAGAAATATAGGTGTGCCTCATTTTAGGGAATTCGCATTGCAAAAATCTGTATTTACAAAAGGAGATTGGGGATTTACATCACAGAATACTGTCCTTTACTGAATGATTTTCTATGAACTTTTTTTTTTGTAAGCTTTTTTGGGACAGTTATGTCATGGCTATAGTTATAAAAATTATAAGCAGATGAGGAAACTAGGGCTTATAGAAGGTTTCCCAGCAATCTTTGGGAGACCCAGGTTGAACTGATCGTACTTTCTTGGGTTTAACTGATCGGAGAGTACAAACTAAATACTATGTCCTATTTCTCCTGCACTTCAATTCCTATAACTGCTGTGCACCATACATTCATAAAATAGGTTCACCAAAACTAAGGATTTGTAGTTCGGAATCTGAATACAAGGTTCACAATGAAACTAAGTACCTTTCTGTGTACTAACCATCTTTTATTGAAAAGCAAGAGAAGAAGATACTTGAGAATTATTAGTATCAACGTTTTGGCACCTTGAGTCATTGAATTGTCGGGAAGTCATTCAAATGAAGAACAGAAGTGGAAAGGAAAATAACAATAAGACTTTTGTAAATGGAAAAATCCACAGTATCTTTCAAACATTTTCCAGAAGACTGAACTTTTGTACACTCTTTGTTGTTTTAAAATGTGCTCATTTGTTTGGATACTTATTTGTAATGAGGCAAGTGACATTCATGCCAATGTATGAGTGTCCTTTTGAATCCAGGAAAATAAAGCAAAAGGGAAATTTCACATGAAATAGTCTTTTGGTTTCTATCTACTATAGTAGCTAGCCTCTTCTCCAAAGAGCATCTTTGAAAAGGGGGGGAGAAGACCTTTAATAATACTAATTTGCCTACTTTTTATAATATAACTTTATTATATTATATTATATTATATTATATTATATTATATATAGGTAATTGTATATAGTAATATATAAAATTACTTCAGAGGTTTGCAAAGGCACAGGTTTATATAAACCCTTAATAAAATTATGGCTCAATAGAAGACAAAAGCAACTTGGATTGCTTATTCTACAATTAAAAAAAAAATTAACTTATTTGGTAAAGGGGTCAGGGCTCGTGACTACTAGTCTTTTTCAGATATGGCTACAAAACAGTGATCTCTTATTCCTGAGAAGGAAGAGATAAAGAACAGAAAGCAAGCGCTGATGATAAATAATTCTCTGTATTCAGTCAGCAGTAATTATTTCCACAGACATCCTTAAACTGCTGCCTTGTGTTTGCCAAAGATCCACCTATGGACTATAGATAATTTGATGTGTTTAAATTTTGCATTTTTGCATTTGGACTCATGGAAATAAATAGCACCTCAGGTCAAGGACAGAAGCTCCAGGAAGGGGTTTGTAGTTGTATTTAGTCGTTGGGCCAAAAGTGAAGAGACTATTATAATCAAGACATCAGGTAGAATAAATGTAAATAAGCACACCAGCAAATGGTCAGTTTGGACCATTTTCAAGTTTAAGCCAAGAAAAAGGTTGTAAATAGATGGCATCTAAGTTTTTAATTTATTGCTCAATAGAAACACTTAGCCTATGGATCAGCACAGATAAAGGGATTTTATTAGATATGTTATTACACATGTACAATGGCATAAACTGTGCACTTAGGAATATTTTCTTTTGTTTTAAGTTTATTTATTTTGAGAGAGAGAGAGAGAACCAGCGAGATAGGATCAGAGAGAGAGGAAGAGAGAGAGAGGGAGAGAATCCCAAACAGGATCCACCCTATTAGTGCAGAGCCCGATGTGGGGCTCGAACTCACAAACTGTGAAATCATAACCTGAGCCGAAATCAAGAGTTGGACCCTGAACCGACTGAGCCACCTAGATGTCGTGAGAATATTTTCTTTATTCATTTTACGTGCCATCAGTGGCCCCAATTTATCCAGCCATGCCATCCCCACAGCTACTGGCTGTATCCATTACACCACCTCTGTGTAGGGCATGTGACATTTTTGGCCAACGTATTGGCAGTAAACTTGAAGCAAGGGAGTTTTGGAAAGGCATTTGCAGAGCTCTATACTTTCTTCCCAGCTTTTGCCTTTAGACTATGCTCAAGCCACCTTGCTAAATGATGGAAGAAAGATGGCCTCGTCACAGCTGCGTCTATAGCCAGCTAACCATCAGATACATGAGAGCCCAAGCGAACCCAAACCAGCCAAGTTTAGCCGATCTGCTCACCTGAAGGCTTGTAAGCTGAGTGCACACTCATTATTTTAAGCCACTGAGTTTTAGGAGTGATTTTATCATCCAACATTATATGCAGCGGATAGAAATACTTTATTTTTATACATGGGTTGGACCCAAAGAAGAAACATATTTATAATGAAGGTATCAAGAAAAATAGATATAAATAACTATGTTCATTGCAATTGATACATAAGGATTTTTAAGCCAATCATGGAAATATATAGCAATTAAATGGCATCTGAATTCTAGTTATTATTAAAAAGAAAATATAGTTAGTGGATCAGCATATATAAATGAAAGATTTATTCATCAGATAGATTGTTGCACATGTAAGACTGCATATCTTGGGTATATAAGCATGTTTTCTCTGATTGCCTTATAAATGTAGCATGAATATGTTTTATATGGTTAATGCTGTTCTTTTCATGTGTCTTTCTTCATTTTATGCTAGAGTTCTCTGCAATTGGACTGATGTCAAAATTGGAACATTTTCAAAATACTTGGGATAAAATCAAGGAGAAAGCGAGGTGAAGAAAATCTGTAGAGGTAAAACAAGATTTGGGTTTTATATAAAAATATGTCTATCAGAGAGCTGTTGTGATATGGATTTACCCAGATGGGCAAGTATCAATCCTATTGAAATAGCAGCCTTCTTGATAATTTCCACTTAAATAACACACCACAAATCGTCAGAGCCTATTTTGAGAGGAAATGAGATAAAAGAAGCCATATCTTAGCCTTGCAAATGTAAGTTGCCAAGTATGAGGTGCTTTGGAAATGGGTGGATGGCCTTGAATTTTACTGACTTGAATAAGTATCTTCAAACTGAAGACATTTTAGGCCTTTTTTGATTTAGAGATACTATGTTCTCATTCTGCTATTTTAGTTGGTCTGGTTGCAGAGACCTGGGTAAGCCATGTACTTTTTTTTTTTTTTTTTTTACTTTCATCTTTTAGGGCAGTTTTAGGTTCACAGCAAAATTAAGAGGAAGGTTCAGAGGGGCGCCTGGGTGGCTCGGTAGGTTAAGCGTCTGACTTTGGCTCAGGTCATGATCTCACGGTCCATGGGTTCAAGCCCCGCGTTGGGCTCTGTGCTGACAGCTCAGAGCCTGGAGCCTGTTTCAGATTCTGTGTCTCCCTCTCTCTGTGACCCTCCCCCATTCATGCTCTGTCTCTTTCTGTCTCAAAAATAAATAAACGTTAAAAAAAAATTAAAAAAAAAGAGGAAGGTTCAGAGATTTTTCCATATACGTCCTAACCTTACACGTGCATAGCTTCCCTCATTAACAACATCCCCCACCACAGTGGTACCTTTGTTAAAATTGATGAACCTACACTGGCACATCATAATCATTGAAAGTCCATAGTTTACATTAGGACTTGCTGGGTTTTATACAGTTTTTAGGTTTGGATGAATATAGGAGGATATGTACCCATCATTACAGTATCATACAAAGTATTTTCACTGCTTTAAAATTCTTATGCTCCACTTAGACATCCCTGCCTATCCCCAACCCTCAGAAACTATTGATCTTTTTACCATGTCCATAGTTTTGTCTTTTCAAGAATGTCATATAAGTTGGAATCATACAGTATGTAACTCTTGTAGATTGACTTCTTTCACTTAGTAATATGTATTGTCTCCTCCATGTCTTTCCATGGCTAGATAGCTCTCTCTCTCCCTCTCTCCTCTCTCTCTCTCTCTCTTTTTTTTTTAGTGCTGAATAATATTTTGTTGTCTCTATGTGCCACAGTTCATCTTCACTGGTTCCAAGTTTTAGCAATTAAGAATAAAGCTGCTATCAACACTCATGTGCAAGGATTTGTATGGATGCAAGTTGTCAGCTCCTTTGGGTAGATATCAAGAGGTGTCCTTGCTGGATTGTATGTTAAGAGTATGTTTAGTTTATATAAGAAATCACCAAATTATCTTCCAAAGTAACCATGCCATTTTCCATTCCCACCAGCAATGAATGAGAATTTCCATTACTCCACCTTCTCATTTGGTGTTGTAGCATTTGATGTTGTCAGTAGTTTGGATTTGGGCTATTCTAATGGGAGTGTAATGGTATCTCATCATTGCTTTAATTTACATTTCCCTGATGGCATATGATGTGGAGCATCTCTTGATAGACTTATTTGCAATCTGTATATCCTTTTTTTGGTGAGGTGTCTGTTAAGGTCTTTTCAAATCAGGTAGTTCATTTTCCTATTGTTAATTTTTGAGAACTCTTTGTATATTTTGGATAGAGCCCTTTATCAGGTCGGTCTTTTGCAAATGTTTTCTTCCAGTCTGTACCTTATCTTCTCATTCTCTTGATGTTGTCTTTTTCAGAGCAGAAGTTTTTAATTTTAACAGCTTATCAATTGTTCCTTTCATGGGTCATACCATTGGTGTTGAATGCCATGTACTTTCTAACTTAGAAAAGATTTTATATGTCATCCAGTACAGACTCACACTAGGACATCTCTTGATAATAGCCCTACCTCCTATGGTTGGCCATTTTCAGTGACTGACAACTCAGACTTCATGAAGGAGTCCATTTACTTTTGTTTACTTTTGGTACTTTTGTACCAAAAGATTTTTCTTTTGTGTCCATTCACCATCTGATTCACTTTATTTCTCCCCATGGAGCAATATAAACTACATTTGTTTCTTCTTCAGTGTGACCCACCTTCAATAGTAAAAATTATTCTTATATCACACCCCAAGACCTTTTATTCTGCTTCCTGTTGTGATGTCTATATCCTTCATTACCAGAGTCAATGGACACTGGACACTCTGCTTCAATATATTCTTCTTAAAATGAACCAAACCAAAAAAAATGTAGGTGTGATTGGATCGCTGCAGAACACTGGGACAGCTACTTGTCTTAATCTAGTCTCTCCTTCCATCAATCGATTCATCAGTATTCCTCAGATTGATTTAGCCTTTTTTATATTTCTTTGTTTTTAATGTTTATTTATTTATTTTCAGAGCGAAAGAGTGAGAGAAGGAGGAGGGGCAGAGAGACGGGGAGAGAGAATCCCAAGCACAGAACCCAACATGGGCTCACTCTCATGAACCCTGAAGTCATGATGTGAGCTGAAATCAAGAGTCAGACACAACTGACTGAGTCACCGAGGCTCCCCTTTTTCTTTCTTTCTTTTTTTTTAATGTTTATTTGTTTATTTTGAAAGTGAGCACATGAGCAGCCTGTTTGTAAGTTTGTAAAATATCAAGAGAAAAATCAGAAAATGCCCTAGATGTTTTAAACAGAATGGTTGATCCAAGTAATTAGTTATACAAGTACTGCACAAGTGAAAAAGACAAGGAGGGGCAACCTAGACAATAGCCACACCAGGAAGCTTCTGCATGTGCAGGGCTGGGGAGACAAAAATAGGAGATAGAGTAACAGAGCCCAAGATCTGAGCCTACCTGGTAGAAAAGGGGGGACACTACAGGGGGGGCTATCCAAAAGGAACTGGAGTCATGGTCTCAGAGCCACAGAAGAAAAGTGTCTACTGCTGGGAATGTCATCAATAGCTGAGAGGGGTGAGGGGAGAGTGAGAGAAAGAAGAGAAGATGAAGACAAAGACAAAGAAGAAGAAGAAAAAGAAGAAGAAGAAGAAGAAGAAGAAGAAGCAGCACACCCTGACCTGTACTCCGGTGCCCAGTTTCCCAGCAGTTCCTCCCATGAGTTGAACCTACTAGAAACCAGTTGCTGGGGAAGCCTGAAATAACATACCCTATGACATGAGGGTTAGCAGGGGGAGGATAAGAAATGGATCTGACACCAAACAGGCAACAAATGTGACACTTCCTTTACTCAAATTTTACATGCATCATGAACACAGAAAAATGAGTCCATATTTCTACTTCTAATGGCTGTTAAAATTGCCCTTTCCCATTTGTAAAGTAAGTATTTAGTATTTACCTGAATATGTTACATCATTTGTGGGGTTAACCTAATCCAATAACTTTTTATGTAATGTATTCTAATTTGCTAGGTACGAGGATTTAGATGAGATCACTGCCTTTAAGCCACTTGGAATCTACCAGAGAAGGGAAGCAATCACACTATCGAGAAAGGACACTTAATTGCCTCTGTTACATTTCGATAAGGGACAGAAATGTCCTTTTTTATGACCTATGAAGGAGTAATATTGCAGTGAAGACCTCTCTCTATTGCCACTGATGGAGAAATCACTTATCGGAATGATGAGATCGTTAGTGAGCCCCAACGACCAGAGGCAGGATGATCGCATTGCAGCAAGAACGACGTGGTGCTGTCTTGCAACACCTGAATCGATTTGACCACCTTTGCACGCACCAAGTGGGCTCGCCTTGCATACCCAGTCACCATCGGATAAAGCAGCAGCTAGGATTTGTTCTTTTCATTTCAGTTTCTCCATGTGTGAATGGCTGAGTAATAAGAATCGTGTGGATCTCAGGTTCTAGGTCTCTCTATACCATTTCAGGTCTCTCTATACCAATTTCAGATCCTTATATCCAACTCTTTAATAAGAATGTCCACTTCAAATCCATCATGGCTAATATTGAGCTTTTTGATCTTCAATGTTAAACCTGTTTCTCTAATATCCTGTAGCTCAGTGAATGGCAACAACATCCTTTTGGGTGCTGAATCCTTTAATCTTCCATCATTCTCATATGTTTTCTTTCCCTACTTCCCCGTCCATGGCTAACTGCCATGTTCTGTCAATTCTACCTCCTAAACATCTTCAGAATTTTCATTTCACTCTATAACCAGAGCCACACCTGTCCGGATCACATCATAGTTTCTTAACTGATATTCTTTCCATTAATCTTACTCCTCCCCAAACTGTTCTTTGCTCTGACGCCAGCGGTTCTCTCTAAAATGTAAATCGGGTGATATCACTCTCACACAACAAATGATCCCGTGAATTCCCATCGCCCTTGGACTGAAGTGCAGTTTCTCTGTTGAAGAAGGTGCCATTTTTGCAGATCAAACCTGATTGAATTCAGCAATTTCATAGGATTCAATCTAACGTAATAGACCTTTTACTATCTGGCTCATGCTTTCCATTCAGCCTCAATTCTTGACACTTCGCACATTTTTATAGTCCAGATACAGAGAATGGAAAAGGTGGAATTACAGAGCAAAATGGTGAGTTTACTTTCAGGCACCTCCTAAATGTGAACAGCCTGTGGAATATCCCAACGAAGATATCTGATAGTTTTATGATAAGGGGAATGTGGCCTGGAACCGTGTCTCTGGGAATTATTATATAAATTGCAGTTGACGACACAGAATATATAAGATCAAGGAATTATGAGGGATGAAGGGGCTAAGGATGAAATCGAAGGACCACTAATATAAGAAGAGGCAAATGAAGAGAAGCCTATTAAGGAGCCAGAAAAGCATACAATAACTGAAGAAAATGTGATATTATGGGAAAATTAATTTGGCTTTGTAAAGATGGAGATAAAATGGGAAAGAGCTAAAAGTATACATTGGCATTGGTTCTGGCTAGGAGGTCACTGACAACACCCTGAGTGAAGATAGGGAGAGGACGCTAGAGTACAGACGGTTGAACAGTGAAAAGGAGAAGAAGTGGGACATGAACACAGACAACTCTTTTTATTTTTTATTTTTTTTATATTTTTTTTAACATTTATTTATTTTTGAGACAGAGAGAGACAGAGCATGAACGGGGGAGGGGCAGAGAGAGAGGGAGACACAGAATCGGAAGCAGGCTCCAGGCTCAGGGCCATCAGCCCAGAGCCTGACGCGGGGCTCGAACTCACGGACCGACCGCAAGATCGTGATCTAAGCTGACGTCGGACGCTCAACAGACTGAGCCACCCAGGCGCCCCCACAGACAACTCTTAAAAGAAGCTTTGTTGTGACAATAAACAGAAAGATATGCCTGGCAACTATTAATTAATATGTAATAATAAACTGGTTATAACAGTGAACTGTTCTAAGTTCCTGGTGAGAAGTTACCAATCTCACTTAAAGACTAGAACATAAACATTTATTTTAACACATTGTAATTTGCTTATCTCTTAGCAATTCATAAATAATTGACAACATCTGCCGAGCCCTTGACTATGTGCCAGGCATTGTGATTTGACTTTGTTTATGTACGCCCTTAATTCTCACCAAGGGTTGATTTCTTTTAGACAGCTCTGAGTTTCTGTGGTCTTTGATCACTACCGAAAGAGTAAGTTATTTCAAGCATATATCCCTTCTCACAGACTGATCCTGATGTCAATTTACTCATTATTTTCTATATCACACAGGAGATAAGGGACAGTAGCTAGTACCTCTCTCTTCGTTTCTGCAGTAATCACGCTTACGTTATTTCCTAGTGTTTCAAGTTATTTGCCTTCAGGTCATGTCACATGTTTGTACTTTTCACTCACTTGTTATTAGTCATATGACTGTGTGACCAATGAGACATGAGGAGAGGTAGCACGTGCTACTTCTCGGGGAAAGCAATTCACTGTAGGTGCAAGTTGGTCCAGAAGTGTTTCCTCTGCAACATCAGAGAACAATATTCTAGAGATTGGCGCATCCATGAGCCCACTCACGGGAAATGAATCCCTAGGCAAATCATAATCAACCTATAATGGGAAGGAGAAATAAACCTTTGTGGGTTTCCTGAGATTTGGGGCTTATTACCTAACTAATATAGTTTCCAAATGGTTCCTATTTGTCTTTTGGAATCTTCCTTCCAAGGCAGATAGACTACTTTTTATTATTGTTAGCTTGGGAATCAGAATAGAGAAAAGGTTTAGTGAGCACAATTTGGACTTAAACTGCTCAGTTTGAAATGTTGGTTCCACCACTTTTGCACTTTGGGGTCTTTATGTGATCTCTCTGAGTTTACTATTCTCATCTGCAAAATGGGTATAATACTGTTAGTCACTTTAGAGGGTTTTGAAAGGCTAAAATTAAGTTATTGTATGAAGTTCTCAGTATAAACTTGATTCATAGTAATCACTCAATAAAAGCTTGCTCCTTTTTAAAAATAAAATTATTATTATTATTATTATTATTTTCCCATTTTTATTTAAATTCCAGTTAGTTAACATACAGTGTAGTATTAGTTTCAGGTGCGGAATTTAGTGATTCATCACTTCCATACAACCCTCAGTGCCCATCACAAGTGCCCTGTTTACTGTCACCATCCAGAATTCTTTCAATTTGTACCTTAACTAAAGCTTATACAGATGTATATGTTTAATAGCTATTCATCCATGGCGCATTTTTTAACATCCTTAGATTTAGGAGTCGAGACTGGAGTTCATAAGCTTTCACAGTGCCACTTCTAAAATCTCTGGTCTTTTGGGTTTATGTCATTTGTATCTATCACACCTGGTTCATTCCTAATTTCTGTCGTCTGCTATCTCTTAGGTACGCCTTCTTGATATACTGGAAAATATGGAACCCGGCTCAATTTCCCGTCAACTCTCAAGTGCTTTTATTTTCCTGGAGGATTTCATTTGTGTTGGCAAGCCATCCCAAACAAAACAACGAAACAAAAACAAAAGCAAACCCTAAAACCTAGTTTCTCAGTTTTCAACTACCTCACCCCCTCTACTTCATTGGAGATCTTAAACCCACTTAAAGAAATACCACCAGATGATATTCACAACCGCTTCACCTTGGAAAGTTTTAAATTTAAATATCTGACTCTCTTAATACTTCCTATGTTCCTATGCTTCCGATTCCTAACTCAATTACCCTTAGGATTTCCAGTCTGTTAAGACAAACATTCAGCCTCCTCATGTCCGCACTTCCTTCACTAGCCAGATTGAATGCATCTGGTACATTATCTTAATTAATCCTTTCCCCATTCCCTCATCAATGGCTCTTTTGCCATTCCATCCAAGTCAACTGTCAAAATTCCACCCCTGAGTTAATACAGTAATTTACCTTCTCCACTACTACAAATGTTCCTGGAAAATATCTCACCATTACGGGCACCACTACCAGTTTGTGGCCTTTTATCATTGAGTAGAAATCAATCTTCATTTCCTTAGTCAGTTTTGACTCTTCTTCTGTTTTGGTTCACACTCAGTGGAATAGTTATTCTTCTGAATCACTGAGAATGTTTCTAACTTTCTGTGCTCCTGTTACAAATTTAGTTGAATCTAAATCCATACTTGCCTTGTTGGTTTCTGCTAGAATGGAAATAATGTCTCTTTCAATCTCAACTCAATCTGTCCACCAGTGTTCCGGATGCACCTCCATGTGCCAGTTATCCTCCCTTTCTCCTCATCTTCCAACTTTCCTTTCTAAATGCTCTTCGTCCTCGTGAAACTGTTGTGAAATAAGAGAAAATATGGACTGCTCTCTGCCCCCAGTTCCTGGTACAGAGCTCCTAAAACCCTTGATATTTTCTAAGTGATAGGAGTCTTTTATGCTAATGAGGTGACTCTCAGTGGGTCCCAGGATAGCCTTTAGGATGGAAATTAATTACCAGAAAAACTAAACTATAAGTAGAAGCTTGGACCTTTTCACCATTTCCCATCCTCCATGAAGAGAAGGGGGCTGGAGACTGAGTTAATGGTGACGGCTCCATAAAAATCTCAGAAGGATAGGGTTGAGAAAGGTCTGGGTTAGTGAACATATCTAACAGACATAATCATACATCATATACATATACATATACATATACATATACATATACATATACATACATATATACATAATCATGTACAGCCAAGTCAGACAGAAGTTGTAAGTAAACTGAGGACCTACTATTGAGATTGATGTCTGAAGCGGGGGTCCTGAGCCCTTAACCTCTGGACCCTATGCTAGCTAACTCCTAGAAGTTAGTGTCAGAGTTTCCTGGTGAGGAAAACGTGTACCTATGGTGTCAGAAGTCTGTGAGTATGAGAGTAGGGAAGAAACTGTTTTGTTTAAAAATTTTTTTTAATGTTTATTTATTTTTGAGACAGAGAGAGACAGAGCATGAACGTGGGGAGGGTCAGAGAGAGGGAGACACAGAAGCTGAAGCAGGTTTTAGGCTCCGAGCTGTCAGCACAGAGCCCGACGCGGGGCTCGAACTCACAGACTGTGAGATCATGACCTGAGCAGAAGTCGGATGCATAACCGACTGAGCCACCCAGGTGCCCCTGTTTTGTTTTATTTTGTTTATGTGCAACTATATGTACATAATTTCTTCCATTAAGTAAACCTTTCATAAGCCCACATTTCTTGCTACAACTTTTTATCTTTCTCCTTTTCTTATTGGATTTTGGGGAGATTTCCTATATTTTCGTTGTCTCTAATTCAATCCCACCTTCACCGTGTGTTACCTGGATCTCATTACCACTCTCTTCTCAGGAGAACATAACTTCCTATTCCTCTTCTGGTTTGACTGCTGGGGAACATTTAATAAGGCTCAACACTTTCTTCCTAGTTTTCACTGCCACTGTCTTCCTATTACTGCTATCTCCTGGTTTTTCCAGTCTCTAGCTGCTCCTCCTTTAAAGGTTTTTAAAGTTTTTTTAATTTATTTTGAGAGAGAGAGAGACAGAGAGAGGGAGAGAGAGAGTGAGCATGAACAGGGGAGGGACAAAGAGAGAGGGAGAGAGAAAATCCCAAGCAGGCCCCCCCACACTGTGAGCACACAGCTGGATGCAGGGCTCAAACTCACGAACCATGAGATCACGACCTGAGCGGAAACCAAGAGTCTGACGCTTAATCCACTGAGCCACCCAGGTGCCCCTCCTCAATTTATTTTAAAACTTCCTTACCTCTGCCCATGCCTTGATGTTTATATCCCTGACTGGTCTGCCCCTCACCACAGACTCCCAGAATGCTAGTGTTCTCTTTCAGGGCTTCATTTACATCATAAGGGCTCCCTTTAGTGTCAGTTCTGAAGCTTTGTCAAGTAGGGGCCCTGTTCCCTCCCCAGTCTTACATTTGCTTTTCCTCAACACTTTACTCGCTTAACTATTCGTCCCACGGATGATGAAAGCATTATTTGTGAAGATTAAGTAACACTGTGATTGACGAAGGTCACTCAGGTAGTAAGTGTCAAAAAGAGAACTCAAACCCAAGTGTCTATTCTAAGCAGAGTTTAGTTTATGCCACAAAATAGCACAGAATAGCAATGTTTAAACAATAGGTTAGTACGGTTCTGTAAGATAGTATGATTTTAGGGCGAGACCTCAAGTTTTATCCCCATTAAGTTCTCCTGTGCATCTAGCAGCATGTTTTGTTTTTTTTTAAAACTATTTTGTATTCAATAGATGGATTTTAAAGGGATTAACTGTAAAGAAGAAGGAAGATCACTTGAGCCTTTAACTAGAATTTGCTATTCATGTCTTCAGTGGCCAGGCAAATAAATTTAGGGATTGAAGCAATTCAGTGATTGAGGCTAAGTGATTAGGGTAAGGTGAAGATTATGGTGAAATCGAAAGCATATGTTCTGTCTAAATATATTCACAACCAAGGTTTTTCAAATAATATTCATGCCAAGCAAAATATATCTGTGGGTCAATGTTAATTTGCATTGTTTTCAACCCTTACTTCAATAACAGCCTGAATTAGAAGCAGTTTTGTGTCTAGAGAGATCCAACTCTGTGGCAGAATTTTTATCTTACAGCAAATGTTACACTTTTTGGTTCCAGCCGAACATTAATTATGGTTCTTCACTCCACGGATGCTTGATGAGAGAAAAAAATACACTATTTGACCGGGAGGCCACAAGGAAGAGGAAACAATATATGAAAACATGCTGTCGTGGTGTTCTCTTAGAAACACACAGGGAGAAAGTGTACACAGAGGGAGAGAAGAGATTTCTTTCTGCCCCAAGGTCTTCGTGAATCCTAATTTTGTTCAACATCAAATCTAGACTTCTCATATTATTGCTGAGGTCCAGAACTAATGACTTATCTAGTCAACCAATGAGTAGATGCTCCAATCTGGTCAAGAGAAACCAGTTCATAAAAGGGGTGTCAGACACATGTAGCTACGTCCTCAGTCCACCCAACTCCCTGTATCATGGCAGACTTTGGTAGCTGACCAAAGCACTTTTTTCAGATTCAGTCCCTGCCAGCCACGTCTCAGCACTCTTTTCAATATAAGGAGTACTAGTATTTGATTGAGTTTTATATGGCTTAGATCAAAGTTATCTTGGAGGGTATCTATCTCCCTATCTATCTCTCTATCTATCTCTATCTCCATCGCTGCCTGTCTCCGTCTCCTTCTCTGTCTTGGTCTTTGTCTCTACCTCTATCTCTATCTCTGTTTCTGTCTCCATCTCCGTCTCTCTCTCTCTCTTTCTCACTCTCTCTTTCTGTCTCTGTCTCTGTTTCCGTCTCTGTCTCCACCTCTGTCTCTGTCTCTATCTCTAATCATCTACCTAAGAAGACATGCAATTTTCTAAATGATAATATAGAGCCTAGTAAGCACTGACATAGCTAAAAGAGTAAAATGAATGAAATCTGATTTAGTGACAGGTGCAGCCCACTGTGGATATGGGCCTTTTAGATTCATGACTACATGCTTAATTTTTACGTCTTTTCTCTTAAATCAAACCCTTATATGTTAACTGCAACATTCCCCTATCTGTCTGCCTTGAATCAAGCTTCTTGCTTCCTATCTACCCCACACATTTGCTAGATTGATCTACCATAAACTCCTCTTTCCTCATGTCACTCCCCTCATAACACTCCCCAGTTGTTATCTTCCACTATATCCAATAGCTCGTTGTCTACTCATTTTATTTATTAAAAGAAAAAGTGTTGCGATTCAGTAAATATAGCTTCCTTATTGTATTTCTTAGGGAAGGAGTCCCAAGTTACATGGCATGGAGAAATAGTGTTTTATACAAAAATCAGCTTGGAAAATCTTCCCATAATTCAAGCGTACACAAATACTCACTTTAGGAGAATTTCCTGATCACGGACAACCTGACAAGAAATAGAATTGTATAGGTTGATAGCAAAAATATAACCTAGAATAAACAGTCGGGAATGATGCTGTGCCTTGGAATCCATATTCTTGTTTGTGGTACTACCATTCTTAATTCACGACTTGCCTATTGTAATTATCTCAGCGGATTTAATTTTGGTTTTCTTTATTATTTCCTGTTTTTCTCTGATGCGTTAAGAATGACTTTCAAAGCCTTATTTATATTTCTAAATTAATGGTGTGTGTAGTGAAATAGGACCTAGCAGTGAAAGAAGAAGGTAAGCACTCAAAAATGAGTCCATAAATGAATTTCAGAGTAATGTTTGCTGACAAAATTGTGTTGTGATTTTCTTCTCTCCTAGTTTTCCTTCCGTAGATAACAATGCCATATGTTTGTTTTTATGGTCTTTACTTTGTCTTTTATAGGGTCTGATAAGCAATTTGAAGTCTGAAAATAAAAGATCAACTTTTTGCATTTCCCAGGTGATATTAGGACTTCGTGGTTGTTTGCACAGCTCCACTTAAAGATCACAATCTCAAACACATTGATGAATAAAAATGTCTTCTCCATGCCTAAGGAGCCAAAGTAAATCTGCAAATGCTAAACTGTAGAATGTCTCAGGGAAGGACATCACATAACTCTAGCCTTCAAGTAAAATCATATATGAACACAAGTGCATTTCTCTATTATAGGGAAATGTGCAAAACAATTGCATGGAGGTGTGACGATGGTACAGTCTGAACCTGCAGATGTAGAGAATGGCCTTGGTACCAAGCATTCTTGGTGCTCAGGTGTGATGGACAGAATCATGCCCCCTAACCCCAAAAGTCTATGCTTTAATCCCCAGAACCTGGGAATATGTGGCCTTCCATGGAAAAAAAAAGGACTTTGTAGATGTGATTAAAGTTAAGGACCTTAAAATGAATAGATTATCCTGGATTAAGTAAATGGACCTGATGGAATCACAAATTCTTAAGAGTGGGAGAGGAAGGCAGAAGAGTTGGTCAGAGACATGTGACAGGAGAACCATTCAACCACCATTCCTGGCTTTGAAGATAGAGGAAACTGGCCATGAGCCAAGTAAGCTGGTAGCTTCTAGAACTTGGAAATGACCCTCAGTTTATAGGCAGCAAGAATGCATGGACCTTGACCCTATAATGACAGGGAACTGAATGCTGCCAATGGTGCCCATAAGTAGGAAACAGATCCTCCCCCAGAGCCTCCAGCAAGGAGTGCTGCCTGTTGACCCCTGGTGGGACCTTGTGCCAGAATCTGAACCTGTAGCACTGTAAGATAATACATTTGTGTTGTTTTAAGTATTGTTTGTGGTGATCTGTTGCTGCCGCGATAGAAAACTAATGCCCCAACGAACAAATAACATCAGGAAATCACGTGAGAAGGATATAATGGAAATGAACTATAGCAGGGATTTATATAGCCTGAGACTAGCTTTCTGAAGCCTTACAAATAGATGCAAGTATTCATCTATGTTTTCTTGATAAGGCCTGTATCCTATGCACTCTCCACGAATGTCTACTGATGGTTTTCACGTGTAGGCAACGGGACTTCCTGGGGGAGTAGTTTTCACGGAGGGCTTGTTGCTAACAACTACTCTCATGCACATTCTAAGACGTTCCTTTGTATGTTGTCATTTTACTGTTTTCATAGAGTGGCAATTATAGATTACTCGTAAATATTTTAAATCGTTAAAAGAAGTTATCAGAACTTATTCTCCCCATATAGTAGGAATATGAAACAAAACTAATAATAAGTGGCAAAGTCTTGATCATTTCCTTGCACACTCAATTTTGAATTCTTATTACATTGTTGCTTCAACTTTTATGATTATGATGTACTGTCTTACATCTGCTTAGAAGAGTCTCAAAGCAGTTGTGTGAGCTCTAGGCATTAGTAGTGTTATAAATATTCACACATCTATTACTAACATTTAACCCATCCTTTCAGGCCTTCAGCTGAACCTCTAGATTTATTTAACACTTTCATTATAACCCAAAGACCCAACCAACTTATTTAAATGTATCCATTTCATTCTTATTGAGCATTAACTACATGGTATATACTGCTACGAGTACATAGAAGGCAAAGGTCAGCCCCGGGAGGTGTCACAGTCCGTTTGCAGAGTCCTAGTAGTCAACAGTGGGAGGGCATTCTTGATGACCCAGTGAATCAGTCAGGGTAAAGCAAGACCTGTGCGTTAGGCAATGCTTCTCCACTAACTAGTGATATTCTTTGATTTATATGGGGCTAGAAACTTCTTGAGAAAGGTCTTGAATCCTGATGTCACAAAAAGTGACATACAAGAATGCCTGTCACCTTAGTTGGATTGAGAAGAGGAACTCGATTGTAGAGGTTTGAGTGAAAACCCTGGCTTTGAAAAAAAAAAAAAAAAATCTCTTCAAGGGGAATTGATGACTAACCAGAAATTCCAGAGTCACCAACAGGGCCTAGGAGGTAGAAGGGAAGAACACGTGGCTCTTAGGAGACCCATGATGTCCCAAGCTCCTGCTGAGTAGTGTGGTGGTTAGGAGTCCAAGATTCAGAACCAGACAGTCTGATTTCCTGGGTTCAAATCCCGACTCTGCCTCATAATGGCCAGGTGTCCTTGGTTAAGTCACTTCTGTGTATTTTACTTTCATCAGCGGCAAAGTGGAGATAATTATATCTATATTAGAGAGATTTTGTAAAGATGAAAGGAGCCATTACATTTAGAACACTTAGAAAAACTTCAGACATGTATTAAACATGATAAATGTAGCTGTTATTCATACCCCTGAGATGAAGGACTGTGGGGCTTTTCTAAATGAGCAGAACACAAAGAAAGAGAAGCCACTTTTCCTGTTGCAGGTGAGAGAGAAACCCTGGTGACCCAGTGAGCCATAGAGGCTTTATCTGGTGGCTTCGAGATGAGAAGCAGAAGGGAAAGCAGATCCCCAGTCTGGAATGCAGCCATGGTGCAGACACTAACCCAGGGAAAGTGAGCGGCAGCTGAGACCAGAGGTGATGGGGAAGCAGCAAGCCGAGGTAGGATCAGTGACTCAGGGCACCGTGATAGAAGCTGGTGGCATGCTGGACTGCCCTGAGGCAGTGACAGGCAGTGATCCAAGCAGAGCACACGGAGCATGGCCTGGAGCCATGACCTGCGACTGCCCCGAGAAAGGAGTCTAGTACAAGACTGTCAGGGCAGGCTTACAGCTAACATGCGGTGGTCTTGCCGCTTGTGGGAGCACCTGTAGGAGATTTTAGATGGAGGAGAGGATCTATAAAGGGGACAGGGCAGAGGTTCTGTGTTGGAAAAGTAGGAAAGGGCTTCAAGACAATAGGTTTTGTCTTTTAAAATGACCTGAAGTGTACCCACAATTTGGTGAATATTGGGCAACTTTCAGGTTGCACAAATTGTATATTATGTAATGTGATAGATCTTTCTAACAGAAGGATCAAGTGGGAGCCCAGAGGAAGGAACAGATTTGGCCTGAACACACTGGGAAGGCTGAAGTACTGAAATGGAGAAGTGGTTTAAAGAAAAGTTAAAATAAAATGTGCTAAGGCTACGGGTAAGAAGGATATTTAATTAATTTACTTTTTTTTTTTTTTTTTTTTTGCATTCTGCTTACGTTAGTGCTTCAACTTGCAATTGTATGCACCTCTATCTTGGGTGCTGTATAAAGAAATAATGCTGTATTGGCCTTAGACCTCCCCTTTTTTTTTAAATAAGCAGATTATGCTGATAGCTTCTGTCAATCATTTACATTTATTGTGCGTAGTTTGTATACCTGACCCTTTAATAAGCAGTGAGGAGATGGTATGTCCATTGCAAATCCATCTATTTCTTCTTCAGAGAGCAACTTTCTAAATGGTTGTAGCATACAAGGAGAAAATGTCACAAATCACCTACGAAGGTTATGCAAATATATATGCAGGTCACTGCAACGCAGCAAACTGTGTACACAGTAGTCAAAAGGAATGTGTGGAAATGCATGCTTGGGTGTGTGTGTGTGTGTGTGTGTGTGTGTGCATTACTTTACAGTTGACTTCTACTCCCCTGATATATAATAGTGTCAAAAGATCTTGTAGTCCTAATCATTTTAATATTTAGTGTCTACTTATAAAAGCTACATTTTAGAATTCAGTAGTCAATGGCACAGACATAAAATACAATGTTGAAGTCAAGTTCACTAAAATCCACTTCACATTTTGCTACAATAATTGATCATAGTCTCTGAATTGGAAAGAAGTCAGATGTCAGATATTTCAACCTTTCTCCCAATGCACAAAAACCTTCTACATCCTCGCTGAGAGATTGCATCTGGAATCTGTTTGCCATTCCAATCCCATTGACACTTCTTTAGTATTCTTCTCTAGCTTCCGGTTTACTTCACATCTCCCAAATTACATGTACCAGGAGTTACCTGCTTTCTCATCTCTTCTCACTCTCTGCCCCTTTCAGCCCCCTTACCCCCTTTCTTCCTTACCTTCCTATCCTATAGTCCTCAATAATAACTATAAATAGGACTTTTAATACCTGATTCTGCTGTTGATCCCCAGGCCTCGGTCATGAATGTTCATATATTCTGTATAATAGACCTTTCCAGCTAGATAATCCAGTAGAGCTAGAACTGGACATGACTTTGCTCCTGGGTCTTCTATTTTGGCTTATGGCAGTATCCTAACACTGGGTTTAACCCCCACGTATTTCCACATCTTTCCTCTCTCTCCCTCTGCACACCAAGTTAGGAGAGAGAAAGAAATGAACTGGGAACTCAAAGAATTTGGTCTTGGTTTTAGCCTCGCTAATTAACAGCTTCCGGGACCATTGAACAATTCATGTAATTGCTTTAGGTTTCAGTTTATCTAACACATGAACTGATCGGAATAGATAATTTCTAAAGTTCTTTCCAGCTCTGACGTTCTGTTTCTATGTGATTCCAACTACTATCAATTCTCTTGCATCAATTTTTGTTGTATCTCTCTCCTATTCTTTTTTTCTCTCTTCATCTCTACTGATTTCGTCCCCATTATCTAGACTTTTATGACGTCAATGGATTTTCCTCAGTTAGTCATTTCTTCAACTTCTCTTTCCAACACATTGTTTGAGTAATTCCCAGAGTAATTTTTCTTAAATACAATTACAGTGATATCCTTTTTTTGTTCACTAACCTGCAGTGACTCACTATGTCCTAAGGTTAAAACCCAACCCACAAGGTCTGACAAGAAACTATAGTTTGAGGGGCACCTGGGTGGCTCAGTCAGTTGAGCGTCTGGCTTCAGCTCAGGTCATGATCACACGGCTGGTGGGTTCGAGCCCCACATCGGGCTCTGTGCTGATGGCTCAGAGCCTGGAGCTTGCTTCGGATTCTGTCTCCCTCTCTCTCTCTGCTCCTCTCTTGCCTGTGCTCTCTCTCTCTCTAAATACATAAATATTAAAAAAAAAAAAAAAAAGAAACTATAGTTTGAACTTCCTCTGTCTCTCTTACCTACATTCATCTATACTTCTTAGGTCTTTGGAGCTACTTGCTCTTCCCAAACTTACTTTTTTTTATTTTCCAGGCCATGCTTCTTTGTTCAATGTGTTTCTTCTGCTTGTTTCTTTTTCTTTCCATTTCTGTATGTCCATGTCCTGTTCCTTGTTTAAATAAAAAAAAAAATTTCCATTAAAATTTCTACATGAGTTGGTTGAGAATGCCAACTACTACAGTAAACAAAACTTCAAATCTTAGTAGCTTGATGCTAACACCAATATTTCATTGGCCAGAAGTTAAATGATAGAGAGGCTGAGAAATGTAGTCTCCCTGTGTGTCCAGAAAGGGAATGAGTTGAACATGTGGATCTTTGAACTTTGTTTCCTTCCCCCAAAAAGCTAGAAATAATTTCTCCTTTTAAAAAACACTCTATTTATGCAACAAAAATTTGATAATCTTATTTTACCATAATTGCTGATAGTCCATATTTCCAGATATTCATACAAATTGACCATATTTTCAAATGAATTCTCATAGGCTTGAATATAATATTCTCATATATTTAAAAATGTCCCACATATCTGGGCTTACACTTCTCTTTTCATCTTCAAGTTTGTTAATGTTCTTCACCTTATTTTCTTGATTATATTTGTCAGATTTTTTTTTTATGCTTATCTTTTCCAAAGACCAAGATCTTTGGATTTGTTTTTACATTTTTTCTCTCAGTCTTCTGGGCTACTGCTCTTACCCTATATTTTATTTCTTCTTCATGTATTGAAAGTTCTTTTTCCCCTGTATTTCTGACTTCTTAAGTTTTTATTTATTTAATTTAAATAAAATAATTTAAGTTTAATAATTGCCTCCGACTACAGTGTTGGTCCATCCCTTAACTATATTACAGTGGAATGTTCACTTGGCCACTTACTGCATATTTTACATTGGATACATGACTTAACTATCTTAAGCTTCACATTCTGAAAACGCAAATGCCAATTAAATATTACTTTCCTCATACGCTTGTTGTGAGATCAAATGAGTTAATACATGGGATGCACTCAGCAGAATCTGTATCGCATTCAAATAATCAGGAAATGTTAGCTCTTATTGGTTTCATAATTTTTGGTATTGCCCAGCCTATAGTGCTAATTTGTGCTTCACCTTTGGTGCAGCATTGATTTAGGAGTGAGTTTTAAACTTTTCATATTGTTGGAGTTCTTTGTTTAAATTTTGCTTAAATAATTTACAATATTTTCGTTGTGTTTTGAAAGTGTATATTAAACAATTTCTGCTTTGGAGAATTATTTCCATTCTCTTCATATCCTAAGCTATTGTTCCTTTTTAAGTGAGTCTCTGTGATTTTCTATCTTGAAAGTATGAATTTTAATATATATCAAATTCTCTATGCCTTTATTCATTTTGATTGAATTAGTTTGTCATGAATTGATGTCGGGTATTGAGGTTTCCTGCTATAATTACAATTTTGTTAAAAATTATTTGTATGGGTTTTTGTCCTTTATATTTTGATTCTTTGTTCTTTGGCATATACATTGGATAATGAATGTGACTACATTTAGATTATTTCTTTCCTAAAGACAATGTCATTCCCTTTACATTTTTAATAGTTTTTATCTTGAATTCTACTTGGGCCAATATGAATATTGCCACTCCCATTGTCTTTTTGTTTGCATTTGACGGATATATCTTAGCCTATCCTTTATTTATAACCTTTCCAAGTCATTTTGTTTGAAGTTTGTCTCTTGTAAACAGCATATTGTTGAATGTTGTTTTCTACTCCAATCTGAGAGTCTTTGCCTTTTAATTGGGGAGTTCAACACATTTACATACATTGTCATAACTGATATGTTTGGTCTTACTTCTGTCATCTTGTTTTATGGGTTCTATTTGCTGTGCTTCCTTGCCAGTTTCTATGTTTCCTCCCTTGATATTTGGACCATATTTTGTTTGCTTTTGTCTTTTGGAGAGATTCAAAAGAGAGAACTTCTGTTTCAAATTCTACCAATTATATCTTTAAGTTTATCTTATACACATTTAAACCAATATTTCTCTAATTATGATACTGAAGAACAAAATAATGCCTTTGGTCCCATCTCCACACACCATGTTTTTCCTTTTCCTACCTCCCTATGCCAACTCCTAGTTTATGACATAAGTTCTCTCTTTTGTTTCCAATAAAACTTTTTAATGGGAAGTTGAAAAAGGGTCTATCAAAGACTTCTAGCATGTCATCAATCTTTTTATTGTTCCTGAGCATCTTCTCACTTTGTGGCAGCAGAGGAAATTAAGAGAGACAATGGGTCAAAGCTATGCTTATTCAAGAGCCAATTTGGTGAAATCTGTCACCAAACTCCAGCTATGCAGTCCTGGCTTCAGTTCCCAGGCACACAAACTCTTTTCCCACCATTGTTTCTTTGACCATGTCCCTTTCTGCTCCTTTGAGTCACCCTTAAGTGTCATCTCCTCAGAAACCCTTTTTTGAACTAACCGCAGTATATCTCAATACCCTATTAATCTCTTTCTTGGCTCTCTATTTTCTTTCATAGCATCTATCATCATGCAATCATACATTTACTTACTTGTTTGCTTGTTCTATCTATGAACTTGATTAGACCATAAGCTCTATAAAGACAAGAATCAAGTCTATTTTATTTACCACAGTATATCTTAATCCTAGCAGAGTACCTAAATAGTGAGGGCTTAGGAGATATTTGTTAAATGAATGAATTGAGGGCAAAGTGTTCCAGTGTGAGACATACCCTTGTATATTTTCCACAACAAAGCCTCTGCTTAAGTCAAATAACAAGCTCTTGCTCCCACCTAATCTATTACTTAAGTACCCTGAATTACGCAATTCTCACCTCCAAGTTGTTTCTTGTAAACCCACTAGTTCAGAAACACATTTCAGCCCAGGGCTTAACAGCTTTATTGCTCTCTATACCCATCAATTCCTGCCAGATTTATACTGCATCTCTCTTAATCCATGGCTGCTGTGGGTGTGCCATCTTCTGGAGATATCCTTAGGCACCAACACATTTGTTAGACACTGGGAGCTCTTTCACTGCTGTTCTGGATGTTGACATTGTAATGCCAGAGTCTTCATCTTGCACAAGGCTTCTATGTAGAGTGAGAGGTGAGAAGACTGTGCAGGTCTTCGACTCCATGGCTAGATTTTCATAGGCCAAGTGGTGATTATGGTAACTCCAAATGCCTCAGGTCCTTTATGAAATGTTTCCTGTCTTTGCTTAGAAGATAAACTCAGGTGCCATTCAGTGAGATTGGGTGCTGAACAGACACTATTCTGATCTTTCCACTTAACATTTCTACCCATCTATGGACTAAATGTAGCAAAATGTTATCCTTTAGTTACAGGAAGCTACATTAGAATCAGTTTCCCTACCTTCTTTACCAGTTTTGCTCAGGCATGCAAGTGAGGTTTATGATCCTTATTATATACATAAGATATAAGGATTGATGAATTTTTACAGTTAGACATTTAAGTAAGTTATCCTAGGTTGTCTTTGAAAAGATTTTTATTCTCACCTGAGAACTACTTCGTTCTTAGATTTAGCTAAAAGAAAAAGGGACACTGTGTAATTTATGACAGTGGATGAGTTTCTGGTGAAGAAAATTAATTAATGGGCAACAAACTGAAACCACCAAATCTTTTCATGCAGACAGACCACTATGTGAAATTCAGTCTTTGGTCTCTGAGGAGTCCACCTTGAAACCTACAATGCACCAGCTAGCGTGGGGTCTTTAACCCACATTGGTCCAGGGGCTCAGAAACCTACAGCCACACTTGGATGGTGTGAAGAGAACTAGAGATATCTTCCCAATTGATTCCATTCTCTGTTTCCATACTTCCTCGGCGGGAGCACTTCTCTTCCCTTACACTAGGCAATTTATGGTGGAATTTTGCACGTCTACAGTGGAATCCGTGGAAAAAAAAGCCCTGGATTTATTTCTTTCTACCTTTGCCCCAGGAACCAGGCAAATGACAGTCCTCAGATCTATGCTAAATAATCCTAGATATAGCCACCACTTACATGTAGGGCAATCCTTTCTTAAAGGCAAAGTGATCTACTCTAGCAAAGTGTTAGAAAATGTATTGCAGAAGCCAGGATTTCCCTTTAAAGCATGGAAGATTTTGTAGGACTAAAGGGCAATTTTAGCATCTTTTTCTTTAAAAAAGAAAGTCCTTATCTGTTTCCTGTGCATAATGATAACTAGCAATTATAAAGTGCTTCGCTTCCTTTACTGAAGAAAGAGGCAAATGGGGTAGTCAGTAGAAATAGAAGATGAGAAAAAGACATGTAAGTAGCCTTTTCTGAAAGAATTGGCCAGTTGAAGTACAAATGGGTTATGTCATTGTAAGTTACTAAACACTACCCATAGGAAAGAGAATTAAAAGGGAACTAATTAGGAAAATTCCCCTGAATAAGAGAATGCAGACCTGGGACTGTAGAGAACATCTCGTCAAACTTCTTTTGTTTTGTAGATGAAAGAACAGAGTTCCAGAAAGTAGAACTGTATGTCACGTAATTAGTTATTAACAGAACCAAGACCAGAATGAGGGTTTCATGACTCTTTGTGTAATCCTTTCTTTCCTGAAACCTAGAAAAACCAAAATCATTTATTAAATATGTAGTTTCAACATAAAACAAAAGTATCGTTAGGCCACTTCCTACCTCAAGAAACACCTCTCCCTTTCATTCTGTCCAAGCAGTTATGATATTATATTTTAATTGTTTACTGTCAAGTTTTCACCTTTCCAATTAAACTGGTTGTTCCTAGAGGAAGGGACTTAAAAAAAATCTTTGTTTTCTCTTGGATATAGCACAATGTCTGATACATATGGAACATTCAACAAATGTTTATTATATGCAGCAATGAATATATGAGCAGATGTGGTTCTATGCAATCAAACTCATAAATTTTTTCTTCCAGGTTCCAAAATTTTCTGACCTGAAGTTTTGTTTCTTTTGAAATAGAAAATAACTAAAAAGTAATAATAAATGCAGCCAAGTCTGGATTGTAGATAGGTGGGTTTATATAATGTTTCTTTGTGTCATTGGCTCACCCCAGTATCTCTTCACATATTTGGGACTCATCTACTCAAGCAGGAAAGGGAGCTCTCTTTGATTTATAACTAAGCTTGCTATTTTAATCTTTTAGTTTCCTCACACAATTTATTTCATCTCATTTTGAATGTAATGACGGTTCATTTAACAACCTAAAAGGATGGAATCTGAGAGTCTAAGGTTTTAGGATAACCCCAAGGAAACATGGTTGTTAATTCCCTTAAGAAAGGTGCTTATTCAGACACAAATCACCATCTTTTATTTTCCACCAAAGAAAGAGATTGAAACTATGGTTAAAGGCAAATGTTCTTTTCTTTTTGGGACCAGATAAAGTCCAAGATCTTTTGAAGGTGGATTGTGTAGCCTAAGAATTGCCTGGAATATGCCATGGAAGGACATACCATTATTTGGGAATGAGAGGTGCCTTATATTAGGTATGAGGTTCAGTAAGGAATATTCTCTGGGATTTCAAGAGACCTTGAAGTTTACTGGATTTACTTTCTGTCTTTTCTCTATAATTTACCATAACTTACCATTAGTTGCAAGAATTGGATAAGAGATGCTTTACATTATGCTATGGGTTTTTACTTCAGGGTCTACCCTTTCCTATCTTCTGGGGTGTGCAAATAAGATGTCCTTGTACTAGCTGTTTGGTTTTAGAAACTCTCTTATAATTGATTAGGAAGACAAAAAGATTGAGTTCAGACACTTACCAGCACTGTGTGTGTGTGTGTGTGTATACCTGCACTATGTGGCATATATAAGATTTTGAACAGACAAGGATTTTAACTCAAGCTACTGTTGAGTAGGAAAATTTTTCCTCTATCCTTCAAGATTTTTCTAGCTGGTCCAAGAACTAAACTGACATGAAACAGATTAACCAGAGAAAATTAAATTTAATTTTGTATATATAGGGAATCGACACAGACATGAGATTCCAAAGACAGTCAGGCAACATGAGGTATATGTGTCATCCTGAACCATGGAGAAGGGATAGTGGTCTGGGACTTCAAAAGGAAAGAATGCAATTCATAGGAAGATGGAAAAGAGTAAATATTTGGTAAACAGATGTTTGCTGGGCCATAGAGAAGTTATGGGACATAGAGGGGAATTTGATCAAATGGGTCTTGTTAGGTTCCTCCCTTTCTACCATACCTACTCCACATCATAATGTAGTTATCTATGATGAGAGCTCTCTTTCTGGAGCAGGTCTTCGATCTAAATTCTTTTAGGTAATTGGGGGGTGGAGGTGTCAAATTTCTTCCTGAGTCTTTTGGGCCTTGATTGTTTTCAACTCCAAATAATCTGCACGTTGAAGTGACACATATTGGGGCAGCCTACTCTTGGCCCTTACACTGCAAAAGCTTTGTATATCATTTAGCATCTTTATCATTCTAGAAAGATAGTGAGATTTATCTATGTCATACTAACTTCATTGGGGTTAGAGAGGAAAACTTTTCTTTCTTTAGGGAGAAACTGTAAATAAGGCACTTCCTTTAGAAACATTTCTTTTGCATTATCAATAAAAAAAAAAAAAATTAAAGTCCCGTGATCCTTAGGAAGCCAACTTGAGCCCCTATGTTTCCTAGTATGTACATGGGTAGTATGTGATTCCTATTTCAGGGTAGAAGTAATATTTCTATGCCAGACTGCTTTAAAAGTAAAGAGAAGATACAGGTATTGTGAAGTCATAAACTTTGACAATTTGCATTTAAGAAAAATGATACAAATTTAAAGA